>NC_136632.1:20937421-21244921 GCF_933228915.1 Telmatherina bonti | reverse complement strand
GTGAAGTTTCCACAGTCAGTGATGATTTGGGGAACCATGTCATCTGCTGGTGTTGGTCCACTGTGTTTTCTGTAGTGCACAGACAACACAGCATCTGGCAGGACATTTTAGAGTGCTTCATGCTTCCTTCTGCTGACAAGCTTTATGGAAATGCAGATTTAATTTTCCAGCAGGACTTGGCACCTGCCTACACTGCCAAAGGTACCAAAAGCTGCTTCAAAGACCACGGTGTTACTGTGCTTGATTGGCCAACAAACTCACCTGGTCTGAACCTGATGAACAGGTTTGGGGTATTGTCCACATGAAGATGAGTGACACCAGATCCAACAATGTAACTGACCTGAAGGCTGCTGATAAAGCAACCTGGGCTTCCATTACAACTAAGCAGCACCACACACTGATCGCTTCCATTGTCATGCCGAATTGATGCAGTAATTCATGCAAAAGGAGGCCTAACAGAGTATTGAATGCATGGAAATGAACATACTTTTAGGAAGCCTGACATTTCTGCTTAAAATATTTTTTTTTCATTGATCTTATGTAATATTCTAATTTTCTGAGACACTATATTTTAGGTTTTCATTATCCATAAGCCACAATCATCACAATTTAAAGAAATAAATGTTTGAAATTCACTCTATGTGTAATGAATCCATATAATATTGGGTTTCACATTCGGAAATGAGCGACTAAAAAAGTACTTTTTCATAATATTATAATTTTCTGAGATGTACCTGTCATGGGTTATGTTGCCAGGACTAAGATTGCAGACTGCTGCACCTTAGCAGCAAGCAGAAGCATTCGATGCATCTCTGGTCCCAGATCCCAGCTACAGTCAGAGCAGGAGATGGTCACATCTGATTCCATGACCAAGTACAAACTGAATCTCCCAAATCTGTCACTGGCTGATTCCACCCTGGCTTTGTCAGATAATAATGCTCATTGAAAAATTCATTAAATGGATCAAGGAAATGTCCATAACCTTGCCTACGGAGAAGATTACCTATAGTGTAAAGAGGAAAGCAGCACTGTTTCCTAACATCTGGGGTCCTTTTACGGAATATATGGAGAATGTGGATTTAGAAGAAGTGGAGAGGGAAGAGGATGAAGCATAGTCAGCAATAATCCTTTGCAGGGTCCTACAGTTTTATCTCTGCAAATGTTAACTTTTTACTTTGTATGATTGGTACTGTCATGCTTGCATCTTTGAACTATACACAACAGTAAATAGCTTGAGTTAACTTTTTGTTAAAAGTTATGCTTTGTTTTGTTTATTCTTGCTTTTTTTTTTTTTTTTTGGTAAGACTTTTTTTTGTGTGTTCTTTTTTATGTATTCTGTAGTTTCAACTTTGAACTTCCCTGATTTTGAATATTGGACAGGTAAGAGGAAACTATTTTAAAGGCTGGACAATAACTAAGATATCTATGTTTCCCTTGATGTGAAAACAGTCATCTTTCTGTATGTTATTGAAAGGTTTATGAAAATTCAATAAAGAAAATGTTGGAAAAAAATTATGCTCATTGATATAGACTAAAAAAAACTGATAAAACGTTAATCTAAAAAATAAAATAAAATAAATAAATACTAGATCATTTAAACTTGCTTGTTTTCTCTACTGTGTACGTGATCTGTTCTGAAGTATTGTAAAGTAAAGGCGCTTATTTACAGACATGGACTAGTTTTTGAAGTTTTCTCAGCTCTGTATGTTTTGAACTACATAGAGCAGTCTGAGAAGACTATTTGTGCACAAGCTAATACATGCTATGATATCAAAGATAGAATTGAGTATCGAGCACCATCCTTGATATTGCTATCTTGTTTGATATTTTAGTATTCTGCTAACCCTAACATGAAATAATATCCATAGGTCCCAATGAACTTGTTTAAGTACCTGCTGGATGTCTGGTACAGGTAAAAACTTCTCCAATCTGGAAAGAAAATCCAGCATCAGCATCTGCAGAGCGTTGTCAAATTCAGGCCCAAAATTTGCAGGAAAAACATCCTGAGGGAAATAAGCACAGTTTGTACATCAATATACACATAACCAACTAAAAACTGTGTACAATTCTGTATTGCTGTATAATCAGACAGATGCAAAAGCTTAATACAAATAAAATCAAAGACCTGGAAGAACTTTTCCTTCTCTTCGGGGTCTTTCAACAAAAGTTTAACCTGATCCACAAAGTTCATCTTGGGAAACTCAACATCTGCAAAATATGGCTGGAAGATAGAAATGCTCAGCTGTAGTTTAAGAAGGACAAAATAATTTCTTGGAGAATTTAACCACGATGACAATCTACTCATCATATTCTAAGGAGCTAACCTGAGCTGCCCATGTGGATACCAGGGCTTTGATCTGGTCCAGGTGCATCTCAATGGATTCTGTGTCTGTGATCTGCTCAGATCGGCACAACTCAAGAACCATCTGCCAATTTAAAACAAGGAAGACTCAGTGGAAGTACACCAGACTGGGCACAGAAGCTGTCTTTACACAGTCATGCATGTCTCTGCTTACCCGTGCTCTGAGTCCCAGGAGGAGCTGAGCTTTTTGATCTGCATTTAAAAGTTCAGGGACAATTTCTGAGACAGTGCTGATGAAGTCCTCCACCATCCCATAATCATGTACAATCCCCCTCTGCACAATGTGGCACATGGCTGCAGATACCAGACGTAAGGGAGGTATGAAGAGGCGAAGAGACGGCAGCAGGAGAGGTGGATCTGGAAGAGATTTCACTGTTAAACCCTTTATCACTTACATGGGAGAACATATAGGAGAGAAAACTTGTAACAGGGATGCTGCAACTCACATTTCCTGGCTGCAAAAAAATCTGGGTGCATATGAGGACAATTTGTTTAATTTCACCACTGCTGTTATTCTTGAATTTTTTCGTTTTTCATTTAAGCAAACTTTGTTATGCCATTATTTGACAAGGATACATATTTCAAATGTATTCTGCATAAAGGTAAGTAATTATATAATTACACTGACAGACTTTAAAGCAATTTTTAACATTAAACTTAATAATTTGAATGGTTGATATTACATCAAGATAATTATACTATGTGGGAGGGCATATTTTTGTTCCGATTTGTCCTTCGTACTTGTTTAGATCTACCAGACAACTGCAAAAAGAAATACACTTAATTTATAATTAAACTAAGCTACCAGATGTTCACATATGCACGTTTCAAATAACAAAATTATTTTTTTCTGTAATTATTATCCCTAAAATTTCCAAACTAAACTTTAAGAAATCACTATCTGACAGTAAAAGCAAACACGTGAAACTGCTGCTGGGCCTGAGATAACTGAGATAAGCAAAACTCAAACGCACCATCAGTTCAATAAGGACAGCGCTTGATGCATTCACTGGTCCGCACATGTGTCGTAATAACGACGATATCGGAGGACCACCTGACTTAGTGAAAAAACACAATATTGCCACTGGAAAATATACTACGTTTTCTTCAATAGACACATCTACAACCTCTATTACAAAGTGTTCATGTCTGGTAAATGTTTGTTCAGCTCTTTAACTTAAGTTGTTTTAAGCTACTAATGCTAACTCCGAGCGAAGGAAGCACCGCCCGTTACAGTTTTAACGACAAATCAAATCATTTTACCATCTACTTTTCAAATAAAATGTTCGTGCTTTTCGTACAGTAACCGACATATGAGCTAACTAAACACACTTTTTTTTTTTTAAATGCATTTTTATTTGCACACACATCAGATCTACGGCGGTGCAACTTAGCAGAAAGCTAACGCCATCTCAGATCGGGATACGCCATGTTCAAAATCGGACGCACGTGTTTCAAAATAAAAGCAGACAACTTGTGACAGTCCGTATATGTTTACATTCTCGTTGGCTTACCATTTTCTACACGATGCGGGCTTTCCATTTCCTTTTAGAGAATATTGAATAGGCAAAAGAAATCAACTGAGGGGCTGTTGTGAGCATATGTCAGTCCGACCCTGCGGTGCAAGTTTGCAGTGAAGAGGGGCGGCTTGATATTTCATTCACAGTGCGCAGGCGTAGTATTTGAAACACGTTACTGTTTTATTCAGAAGTTATTGTCCCTTACATGCACCTTTCCGCTATTTCAGTGTCCTTTGGCATATACTTTATATTAATAAATAAAAATATACCATGTAAATTAATTCAGCAAACTTTGTCTGCGAACGTCGATCTTCTTTGTATAGGAAATTTTTACGTTATATATTTCTGTATTACTCACCACCCCCATCTAGTGGACATTTCAGGAGTTACTAAAACGCCCAATTCATCCAGAGAGGAAAAATATTTAAAAAATGAGAACGGACAAGAAAACAGTCCTAAAATAAAGGCCTTAAACATGTAACAATGCTACTTTGTTGAAAAGCCTGTTTAAAGAAAAGCCAGGCAAGCAGCCACAATGTTTACCGACTGAAGTTGTGGCCTACACGTGCCTCCTGCTGTTTATAATCATCCAATCCCAGTCAAATCAAACTTTATTTGTATAGCACTTTTCATCCAAAAGCATATCAAAGTGCTTTTGTATTTCTTTTATTATTAATTGCTGATATGGACTGATGTGTCTGGAATAAATATCATGGAGTAGAAAAATAAAAACAGTTTCACACTTAAAAACACACACACATATTACCTACACACGCACACAACCCAACTCTTCCCTGTGACCATTAAAACCAAAATAAAACTAATAACTTCAGGATTCTGTCTCTGTATCTGGTTTGACACTGCTGCATCTGGGGAATCCGTCCATGCCAGCAATGACCAACAGAGACACAGCCACAGGGAACGCCCAGGTCCACACCACACCCATAAGGCTGCAGTGTAGAACCCCTACCAACACCCCAACCACAAAAACCCTGTTGGTCAAACAGGTGCAGCCCCCGACATGGAGGATCCATATGAGGAAAAAGAAACAATGAAGCTAAAAGGTTCAAAAGACAAAATAAACACACACAAGATAAAATAACTACATCAATAATTCTATAAAACAAAAATGAGAACAATAAGATTAAACGTAAATGATATGTAAAAAAATAAAAAGCACATAAAATATGTAATAATATTAGATAAGACAGTGATATTAAAAAGATTAAAAATCAATGAAAAAATAAATATGTACATAAATGTATTTGTCTAAAAATAAATAAATAAACAGACAAATAAATAAGAAAAGAAGAAAAATTCAAGTAAAAGCTAAACTAGAAATGTCTTGAGCCTGTTTTTAAAAAAAATCTACAGTCGTCTTGGTTTGAAGAAAAAATAAAGGTTCATTCTTTCCTTTTGACATTTCCAAAAAATCTTATCAAAATGTATGTGCTGCTGGACATTAAATCAAACATGGACACAGGAAGAAAACTGTGTGGCTCCACAGTTGTTGAAAAACTAAAAACTCATAAACCAAACACGTTCTGCTGTATCAATAGTCCCTCAATAGTCCCCTTGGGTTCCTCCCAAGCCTGAGGTGCCGGGGAGGAACCCAAGGCCCAGCAGGCCCACCGAACACAGAGCTCAGGTAGTCAAAGCAGAGAGCATTGCCGTCCCCAGAGCCCAGAGCAAAGGAAGCACCCAGGCAGGAGCCCCTGGCGCAACGAGGCAGGGGCACCGTGTAGCACAGGGCGACAACGAGCAGGCACCAGGTGCCGAAGCACAGGTCGACCCAGTGGGACCCGCCCACCCAGAGCAGCAGGCCGGCGCCACTTTGATGCCAAGGGCGCCGGCCCAAGGACAAGCCCCCTTCTCTCGCAACCCCCCTCTCACCCTCTCCCTCCCCTCCACCCCTCCCACCCTCTCCCTTTATGAACATATTGTAGTCCCCAGGGCACCCACTGGGTACCAGAGCAGCATGGCCCCCGACGGCACGCCCCGGGCGGCCAAGGCCCTCCCAGGCCCAGGCAGGGTCCCCCAGCCAGGGGGCAGCAGCCCCCAGACCCAAAGGGCCCTGACCCCCCTTTCCAGCCCGCACAACAGCGATCCAGTCACCCAGCCCTGGCCAGCCCCCAACCACCCCGGACCTCCGGCCCACCCCTGAGGGGCACCAGCCCCAGGGCGACCAGAGTCCCAAACTGGCCAGACAAACAGCACCCCAAGCAATGACCCTACCCGATCCCCAAGCCCGAGAGCCGCCCCACCCTGCAGACCCCAAGCCCTAACCCCACCTCCAGAGCCGACAAGGTCCCAGCCCCCCTCCCCTCTAAGTGATGTGACTAAATAGCAGGGTCCAGGGAGAATGAGCATTTGCAGATTTGTTTTTGGTGGATGCAGATGTGATCTATAGGCTGATGTGTTTAAGCAAACATCTCTGTGTGGCCCTGCAATGGACTGGCAAGCTGCCTATGTTGTACCCTGCCTTTTGCCCAGGACTGCTGGGATGGGCTTCAGCTTCCCCGCGAACCTTCATTGGACTAAGTGGTTTGGATAATGAACGAATGATTCTAATGATCTGAACCAGTTGGAGGGAGGTTTAATAGGAATCATAGAGAACAGGTAGTTGATTATTGCTAGTTCTGAGAGCCTGGAAGGAATATTTACGCCCA
Organism: Telmatherina bonti; assembly: GCF_933228915.1. Classification (NCBI taxonomy): domain Eukaryota; kingdom Metazoa; phylum Chordata; class Actinopteri; order Atheriniformes; family Telmatherinidae; genus Telmatherina; species Telmatherina bonti. Next base: position 21,238,370 of record NC_136632.1, on the reverse strand, counting down.
GGTATCTAATGGTGCCTGATTGTAAGGTAGTGTTGGGTGGATTTTGTAATCTACAGTTAATGGGTAGAACTGTGCTCTTAGACCAGTTAATAGAATAGTCAGAGAGGGATGAAAATTTCTTAAGTAGTGAGATTGTTTCAGATAGAGATGTTTGTGAGTTCTGGAGGAATAGTAAAATATCATCAGCATATAGGCTTATTTTATGATCTGTATTTTTGGACAGGATGCCTTTTATAATTTGATTCAGTCTAATTGCAGAAGCTAGTGGTTCAATAAATACAGCAAAAAAGTGAAGGAGAGAGTGGACAACCTTGTCTGGTACCCCTTTGTAGATTAAAACTTGGAGAGTTTTGATTGTTTGTCCTGACTCTTGCATTAGGGGAGCTGTATAAGATTTTGATCCAGTGAAGAAAGGAAGGTCCAAAGCCAAATCTGTTTAAAGTAGTAGCTAATAAAAATGTCCAGTTAACTTGATCAAAAGCCTTCTCTGCATTCAAAGAAACTATTGTTGTATTGAGGTTATTAATAGTAATTTATTATGTTGATTAGCCTACGCATGCTGACAGAGTAATATCTGCCCTTTATGAAAATGAAAAAATGAAAATGAAAAATACTTTATTAATCCCCAAAGGGAAATTCAGTATTGTAGTATATAATTAACTTGAGGAGGTCTTGTTCCTGAGGCTGCTGGCAGGAATGATCTTCTGTATCTTTCAGTCTTACATCGGACCTGAAGAAGCCTGACACTGTACATACTTTGTTGTTTCATCACTGTGTTGTGGAGAGGGTGTGAAGAATCCTCCATCATCTTGATCAGCTTGTGCAGCATTCTTCTTTGGACAATCAGCTCCAGCGGCTCCAGAGTTACTCCAAGCACAGAAGCAGCTTTCTTGATCAGTTTGTTGATTCTCTTCAAGTCTCTGGTTCTGATGCTACTACCCCAGCAGATGGCTGCAAAGCTGACTGCACTCTCCACAACAAATTTATAGAAGATATGCAACATCTTGGTGCAGATGTTAAAAGATCTCAACGTCCTTAAGAAGTAGAGTCTGCTCTGACCTTTCTTATACATGTTTTCAGTGTTGCATCTACAGTCTAGTTTGTTGTCCAGCTTAACTCCAAGATACTTGTATTCCACCACCTCCACCTCCTCTCCAAGGATGGAAACAGTGCTTTGTTTATTCTTGTTCCTCCTGAAGTCAACAATCATCTCTTTTGTTTTGCTGGTTTTAAATATGAGATTATTGTCACCGCACCATTTAACAAACTGACTGATCAGTTCTCTGTACTCTGCTTCTTGTCCATCCCTGATACACCCCACAACTGCAGAGTCAGAGTATTTCTGCAGATTACAAGACTCAGAGTTGTACAGGAAGTCTGAGGTGTACAGAGTGAAGAGGAATGACGAGAGTACAGTTCCTTGCGGTGCACCAGTGCTGCTGACCTCCATCTCAGACATACAACCTTTCAGTCTCAAAAAATGTGGTCTGTTTATAAGGTAGTCATAGATCCAGGTGGTTGTGGAGGTATCCACCTGGAATTTATGGAGCTTCTCACATAACTAAGCAGGCTGAATGGTATTAAAAGCACTTGAGAAATCAAAGAACATGACCCTCAGAGTGCTGCCTGAATGGTCCAGATGAGAGTGTGCTCTCTGGAGCATGTATATGATGGCATCTTCAACCCCAAGTCCATTATAATATGCAAACTGTAATGGGTCCTGAAAGGTGTTTACTAACTTGTTGAGGTGAGCCAGTAAGAGCCTCTCCAGGACTTTCAGAATGTGAGATGTCAAGGCAACTGGTCTGTAGTCACTTGGTTCAGCTGGTTGTGTTGTTTTAGGCACTGGAACAAGGCAGGAGGTTTTCCACAGCACTGGGACTCTATTTAGTATCAGACTGGTGTTGAAAAGGTGCTGGAGAATCGGACATAGTTGTTTTGAGCAGGTCTTGAGAACTCGGACTGACACCATCTGGACCTGCAGCTTTGTTCTGGTTCAGTTTCTCAAGTTGCTTCACAACCTGATTGCAGGAGACAAACAAGGTGGAGGTCTCAGGATGTCCTGATTTGGAGGAAGATGAAGCTGTGTTCTAATCCATGACTGAGCTGCAGGGTGACAGATTGGAGGTGTGACAGGAAAGCAGTGGGCTTATGGAGAGTGTGTGGTCTGTTGGGCTGGGGGTAGGGGGTGAACTGGACCTATTGAATAATATGTTCAGCTCATTAGCTCTGTCCAGACCTCCATCAGGCTGGTCCCCCTTTAATTTGAAGCCGGTGATCTTCTTCATTCCAGACCACACATCCCTCACGTTATTCTGCTGGAGCTGACTTTCTAACTCCTTCCTGTAGTCCTCCTTGCACTCCCTGTCTCCATCCCTTAAGGCTTTTTTTATGTTCAGCAGCTTTTTCAGGCCACCGGTTATCCAGGGTTTGTTATTGGGGAAGCACCTCACTGTTCTTGCTGGGATGATGCTGTCCACACAGAAATTTATGTGCGTTGATGTTGTCTCCATGAGGTTCACAGAGGACATTCCAGTCTGTAGCCTCAAAGCCTCCTCTAAGAGCATCTTCAGCTTCAGCAGACCAGATTTTGATAGTCTTTGTTATGATTGGTTGCTGCTGAACGATGGGCTTGTAGGTGGAGGTGAGAAGAACCAGATTATGGTCAGATCTTCCTAAAGGAGGCAGGGCAGAACAACTGTATCCATTATTCATATTTGCATAAAATAAGTCCAAGATCTTACTTTCTCTGGTGGAGCAGCTAACAAACTGCTGGAATGTTGGTAGAGTTGCAGAGAGGGAGACGTTGTTGAAGTCTCCGGAGATTGCCACGAATGAGTTTGGATGCTGTGTTTGTAGCCGAGCAACGACGGAGCTGATGATATCACAGGCTGTGTCTGGTGCGGTACCAGGTATTATATAAACCGCTACCAGAATAGCACAGGTAAACTCTCTCGGTAAATAATATGGACGGAAGCTCACAGCTAACAGTTCGATGTCCCTTGTGCATATCTTCGCCTTGACAGTAACATGTCCAGGATGACACCAACGCTGGTTAACCAGCACTGCAATTCCACCACCCTTTAGCTTTCCGCTGTGTTGTCTACTGCGGTCTGCACGGACCGTTTTGAAGCCCGGTACAGACACATTACAGTCAGGGATGTGTTCATGCTGCCATGTCTCGGTGAAGCACGTAATACTGCACTGTCTGTATTCTTTCCGAGACCTTGTTAGCATCTCAAGCTCGTCCGTTTTGTTAGCTAGCTATCTCACATTACCCATTAGGACGGTTGGGAGAAATCTCCATCGCTTTCTCCTTTGTCTCACTACCGCTCTGCATCCTCTTCTCTTTCTTTTCAACTCCATCAGGATTTGTTGTGTTGTTTCGCTGATAATCATGATTTGGGAGAGGTTAATCAGTTGATCCCGATTGTAAACAAGCCTTTTGTTGCCATGGAGACTCATCATAACAAGTCTTGAAAGAGCCAAAAATATGCAGAAAAATCTTCCTTGCAGCACACCCTCCGAACCGGCATGAAATCCTCAGAAAATAAAAGACCTAATTTTAGATAATATCTATGTGAGAAGAGTTTGTACTTTAAAAAAAAAAATCAAGATAGCAAGTCAGAGCTACTACAATTTGCTGCCATCAGATGGCACAATCTAGAATGTAAAGCGTCTTGAGATGGCATTGCCGTGATTTGACGCTATATAAATAAAGTTGAATTGAATTGAATTGAATAGAATGGAAAGAGGTTTTAACCTGCTTGATCAGGGTGTATAATGAGAGGGAAAAAAAAAGCTCATTACTTAAATATTCACCAGATGTAAATATATTTACTTGTTGAACACAAGGATTATAATACTCATCCTTTTGTAAAAATAGCAAATGAATTTAAACATATATTGAATGAGTTTGCCTCGTACACAGGCTTTAGGAAGTAGCCCATCATTGAAACTATTCATCAGCAATCAAGACTAAGCCCAGCTGAAAAACATATTTCAGATGATATTGATATTAATTTATTTATTCAATCATTTATGGCATCGATAAACCACTAATTGCTATACTGAGTCTGGCCAAAGCAGTTTTTCCTTCTCATAGTTTGTAAAAAGCTGGAATTCACAAAATGCAGCTATGTTAATAAAGAAAGGTGTCCCAGCTCCAACATACAAGGTTCAAATTAAAAGGAAAAAATTCTGCACAATAATATATTTGGTTGACTCAGGTGTGTTGAAGTACAGAAGCATAAAACCTGCAGTCTAGGATCCCTGTAAGGCCCTGAAGTAATTTAAAAGCATCTGCAGTGACTTCAGCTACACTTCAACATTACGATGTCCTCGTCAGAAGCAGCAGAATGTCTTCTCAAATAGTTCAGCCTCAAGCCCAAACATACTTGGTTAAAACAAACCCCTGCGGTGCACCTATACTACAAGGATGGTAGTCCAATTAAATGAATAGTTTCAACTCTTAGTGCAACAACACTATGAATATACCCGTTTTTTGAAGCCTAACGGTAATCTAATAGAAATTTTTGCTTTCAATGTAAAACAAAAACATTTTGAATTTGGATTTATTTAATAAAGCTCTATCAGCTGAAATCATTAATGAAATTCACACATCTATACATTGTACTGATAAGTCAAATAATCAAGGAGGGGCGGTGTGGGATCCAGCTTGTAAACAAAAAGGAAAAAAACAAAACAAAAACCTTTGTCTTTCTTTGGTGAAATCTTTGGGGTGTATTGCAAAGCACAAAAACAAAGCCAGGCAGTGTTTGTGACAAATGGATCGATTAAACTGTAAAATCATATATAACAGGAAGCACAACGATAGCAGTCAAGATCTTTGTTGAACCAGGCTTTCCTTTTCACAAAATAAAACTAACACTTTATTTGAAAAAGAGGTTGCCCATGCAGAGGCGTGACAACTTTAAATATAAAGTGCTATAAAGCCATCAGTTATGCAGGACATTGATGTCTGCCTGTTGCTTAGGACAGGTTGTGCATAAAACTATTAACTTAAACCCAACTATTAGCACTGATCAAATTAAAGTGAAATTTATGGCATTTATTTAATCTTATTTGTAAACAGCCACTGGTTGCATCAGTCAACCTCCACTGTCTTAGATTTTCTCATTTGAGTGTGTGAATAATTTTACTTGTGACAGAACTGATTTTCACACCAGTTTTTTTAATCAAATTATTGGCTGTATAAAATGAACTTGAATGAGGACAAAACATATGGTTCTCATGGCGACATAAGTTTTTGTGATCGTCGAGCACGTTGACTTTTTCTTTAAAGTTCAGGTTAATGAGTATTGGTGAAAAGATGTTCAATTGTGAATGAATTTGACCTTCAAAATGTCAACATTTGATTGAAACATGAATACACTGATGAGCCACAAAGATGAGGATAAAATCAGTAGATGTTTGATGACATTCAAAGGTCGTTTCAGGAAAAAAAAAAAAAAATCAGTGCAAAGACGGAAGATTTTGAGGCAAATTTAATCTCAAACTGAACAGAAAATGTTCCATAACAGGTTGTGGAAGTTACCATGATGATCTGGCTAGGTTCTGAATCAAAGCTTAACATACCATGTCAAGTTTAATCAAACTTTTCTCATACACCCCATGAGCAAAACTTTCTACTGGAACTCTACCCGAACTGCATCCGTAAAAGATGATTCAATTTTCACATTGTGAGTTAGTGAGTGTTCCCAGAGGGCTTTCTTCTGGAGGAACGCCAAGCCACATTCCTCACAAACAAAGCTCTTTGGCTTCCCGGCATGAGTCCGCTTGTGTTTCTTCATGTGATAAGACAATCGAAAGCTTTTGTCGCATATGTCACATTTAAACGGCTTCTCTCCTGTGTGGATGCGCATGTGTGACTTTAAGTAGCCCGACTGGATGAAGGCTTTGCCGCACACGTCGCACTTGTACGGCCGTTCTCCGGTATGGTATCTGTTGTGAAGCCGGAGTTCGTTGGCGGTGAGGAAAGTCTTACCGCATACCGTGCACTGGTGAGGTCTCTCGCCTGTGTGGATGAGTTCATGCCTCTTCAAGGACGTTTCCTTCATGAACTGCTTCCCACAGGTGTTGCACGGATACCTGACCCCGATGTGGATCTGCTCAACATGGTTTGTGAGCTGCAGTTTGGTGCGGTAAGACATGTCGCAATGCGTGCAGGTCCACGGTCTCTCCTCAGAGTGAGTTCCCATATGGACTGTGAGCTCCGAGGCAGAGCGGTAGCACTTTCCACACTGCCAGCACAGGAAGGGCTTCTCCCCGGTGTGTTTCCGCTGATGAACCGTCAAACAGTTGGAGGACCTGAACTTCTCTGGGCACATGTCACAAATATAGGGAAACTCTCCCTTGTGGATTCTCTGGTGGATAGCGAGGTAGGACAGCTGGACGAAGGTTTTCTTACACTGAGGACAAGGGAAGGGGCCGGTGAAGCTATGCTGCTTCTCATAGTGCTCCCTCAAGCGTCTCAACAAGGTGAAAGTCTTGTCACACATGGTGCACTGCATCGGTCGGTGCATCAGCTTGTGCCTCTCGAAAGCCGGCTCATTTGCCAGAATCTTCCCGCACTCCTTGCAGTACAGCGGATCGTGAATCCTCTGGTGCACTTTAAGCATCGTCATGGTCTTAAATTCTTTCCCGCAGTCACTGCATTTCATGACCTCTCTCAGATCCACTTTGCAAACAAGCTCCTGGTGCTCCTTCAAGGCAGATGGGTACTCGAAGTGTTTGCCGCAGTTGGAGCACCACACGGAGATCTTCAGCGGCGGCTCATGTTGGTGTTCGGTGCCGATTGTTTCGCTCTGACTGGGCCCTGCTCTTGTCTCTCTTTTCCAAAAGAAACGGGCACTTTTCTTGTGACAAATGGCGTATATCTGGTGTCTTTTCAGGCCGTGCATGTGTTTAAAATGCTTGTTGCAGTGGATGCAGTGATACGGCCGGTCATCTGTGTGGCATTGTATGTGCCTGTTCAGCGTTTTAATGCTGTCAAACGCCTTACGACAGACCGGACACACCTTCAGGGCCTTCTTAGTGACGTTTAAAGCAGGTACAGACGGGCTCTCTATACAAGTGGTTGCAGGTGCTTCTAAATTACTTTCCTTTATCTCTTGACCAGCAGCATCACTGCAGTTGTGAGCATCAACATCAGCTAGAATCTGCTCCAGCAACTTGCTCTGCTCCTCCCTGATGCCTTCGTGACCATGGATGATCTGATGCTTCTTTAATGTGTCCTTATACTTGAAGCCTTTCTCACATGTGACACAGATAAAGGGACGCTCTTCAGAGTGAGATCGTAAATGCTTTGCAATGTCGGCGGTACAGGGAAGAACCCTTCTGCAGATGGGACAGATTTTACCTTCGGCTGACACCTCTGGAGGAAGTTGAGAGGTTGAACGTTGCGTTTCTTTCCTTTTTAGCCTTTTCTGCTCTCTGCTTTTACAAATCTCCTTCTCGTGTCTCTTTAAGACGTAAGGGTTTTTGAATTTCTTCTCGCAGAAGGAACACTTATATGGACGGTCCTCTGAGTGGGACTTCATGTGTCGCTCCATGTCGACTTGTCGGGCAAAATATTTCCCGCATAGATAACAGTTTTTATTTTCTAACATTTCAGATGTGCTGGGATCCACTGCGTCGTCGTCTTTGATGCTGTTGGTCATCTCTCCCTTTTCGTGAACCCGCATGGTGTGTCGGTTCATGTCATAATGGTCTCTGAATCGTTTGTCGCAGCTGCTGCACTTATACTTGAGATCCCGGTTTGTGTCATGAATCTCCTGGTGCCGTCTCATGGCAGCAGCTCGCAGGAAGGTCTTATTGCACACAGGACAGGTTTTATTGTTGGAGTATTTCCTCCGTTGCCGTTTTGCCATTGCAGAGTCGCTCTTTTCTTTTGAAGCATTTCTTTTCAGTTGGAGCCTTTTACTTTGCTTTAGTGGCTGAAAAGCTGCAGGCTTTAAGGCATCACCGATATCCTCATGTTCAGCTCCTTCGGATGATTCGCCCACATTTGTGTCAGTTTCTTCGTGATCTTCAGGATCTAATAAATTAGATGGCTGCTCTATCTGTATGTAGTCCAGCAGTGTCACAGTTTCACCTTCAACTTGCACGGTCACACAGCCTTGCATCTGGTCGGCTGAAGACTGTAAGTGCATTTGGTCAGGATGGATTACCACCTTCTCCAGCTGAGGAAGAGACAATGATGACAGGATGCAGTTTCCGAAGGAGGATGGAATGGTCTGAGTCTCATCTGTGGAGAGATAAAGACTCTTAAATTCTGATGAGTTCAAACAAAATAGCTAGAGTACAAAATGTGGAAAACAGGGCTCAAAATTTGGCTGTTACTATAGCAACTGATGCTTGCAGTAGTTAACAATTAATCACATCCTCTGTATTATATTACTGAAAAAAGCTGATATTTGGCATGTAGGTGCTTTTTTTTTTTTTTTTTACAGTTGTGGACCGAATTCAGGAAAAATGAATGAATCCATGAATCTATGAGGGTTCTGACTGTTTAAGCCTTGAAGTTAAGATGGAGAATGGCTGCAGCATGATACATTTGACATGCCACACAATTTAAGCACTCAGGTAGTGCAGGACCAACACCAGTGTATGCCATCTTGGCAGGCGTGGCTCCAATAGCTTGGGAGTTACTGTCTTCCACCAGTATTCAGTGGATCAAATTAAACAAGTGGTAAACAAGCTGTGATAAAGCAGATGGCAATACACGTAGAGACTCACCTGACATATCAAAATGTCCGAGTGTTGAGTGGTACTGGAGCACAGTTTTAAGATGATGCGGGTCAGGAACTGAGTGTGTACACTCCTCCAGGGCAGATGGGACGGCACTGAGCATGGATGCAGTCTAAAGAACACAAAAGATTTCAGGAGTCCAAGGAAAGCAAAACTGTCATGCACTTCTGGCTGTATTTTAGCTGCAGCATATAGGGTCACGTTGACAAACGAAGGACAATAATGCGTCCAGTAACTTAATCACCAGAATGACATTTTTGACTGAAGATTTAATCTTTTGGGATTGTGTCGTATTTCAGTAGCTATTCTTCCAGGTTTGATGCCACAGGATGTTTCAAAAGTCTCAGTTGCTGAGCTACACGAAAGCGACTATAAAGGCATCCCCAACACTGTGGTCGACAGCACACATGTAAAGGACTGAAGCCTTTGTGCAACAGGATAATCAACACAATAACAAGAAGACCAACAAGATTAAACAACATATGTTTACCTTTTTTAAGAGGAAATAAAATAGTGAATTTGTCTGCCTTTACAATTTCTTTAAATGTTTACATCAAGCCTGTGTGAGATAACGGTTAAAGCAGCAACCATTATGCCAAGATCAAGTTTGAGGAAATAATATGCATTTATCCAATGCAAGTTTAGTTTCTTGAAGACTTTTCACTCGTATCCAGAAGACTTTATTTATTTTAAATCCTTAGGACTTGAACCCACACTCTCATGAAAGCGATGCAGGTCAGAGCAGAGACCACTGCAAAGTGCTCTACAGGGAAAACTGAGCAAGCACCAACAGATGAAAGGCTCATCCTGTCCACAAGACCAAGACTCACCTTGTTTCTGAACTCCTAATCATAAAAAAGCAATTTTACGTTCCACAATGTTCAAATCTTAGACACAAAAAAAAGGTTGGTGCAGGGAGTGAAAGAGGCCATCTATGCTAAATTAGAAAAATAATTCAACAGATGAGGCCTGACATATCACTGCTACAACAGCATCCTTGCAGCTATGCCAAGGAGATTCACAACACCTAACCCATCTATTCATGGACAATGGTTAGTCTAAGAAGGCAAGTCATGACTCAAGGACACATGGACAACTTTAAGGGATTCTGCTGCTGTTGTTGTTTCCTTGGACATTTTGTTTTGGTTTGTAATCTGGTAAAGATTCAATGATCACAGCCAGAGAAGTCTGTTGGTGGAAGCGCCACTGTGCTGCTGCCTGCTGATATGACCCAAAGTTGTTGTCCGGAGGGGCTGTCATGAGGTCAAATTTTAGCCAAATAGTGGCCTACAAACTGTACATCCCACATTTTCAGCCCAACTCCACACCCAACAGAGCAGGCGGTAAAAATGTGTTTACTCAGCCTGGAGGATCTTGATGGAAACACCTACAAACCAGTAGGAGTGGAGTCAGGCTGGGCTTAGTAGGTGCTGGTGGAGAAGGGACATAAGTAAACAGCCTTCTCCGTTCCATGTGGACAACTTCTTCTATTATGACCCAATAATGCATTCTCCCTGATCTTCCTTAGAAGACATGTTCAGACACAGGCCCCCTGCCACCTCCTCCCTTTTTCTTCTTCTGCTTCACGTCTTCTCAGTTTTTTGTGCATTTCTGTGGCAGCATTGCAGCACTACATACAGAGCAGGCATGACATTGACACACGTGTTGTGACAAGATTGTATGGACGTAGACTTTCAGTCTATACAAACACAAAAACATTCTTAAAAACAGAAAAGGAAATAATTTAATCTCTATTGTTGTGGCCTAAAACATCCGATTAGATTTGCTGAATTGTCACTGCAACAAGTGCAACGAAGAGTTAGGTGCAAGTCTTTCAAGTGCACATAAATGAAAAACAAGAAACATATGTGTATTTACAGTGGGTGCACAGTGGGATAGTGGTTAGCACTGTCACCTCACAGCAAGAAGGTCCCTGGTTTGATCCTGGGCTGGGGGGAGGCTTGGACAGTGGCCTTTCTGTGTGGAGTTTGCATGTTCTCCCAGAGTATACGTGGGTTCTCTATGAGTACTCTGGCTTCCTCCCACCATCCAAAGACATGCATGTTAAGTTAATTAGTTACTCTAAATTGCCCATGGGAGTGCGTGAGTGGTTGTGTGTCTCTGTGTGGGCCTGCGATGGACTGACGAGCTGTCCAGGGTGTACCCTGCCTTTCATCCAAAGACTGCTGGGATAGGCTCCAGCTTCTCCGCGACCCTTCAACGGACTAAGTGGTTAGGATAATGAGTGTATATATACACACACATACAAATATGTGTGTATATTTGACTGTTTGAGTGAAATCTCTCATCAGAACACAAAAAGCTCTTCTAGATGAAAGTGAACATTTTGAAGAAAGTATTATATGTTGTTGTATTATATCTTCTTCTGCTGGTGAAACAAATAGTGCAGGTAAATAGTTTAGAGGAAAGGTTGTATTCACATGAAAATCTGATGCAAAAAACTTGTAGTTGATTTATCAACCATTAACTCTGATTAGCATAGAACTGGAATTGAATGTGATTGGTATTGGGAACATAGCCAGGATTTGAACTGGAGAGGATGGATGCTAAAAACACACACACACACACACACTTGTTTAAGTACCTGCTGGATGTCTGGTACAGGTAAAAACTTCTCCAATCTGGAAAGAAAATCCAGCATCAGCATCTGCAGAGCGTTGTCAAATTCAGGCCCAAAGTCTGTAGGAAAAACATCCTGAGGGAAATAAGCACAGTTTATACATCAATGTACAAATAATTCACTAAAAACTGTGTACAATTCTGTATTGCTGTATAATCAGACAGATGCAAAAGCTTAATATAAATTAAAATCAAAGACCTGGAAGAACTTTTCCTTCTCTTCGGGGTCTTTTAACAAAAGTTTAACTTGATCCACAAAGTTCGTCTCTGGAAACTCAACATCTGCAAAATATGGCTGGAAGATAGAAATGCTCAGCTGTAATTTAAGAAGGACAAAATAATTTCTTGGAGAATTTAACAACGATGACAATCTACTCATCATATTCTAAGGAGCTAACCTGAGCTGCCCATGTGGATACCAGGGCTTTGATCTGGTCCAGGTGCATCTCAATGGATTCTGTGTCTGTGATCTGCTCAGATCGGCACAACTCAAGAACCATCTGCCAATTTAAAACAAGGAAGACTCAGTGGAAGTACACCAGACTGGGCACAGAAGCTGTCTTTACACAGTCATGCATGTCTCTGCTTACCCGTGCTCTGAGTCCCAGGAGGAGCTGAGCTTTTTGATCTGCATTTAAAAGTTCAGGGACAATTTCTGAGACAGTGCTGATGAAGTCCTCCACCATCCCATAATCATGTACAATCCCCCTCTGCACAATGTGGCACATGGCTGCAGATACCAGACGTAAGGGAGGTATGAAGAGGCGAAGAGACGGCAGCAGGAGAGGTGGATCTAGATCATGGGAGAAACATATAGTGCTGAAAAATTGTAATAGGAATGCTTAATTCCAAAATACTGGCTGAAAAGTTTGTTTTTTTAAAATTAAACTCTCCACTACAATTCTTGTTAATTTGTTTATTTAAAAACAACATTTTGATTTTAAATTTCATTACATTGCTATCTGGCAGTGATCCATGTTTCAAATGCATTTTACGTCAAAGAGAAATAATTTTATCGTTATACATTTACAGTCAAGAGCATCTAGTGCAATAAGTGATTATCACATTATTCATCATTTTGGAAAGAAAAAAAAAAACAACTTCATTCCAAATATTAAAATGTAGTTTGTGGACATGACATACTTTAAACCAATTATACAGCCTGATCTTCTGTGTATGCACCAGATATCTGCCATAAGCTAATAATTGCAAACAGATCCACACCACTGATTTATAATTAAAGCAAGTTAAGGGACCAGACATGGATATCTGCAGGTTTCAAACACTGATAATTTTCATGCACTTTCCTAAAGGTTTTAACGAAACTATTCTAAATAACTAACTAAACCGACAGCAAAGGGAAAACATTTTTAAAGGCTGCTAGGACTGAGATAACTTCGCAAAGCTACAAGAGCAGCTAATGTCAGTAAAATCAAGATACCACTTGGTGCATTCAGGGATCAATGACTGTGTCGTAATAACGACGATAGCGCAAGACCACCTGGCAGACAAATACAGCTGCAGCAGTCGTGGCTTTACATTAAAAATATTTCTACTTTAAACTGTATTAAGCTCGTTTCAACCATATTTTATTAATTTTTCTGTCATGGTTCTTGAAGAAATATCATTTATGAGCCTTTCTAAGCGTTTGTGAAGCTCCCAAAACATAGCTGTTTTGAACAAATAATGCTAATTCCAGCTTTATTAAAAGCCCTCGAAGGCAGCAATTACCGTATATATTCACCATAAATAAAATAATGCTAACCTACTTTATGTGTCATAATTAAGTACGCGCGAAATTCTGAAAGCAACATATGTGTTTGTTCATTAACTACTCACTTATTGAAACTAATTTCTTTGACAGGTAGCGCACACAGCAGCTTTGCGGCGGTGCAACGTAGCACAAAGCCAACGCCATTTCAGATCGGGATACGCCATGTTAAAAATCGGACGCACACGCTTCAAAGGAAACCCAAATAACTCGTGACGGGCAGCAGATGTGTACATTCTCGTTGGCTTACCGTCATCTACACGATGTGGGCTCTCCATGTTGTTTCGGATAGTATTAAATCTGGAAATTAAATCAACTCAGGGGCTGTTATAAGTCCACGTCCGCCCAACCCTGCGGTGCAAGTTGGCGGGGAAGAAGGGCGGCTTGATATTCCGTTCAGAGTGCGCAGGCGTAGTAGTAGAAACCATTTAGTGGTTTATTCAGCAGTCGTTATCTGTTTCATGCGCGTATACGCTATTTTAACCTTTGTATATACATATTCTGTTTATACTAACAAAGAAAACTAATGTTAACTAATTCTACAAACTCTGGCAGAAAACACCCGTCTTCTCCGTGTAACAAATTTCTGCTTCGTATGTGACTGTATTGCTCATCACTGCGATCTAGTGGACATTTTAGGATATTACACCAAACGCTTCGTTTATCAAAAGAAATTCACCGGGCATGTAAACCTGACAAAGGGGGAAAAAATGTAGAAATTAGAAGAAAAAAAAAAAAATTCCAAAAACATTTCCAACATTCAATTCCTTGCACATTTCCCATTCCCATTCACTCGTTTGTTAGTTTTACTGATTTACTAAAGAATACCTGGTCAAGATTGGCTCCAACAAATACATTAGTTATTGCATAATTAAAAAATTAAAAACACAAATAAGATAAAATGAAGATAATAATAATAATAATAATAATAATAATAATAATAATAATAATAATAATAATAATAATTTATGAGACTTCAATACTAAGTCAAAAACAGCCGGCACTGGACTGAGTTTTACTGAGAGCGATCAGAGAAGAGACAGGATGCAGGACAGGTGGGTTGTATGACAGGTCATTGACCAACCCATAGTTTTATACTGGTGCTATGAGGTAAATCAAATTCTTACAAATATTAAATTAAATTGTTACCTGGGTAAACCTCAGATGTCCAAGTGTAAGTGAATGCACCATGAACTTGTATATTCACCTGAACAAGTGAATTAGAAGAACACAAGCTTAGTTTGTCTCATTTCGTTGTGACTCAATATTTCAAGACAGAAGTTGTGTTTGTGAACGCTACCCAGTGCATCAGCGTTCACGGTCACGGCTGGCAGCTGACTTTTTAAACAGCATTCATGGCTATGTGTTGATCAGTATTGTTAGGTGTTTAAATAAAATCATCTAGAGTTTAGAGATTTACCTGAAACAACATGTGTAATCCCTTTTGTTATTCATTCATTCTGTTCACAAACACCAACTATTGTTTAAAACAGCATTTAAAACCAGACTGGTAATATTAACACATCTGTTTGCTGGGGAAACAGCTCAAATACTGAAATCAGTTATTTTTGTCAAGACAATCTGTGTCCCTGTGCTGTGGCTGGTCCTTTGAAGAAATTCAGAAGGGTTCAGAAGGGTCTCCTCTGTAAGATGATACATTTGAAGTAATGTAATGATGTGGCTCCGTCCATCCATCCATCCATCCATCCATCTGCATACACATTTATCCATCTATCCACATATACATATACATATATATGTCTATCTATCTATCTATCTATCTATCTATCTATCTATCTATCTATCTATCTATCTATCTATCTATCTATCTATCTATCTATCTATCTATCTATCTATCTATCTATCTATCTATCTATACACTTTTATAGTATGTTTGATTTGTTTTTATTTAAAAAAAAACAAAAAAAAAACCCTGCATACATACATACATGAAATCATCTGTGTGGCAACAGATCCAGATGAGGATCGGCTGTGACTATCATCTGTGACTTTTCAAATGAAGGATTTTTGATAATGTTGCACAGCATAGGGGTGGCAGGGTTTATCCAAGCTTCGCCTACTCATCCAACCCACTACATCTGCTCAGATACCAGAATGGTGAGGACTTCAGGGATCTGATAGTTTTAGATTAAAAAGAAAAAAAAGAGGAAAAGCAAAATGAAAACTACATGGAGACATAAAACTGCAGTTCCCCTTGAAACTATGCTACTTTGTTGGGAAAAGCCAGTTTCAACAAAGGCCTGGCTTTAGGAAATAGTTTATAACTTCAACTTTTAATCAGTAATGAAGACTAAACCCAGCTAAAAATACCTGCAACAAATCCAGAACACATGTGCTTATATTTTTATTCATTTAGTTAGTTATTTAAAGTGCCATTCAGCCACTGATACTGCACTGAATTAGACCAAACCAGTTGTTCTCTTTCAGTTTGTCAGAAGTTTGAATAAAAAAATGCAGCTATGTCCATAAAAACTGAAACATTATAATTATTCCTATAATCATGATACTTTAGTAATTACTATAATAAAGCACATTTCAGCTCCATCACCTTCTGCTCTGACTCTTCTGCTGCTGCTGCAGCTGCAGGGTTATTGCGGACAAGTGGAAATGTCCACAAGGGGGCAGGTTGGTGCTGCTGCACAGAGAATATGTTATCGAGGTTGTACATCACAAGAAGTCTGTGCATATGCTCTACCAGTGGTTTGAGTTCATGCTTCCATCTCCTAACAGAATTGGAACTCGTTCGGTATCACCATATGCATAAGAGTTTGTGGCGGTAGCTTCACTTAGATGTAAGATTATATGGCAGATGGCAGAACGTGATAGAAACTGACCTGCTACATCAACCTTTTAGTCCTTTGACCCGATTAGAGGGAATGGCACACACAGTTTAGCCATACTACTGCATTATATGCAGCTCACTGTGACACATTTTCCTCCACACAAATTGGTATAAAGGATCTGCGCTGAATGCATCTTCACCTCATCAGACCTTCAGACCTTTTATGATATTGGGTGGAAAAGGAAAAGAGACTAACAATTAGAAATAACAGAACAGCATTACAGAGCTTTTTTAAAGTATTTGGTTTCATATTGATTTGAATAACCTATTGTTATGTAATTGCAGATGCTATGAATAACTGCAGCTGTATATCACAGCAGTGCATAAAGATGACTGTGGAAAAACTTTCTGATGAGACCTTAAAAAGAAAACAAGTAATTAGACATTGCTCTGGTTGTCTTGCATACATTAGTTCATGTCCTGCTGCTTCCAAGGGCTGGTTTAGAAAACAACCTAAATGCAGAGATTCATCAGTGTTCTCCTGCTGATCATCTCCAAGCAAGGCTGTCGCAACTGGAAAGGCTGGATGTTCAGAAGTTGCCACCAGTCCTCCCATAGCTCTGCTTGTTTCTGATTTGGTCTGTATTTTCTCTCAATTAAAATCAGACCGTTTCTTCTTTTATTTTCTAACTCTGCAGGATCTTTTGCTCTGAATTTAAAGTTGGTTTCTGCTACTATTTTCTTTTCAGAAATGCTTCATAAATCTGGTAAAAGAAAGTCATCAGCATGTTTCTGCTTCTGTTCATACAGAGAGTTTAAGCCAGGAACAGAGTTTATAGATTCGGCCCTTCGCTGCACAGCTTTTGTCTTGGGTCTCCTCAGCCTGCACAGGAAGGCAGATTGGATCAATCAGTCATCAGAAGTACTCTTTACATGTATTTGGTGCAGTAGAACTGTGGACAACCTGGACATTCAGCTGAATACTTCCTTCATTGGGATTGACTGGCATGTTTTCTTCTGTTCTTCAGAGAACAAACTCACTGCTTCATGAAGAGCTCAGCTGTTCAGGTGGACTTCCGTGACTGCCAGTAAGTGATCACAGCTGTTAGTTTTTGGTAATGGTGTCATCCCAGTGAAGTGCACATTGGATCTGTAATGCAGTCATGAGAACCCCAGAGTTAGAAGGCTTTGAGCCGGGACTCTTAATATTAGGTCCTCGAGGGGTGATGTCTTCCAGGTTTTTTTTTTTTGCTGCAAAACACCTCATTTTGACTCAGATTTGTGCAGAACGTGATTTGAGTCAGGTGTGTTGCAGCAAGGAACCTCGGACCTCCTCAAAGGCCAGGATTGAGGATTCCTGGCATGAGGTCATGTTGCACTGTGGATGTGTTGAGGTGGTGTAAATTACTCCACTAAATTTTCAGCTAGAGGGCGCTGATAGGGCCCAGTCTGTGTAGCCTCCATGGCAGGGGTCTAGCTCTTCACAGTTTGGTTCCTTTGTCTCTCAAATGGCTCTTCATCTGGTATTACTCAGAGATTTTTTTTCATAAAAGCCTAATTTTAAGGCTTTCTTTTCATTTATAAAATACAGCTACTATTCAATATTTTAATTAAAACTTTAAATGAACAACCAAAGACAGAAGAACAAACATTCATTCACTCATTTTCCTAACCGCTTAGTTTAATTCAGGGTCGCGGGGAAGCTGGAGCCTATCCCAGCAATCTTGAGGCGAAAGGCAGGGCAGAAGAATAAACTAACTAAATAAATAAATAAATAAAGCAAAAGTCTAAACCTTTACAACACTTTAGATTCCCTAATTTCTCTATTTTTTTTCTCTTTGCAATTGTTATTTAAATGCAGCTCCCTGTCACATATGTTTGACCAATAGACTGTATGTGAAAGATGGACGGAGCCTCTAGCAGTTTAAAGTGAAGCTTATACGGAAGTGCATAAAACCGCAGTTCCCCCTTCATCCACTAGGGGTCGCAAAACAGAGTGAATCCACATAGACTCCCATGTTAAAAAGACCAACTTCACAGCAGAAATAAACATGTTTACAGCTGGTTCAAAAATACATTTTCAGTTTAATAGGTCAGGTTTACCTTCATGACAACTGTGGGAGGAGTGAATTTTTTTCTAACTCGCCCGTTTGAATAGTATTTAAGCTCAAAGTTCGGCATATTTAGGGGCGTGTCCTTTTGATTGACAGGTACCCAATCTCCCGCTTCAAGTCAGAAGAACACAGAACATCTGCAGTTTTTAGCCGGTTAACAACATGACTTAGCTTTAGCCCGCTTCCCTCAATTAGCTGGTTAGCTCCTGTTATCTCCAGGTTAGCTCTGTTAGCTCTTAGCTGGAGAAAGCTTGGCGTTCGGTCAATGTCAATCATCCACCATGACGCTCACATCCCCCTCTCAGCTCCACCTATTTGCCCATATTTGTATTTTCCAGGCGAGACGACATACATGCCTCTGCCAAGATGGCGATGGTAGGAACCACCCACCGAGCTTCAATTCAGCTCTTCAGAAACCTATGGGTGACGTAATGGAGACTTTGTCCATCTTTCTCTATACAGTCTGTGGTTTAGCCACATGGTGTGTCCATCAAAACAAAGCCCCGCCCCTTCCGATTTGGTTCTTTGTAACAAGTTCACAAAAAGAATAGCCGGCTTGTCCACAAACAGCGTCGCTCGTGACTACTACACCTCAGAACCAGGAAGCCATGTTCTTTGTTTCATTCTTTATTTGAGATGGTGATTTACAGAGAAACACCTGTCTCACACAGGAAACGTTGAGCAACGACTGACGATGTTATCCTGAACTCCTGCTTTCATAGCAACAAGCGCTCTGCTGAAGCAGCGTAACTGCCTTTACACTACTTTAGATTCAGTATTCTTGTGGTAATAGCCATGAACATATAGTTTTGTATAAATCCATGATGGAACAGTCAAATTTATCATCAATTATCCTCACAGGCAAGGTGTTATATTTATTGCGACATGTCTCCTACACTCTGAAACTGAAGTGAAAGGTGTGCCGTTACTAATAAGAAGCTGAGATGATGTCCATGAAATGATTTTAGTTTGTATTTAGATAAAAATGGCTTCCATGGCGACACAATGCCAAGTCAGAGGTCACCCTGCCAGGTGGCATCCATACTGAGACTGAGGTGGGTACATCTGGCTATTATGCCCACTTTGGTGTGGATATGCGGTCCAAATTTGGGCCAAACTAGAGGTAGTTTCATCCCTGCTGGTCTCCATCTCAGAATATAACCAACAGCAGAGCTGATCAGAGGGCAAACTTCATATGAGCTTTGCTCCAAATCTTTAAGAACATGTGCAACCCAGATGACTCCATCCCTGATGTACTGGTTACACAAGCAGACACACACAATGAATTCAGTCAAGGGCTGCTTTATTTCAGGGTTTTCCAAGAGAGCATTGTGCACAAAGGCCAATACCCACCAGATAGAGTTGCAGCTTCCACCTCATCTGAATCTGATCAGTAAATCACTACACTGTCTCACCTGTCGTTGCTCCCTGAACCTCTACTTCTATTTCATTTATTTGTTTAATTTTTCTTCATGCTGATTTCACATATGGAAAGTCTGTAACATCACTGTCACAGGTATATAGAGCATGGAGATCCCTCCACCCTCCCCTGAGGTTGGGGTTCTCCTGTGTGTTACACTCTGATGTGGTTAGCGGTGATAATTGGATGCTGTGGTTTCTATAATAAGATTTAATGCCAGCAGCTTCACTTGGGACTCGTGCACTGGATTACACCATGAAAGGATGTAGGGCAGGACAACAGAGACTGTACTTTGATTATGAGCCACCAAAATAGGTAAATGTGTGCTTGCTTATGTGTGTGCCAAATTTAGTAGAGTTGCACAGAAAGTGCATTTTGGTTCTTTTTTCTGCCTTTGAAAAAAAACTGGTTCTTGATTTCTGTGTGTTTAGTTTATAGCCAGTTTTCCTTTCATTCTGTGTGTCCATGTGTATGTGTGTGTTAAAAATAAGGCACAAGGTCGGAGCAAAAGCAGTGCTGCTGCATCTTCCAGGTGTATATTGTTCTAGCCAACAGAACCCTGGGTATTCCCCAAAGAGTCCCATCCAAAAACAATATTGCTCACCCGACCTGTTGCCAGCTTTCACATCACCCCACAGGGCCCCTTGTCTTCAGAGACAGCATTACACACGGCATTAGCAATAATACCACGGCTGCCGGAAAGTTTTGATTCGTTTTCATGCCAGAAATGCTAAAAACATTTTTCATTATCCTTCACTCAAATGATTTGTTTTCTGTTTGTGCAGAAACCTGTGAGTAATCGTGTTTGTGGGTTTGGATCCATGCAAAAAGCACATAAGTATGCAGCAGACGCAGCAAGAGATGTGCACGTCTCTGAAGCATCCTCAGCTCAGTAAGCAAAAGAGAAAAGAAAAAAAGCCTTTTGGACTTTGCATTTTCATATGTAGGGTGTTCACAACCAAATCTTCCTGAACTCTTTTGAATGAGATACAGGGGTATGCATTACCTCAGGATGCATTAAACTCAGATGTTTTCATGTACACAGCAAACTGCTGGAGATCTTTTTTCAGTCTGTGGTGGCCAGTGCCATCATGTCTGCAGCAGTGTGTTGGGGACGCTGCATCAGCTCCAGGAATGCCAGCAGGATAAAGAAACTGATCCAAAAGGCTGGCAAGATAATTGGACACAATTTGGAGACACTGTAGACCAGGGGTGCCCAAAGTCTTTCCACAGGACCGATGTCCTGCAGGTTTTTGATGTATCCCTTTTCCCACACACCTGGCTCAGATTAGTTGGATCCAACAACCGGTGAAGTTCTGCACAGTGACTGATACATTTGAGGTATGCATGCTGGAACAGGGATACATGAAAAACCTGGGTTGTGGCCCTCCAGGACAGGAGCTGGACACCCCTGCTGTAAAATATAAGACAGGTAGTCTCGGACTGAACTGGTCTCCATCATGGACAATTCATTGCATCCATTACCCAATATACTGGAGGGGCAGCAGAGCCTTATGATATGTTCAGATATGTTCAGGAAATCATTCCTTCTTTTCACAATAACCCAGTAACCCCTAAAACTCCTCCATGTGTGAGAGGGGATCATTTTTCTATCTATTTAATTTGAGTTATCTAAATGTTAGCTTGTTTATTGAAAAAATTTGTGGTAGAAAGAGGGTGACTTGGTGGAGGATTTTGTCTGAAATGAATTTACAAACAAATTAAACATATCAAGTGATATATTTACATTAACAAATGGAAAATAAATAAAGATAACCTACTTCATTAATGCATCCACATAGGTTAGGTTTGGTCATCAGGGAATCAAAATATAAACTGAGTATGTGAACACAAATAAATATCAAACACCATAAAACATCAAGGAAAGGTAAATCAATGGAATAGTCCATTTGTTAACTCACAGCAGTTCCTTTATGGTCTTGAGTTTGGGGGGGAAAGACTGGATTTATTTGACTGGTTGGGTTTCAGCACTTCCTGGTTGACCCTATTGGGTAACAGGTAATGGTGGGAGTGGTGATATCAGGTAAGGCAGTGGCAAATAACTTGTGATTTATCATTTATGATTAAAAAATTTGGACCCTTTACCAAGGAGAGGGTGACGTCTGACACCCAGCCCTGTGATTTTACCTTCTTTACTATTATTGTTGTATTTTGCAGACAAAAATAAATGACATAACAAAAGAAAAAGTGCAAAATGCGGCGTGCTATTTAGAAACACAGCCATGAGATCATTATGACTGATTAAGTCGGTTCAAATCAGCTCAGTTTGATTCAGCTTCAGATGCTTCCCTGCTTCCCTGACTCGAATGAATGATTTATTGTACAGAGATTGACAGTAAGCTGTTGGACCCATTTTATTTGTATGAGGTTGGAGCAGGGAAACATCTGAACCTGCAGGACAGTGGTCTTTAAATACCAGCTAAATAGATCCCCAATTTAGATTCAAATCAACCCACTATCACCAGTAAATCTGCAGATTGTGGAACATTTTACAAACAAAACTTCCTGAATTTTCTAAAAATGTTTATAAGCCAAGATATATTCTCTGACTTGATTTATGTAGATACCAAATTGCAGAGTTTGAGATTCCAGGTGTGAGTGGAACATCCACTGAAGGAGGAACAGTACATGGACTGTACTTGTATAGCGCTTTGTCATCTTGACTGTTGCATTTTATGCAATTATTGTGGTAAACAATAGATTTACACTAAACTGTCAAGCTTGGCCGGCCCTGGGCATAGCTGACCTGGGTGGTTGCCCATGTCATCAGCTGCCAGAGGAGGCGCCAAATTGGCATTAAAAAAAATTGCTGTGGGCTGCAAAGGTTTTATATGACGGAATAATTTTCTAATTGCATTTGCAAATGCGGTTTTTATGCAACTGTTAGTCTGTTTATTGTAAGGGTAGGCTGCTGCAATTTATTGATACTGCTTAAAGTAATATATCAAATTTGTGTTTGTCCAGATGCGCTGAGCTGATGTGTTTGCAGCCACAACCGACACCTGTAGAAACCTCTAGAGAGGCTCCACTTCACTGTCTTTAAAAGAGACTGAAAGTGAAGAATAGAATTTAATTCAACAGTTAAGTGTCATGACTGCAGTACTTTTACTTTTTATGATGTATTTATGTAACCCTTACGAAACAATATTCAGATCTGTAGCAAGCAGATCTAAATAAAGAACCTTGAACGCAGAGCAGAAATGTCATCAAGATGACTGCATACAGACCGTTTTGTTTTGTTTTAGAGGCAAGCTTTTTAACAGACTGTTTTACAGACAGGCTGATTTAAAGACTGTTTTATTTGCACCTGTTTTTACCCAGGACTTTTGTACTACACTTGAAAATATTTATTTGGTTTTATGATTGTTGGAGCTGTTTAGGGTGCTCATTACACTGTCTTACATTGTCACAGGATTTGCACATGTGCCATTGTTGCCCTGGACTTCTGCACTAAACTCAGAAGTGTTATTTTGTTTTATAATTTCTGTTGCATTTTGTTTAATTTATGCTGTTTCAGTGTGATTTTGATTTCTTTGTTAATGAAGAGACAAGAATTTGTACATTACTCAACAAAATGTGTGTGACTGAGTTACGTAGTTTCAGTTTTGGTAGCATTTTGCCACGTGAGTGTGGGCAAAACTCCTAACTCCCCTACTCTATGGGGAGATAAATATGGTGTTTATTATAACCTTACTGCTGTTGCAGAGTTGTTCTCTTTACTTTGCACTTTTTTGTGTGTGTTTTGCAATGTTATCAGTTAATCTTGTTGAACTGGTTTGTTTTTGAGGTGGTCGACGTGCAGTTGCAAAGTTGTGGGTGAAGCGTAGCGTAAAGTCTGGTCAACAAGATCAGACTGGCACTGCAGTCCATTTAACCAGGTAAGAACCTCCCTGAGTGACATAAAGAAGCTCTGTTTAAGAGAAAGGGTTGTGAGAGAATGAAATATTAATGAGAAATGAGAAATTCTGAGGTTGGTTTACAGAACCAGAACATAGCCACCTGGGAGTCCCTTTGTACAGACTGCAACTTGGGGACTTTGATCTTTGTCAAAATCGCTTTTGAATTATTTGCATAAGCGTTTGTACTTTTCTTGTTTTTGTATCCTCATTGGGACATTCTGTGGTACAGTCACTGACTTTGTTGGGACCAGTCATTCTTATGAGACAAGTGGCAACTTCTTTTGTTGTTGTGGTTGGAGTTATGGTTAGACATGAATCTGTAATAAACTGTTAAAGGTGAGGGTTGGGATTAAAAGAGTAAATAGAAATCAACACAATGTCCTAATAAGAAAAGCTACTTGAGCTTGTGTGTGTGTGTGTGTGTGTAAGTTTGGTCACTCTCTGATGGCTTGTCTCAGAGGAGCAGCTGGGCCTGAATAAGTGATGCATAAACTCATATGATGAAGTACCAGCCACATCTGTTTACCCTGTGTGCTTGTCTCACTTATCAATATTCAATTAAGATTACTCACAAACATACATGCAAAAAATTAATGCAGCACTTTCACTGAAGCAGGCATGCAAAGGTTGAATGAAGGATGCTTCTAAACTGTTAATTAATAACATGTCTCACTTATGTCACTGCGACTGTGGAGTTAAATATGACAAGATAAAATGTTTTTGCATGAAAGTTCAGAGCCTTCTGTATGTCATAGATTGGTCAAATAAAAGATGACACAAAAAGAGTTATTTTTTCATCACCGTTTCAAAGTAGTAGGCGATGTCCCTAGAATGTGTATTTCAAATTTCACCTCCAAATAGTGCACAGATTGTTCAGATTGTTCTCCAACATGATATTTGTTCCAAGTTGCTGCCCACACTTCTTCCCAGAGGAAGATGCTTATCCCAGTTTTCTGTCTGGTAAATGGCAGAGAAGGGAAACGACTCTGGATGACGTTTTAAAGGGAAAATATCTGTTCTTTTAGCTTGAACTTAAACTAAAAAGGCAATTAAAAAGTTTCCAGACAGAAACATTTTACATTTGCATTTTACTATCTGCTCAAGAATATCTTTCAAGGATTAAAGAATTAACACAGTTCATGTGTTTACCTTCAGCAGACTGGATTATAAATGGCCTATTTACTGGTCTGTCTGAAATATAAATCACAAAGCTGAAGTTTGAGTCCTCAGTAAGAATTATGTTGATCAAATTACTTCAGTTCGGAGATCTTTATGGTGTCAGCGTAGATCATTTGGTAAAATATCTACTCAAGTTAGGAGTAATAAAGGAAAATGTGCTTTTACAAAGCACAAAAAGTAAATAATCTTGTGTTTGGTGGATTATGCATTAGTTGTTACAATCCTTTTTGGCAACACATCTTACGATGAATAAATAAATATAATTGGAGAGCTTATTTATTTTCTTTTTAAAAAGTGCCATATCTTTGTAAGGAAAATACATTAGCGGGATTAGCAGCTGAATTCTTTGTTGTGCTCATCAAAAACCTGAGACATCTTATCAACCAAGGCCAAACAGCTGATTCTGCTACTGGTAAAAAAGGATTAGTTATTTATTCTTATGAAACTAAAGACCGAATATAGAAGAATGAGAAATTGGTCATTATTATTACCTCTGCCAAGGAGGTTATGCTTTAACCACGTTTATCTGTTTGTCTGTTAGTGTTCAAGATAACTCAAAAAGTTATGGACGGATTTTCAGGATTTGTTGGAATTGTGAAAAGGAAGAACTGATTTCATCTTGGTGGTGATCCAGATCACCGTTTGGATCCAGGAATTTTTTAAGAGATTCTTTAATATTGTGCTTAGCAGAGGTTTGTGCTTTTCTAGTTGTGATAATGTTTTAATAATAACTCATTCAAATAAACCTGACATTGCAGATGAATATGCACGTATGTTCATTAACATGAACTTATTATTACCACTGCTATGATTAATATAGGAAAAATATGCATATTATCAGCAATAAAATTGAAATTTAATCATAAATAATATTTTTTTTTATCATAAGTGACAGAAAAATAAAAAAAACATAAAACTTCCCAGTAATCATAACAGTAACAATGATTACAAAACTTAACAGGAAACAATGTTGTTTCCCTTTCGGCTTGTACCTCTAAAGGGGTCACCACAGAGAATCATCACCTGGGTGAACAGGCATGTTTTACGCCCTTCCTGATGCAATCCATTTATCCGGACTTGTTTCCAGCCCTCAGAGAACAATTCCCCTTCAGCTGCAGCATAGGGGAGCAGTACTCGAACCACCGGTCACAAGACGAGTGGCTCTACCACCTGAGCCACTGCCACCCCATGGCAATAAACAATAATAATCATTATTCTTATTTGATATGATTATAGTTTAACCATGAAGTTATTGTTCTTCCTTATCCTCAAAGTTTTTAAAGGATGTTGAAGATTATGTGACTAATTTTCCACTGGTTGTGAAAATATGGTTGATAAATTATTCCATTTGTTTCCACATGTTTTTTTTTTTTTTTTTTCCGTCTCCTACATACCTCACAGCAAACTAAATGTGATTTCTCTTTTTTCTTTTACTTTTTCCAAATCACTCTTCCTAAAAGCTCAGCTCTCTGACAGATAGAGAGCTTTCCAACTCCTACTAGGTTATATTTCCTTCCTTTGTTGCTCTTCAGAATAAACACCTGCTTTCCCAGTCTGAGTTTTGGTGCAACTAATGTAGCAGTGCTCCGTAGGCTTTTTGATGTTTCCTACACAACATTTATGATGCAATCTATGTATAATTTTTATACATATGCATTCTATAAACTGTCATAATAATAAAATATACATATATTTTTTTTCAATACCTTGATTTGTACTCCTTGCTTGTTGTAAGGACTTCATGTTGCCTTTTGAACGGTGCCACTGCAGACTCTGCAGGTGTAGACTGAGATCACGTGACACTTGGATTGTGCACAGGTGGACTTTATTTAACTAAGTACCACTTGCAGACAGATCTGTTTTCCATTTCCTTTCACCTTTCATTTCTTTCTTTATTTTCTTACATAAAATCCCCCAAAATCAGTTTAAATAACAGGTAACAGGAAAAAGTGAAAAGGTGACTACTTTTGAGAGCCATGTAGACTCTGCTTGGGTCAAAATGGCTACAAGTCTTGTCTTTGGGTCAGTTCTGTTGATCTTGAAGCATCTATGAGGGTAACGCAGCTTGCTGGATTAGTTTATAACAAGCGGGTAAACAAAAATTAGAAAGCGTGGGGCTGGGCGAGCAGAAGGATGGGCACGGGCTGCTGAGACACTGAGCATGGCGTGGCGCCAGGCCTCCAACCTCGCCAGTCAGAACACAGCTGCCTAATGAAGCGCTGGATCCACTGTAGGACTGAGAGTTTATAGAAATAGGAAGGGAGAAAATGAGGGATAAAGATGAGAAATTTAGAGATATTCAAGGAATTTGTATATAAGGGCTGGTAAAGAAAAAAGGGTAGGAAAGAAAGAGGTTTTTGAGGGCATGGACAAAAGGTAGAAACAAAAGGGAGATAAAAAGAGGGGGAGTGTGCAGAGGGACAGATGAGATGAAGATAGAGATTGGATGATATCCCTCTGTCTCTGTTCATTAATACCGTATGATCTTCTCTCTCCCTCCTTTGTGATTTTAACACATTTCTAATTAGCACAGAATCCTCTGAGTTGGAGAGGGGGTGCAGGGAGCGGGAGGGAAGAAGGAGATCCAGGGAATAGAATCATATTTATATCTGTCTTTAATAAATTCACTTTCATTTGATCTTTTTCTAAACCCACAGGCTGCGGTGGAGCGCCTTTTCATTTTCCTTTGACTGCAGCAGAATGAAAGGTCGTGGAAATGTGGGGCTACTGTTTCTGCATGTGTGCGAGCTTCAGTGAAGGCTGAAAGTTCCAAATAAAAATAAATATAAAAGAAAAAAAAAAAGAAATTGGGCTAGTTTCCCTGCTTAAAAAAAAAAAAACAAACTTCCAGATGGCAAGTGAAAAATGGAACTACAGCAAAAAACAAAAAAAAACACTCAGCAGCTAACCTCAAAGCAAAGCCTTTCAGAGGTCATAATCTGTTTTTTTCCCCCTCTTTTTATACTTCACTGCCTTTCTAATTTTGTGTCTTAGACTGGAAACAATGTGTGCTGCAGCGCATGAGGGAGTCTTCCTTCGTTCCCTGACTTGGTGACTTGGTAGCTCATCTAATCAGAGCAATTAAACAGAGACTTCTCTGAGCGACAGAAGCCTCTGATTACCCAAGAGTCACTGGGGGTATATTTAGTTTTGGTGCGCATGTTCTTCAGAGGTTAGTGCCGTGCCCTGGAGCAACACGGAGCTGCTGCTTAGCAGGGAAATTGGATGATGATGGGACTGGCTTGATTTAGCTGGGACACTCGCTCAGACTTGCTGACTGAGTGTAACTAAGCATAATTCTGATTTAAACCTTCATCATCAGGGGTGTGCGGGATCAAACGTGGCCGTGTAGCTGGTTAGTTATCTGCTGGGTCACTGTGGATTTACTGGTTTGTTCATCATAACTGGCCACCACTTTATTGACGAAGCTGAAACGTTATGGTCCCTCTTGCTGAAGCAGACTGTGCAGACATCTAAGATGCTAAAAATCCTGCATATCCCATCGATTAGCATTGTCCAGATCTGTTTAAAGCTCCAAAGGCCAATAATCTGCTGGTTTTAGAAGTTACCTTTAAAAATCACTTAGACAATAATTTGAACAACATCATATTTTGTAATTAATAACCTCGCTGTCATGATATGTCGTTTCATGCTTTTTTCTCAGTTTTGGTGTCCTGTTTTATTTTGTAGTGTTTCCTGTTTAGTTAATTTTTGTGTCTTGTTTCCTGTATTGATTTCTTGTGCATAGTCTTGTTTAGTTTCCCAGTATTTGTAACCCTTTGTTTCAATACTGCTTGCTGGTGTTTGCTTCCCTTCAGTTCAGTTCTGCGTTTTAACTTCTTCATTCAGCATTCCTGGCTCTTTTTCCTGCATTTGGGTCCTCACAACCCATGACACCTCCCTATGATAAATTTATTGTTTGCATCCAACAAAACATTTTTTTGACAAATCCTTTAAGCTCTGTACGTCCATCCTACTACTGTCCATCAAATGATTGAGGAAACTTATTAAAAAATTATTTTAATTTATGAACTTATTCTCTTTATCATGAAGTGCCTTCCTTTTCTTTGCATTTATATGTATGCAAATGGGATATTTTTAGCTCAGCTGGTTGAGGGTTTGCCCAATGAACAGAGGCTACAGCTCGTCAATGTGGCCGGCACATTGACACCAGGACAGTTCCCTAGTCTCAGTACGACGGGGCATTCAGCTCAGCTGGGGGGTGCAACATTCTTTTGCACTGGGATTGTGTTCACGCTGCATGACTTAAACAAATCAGACCTTTTAAATAACATGTTCGACTCTCCAGAGGCGGTGCTGCGCCAAGAAGTATTGAAGGAAAAGATGAGAAAACTAAGAAAAAACCAAATTTATCTAGCGTTAATGCAGATTGACTTCAGTCTCTACCACACAGCAGCCAAACATGGAGCTGCACCAGATCCTAAACGTCGTGGGTTGATCATATTTCTATCATTCTAACATTTGCTAAGTTCTTCCACAGCTTATCCAGAACTACCTAATGCACCACACGCAATTATATTTTGACTGTGTTTACCCACAAGCCATGTACTGATCCCACAATGCACTTTGCCTTGTATTCTATTTCCTGTATTTGATCTGTTTGAAGCAGTCTGAGACCTGTGTTTGTGTTGTTTGCGCATTCACTGTTCCCAAATGAAGTGAACTTTCTGGACAAATGAACTATGATTCAAATGTAAAAGGCAGGTGTGAGTGGGCTCTTCATCCTTGCCTGGGACTTTTTGCTGCACCTGACCCCCTTTCCAGTCAGGCCAATAAAACATCAAATAAACACATTCACACGCCAAAATATTAGAGTTTCACTTCAAGCTCTGCACAAGTCTGCTTAGTAAGTCTGATATGTATCCGAATGTGTTGCAGTTGGCGAGTTGTCCACCCGTTTTAGAGGCAACCCTTCTGTAACACACCTGAATGAATGGCTCTATACTGGCTTGTAATAGAACTTGATGAGGAAGTTCATTAATCTGTATCAGGTGTGTTGGAGTAGGAACACGTGTAAAAGACGCCAAATATGATCTTTTGATCAAAAATAAAGTTTTCTCACGCTCTACATTTAGTTTAGACAGATATGAGTACACACTCAAAAATAGAGGTACCAGCTTGTACCTAAAAAGGTACAAATGCTTGTCGCTGGGGGTGTACTCTTTTGAGAGACATTTCTGTACCCTTCAGTTCTGGTCTATTTTTGTACCTCATCAAGTTATGTTTTTTATGTTTTCCACAGCATTAGGCCTGGTCCATTCCACTCAGCAATATTATCTTATCTTTAATCTAGAAATAATCTTCAAAAACTCAAAATACTGACCAGACATACACTTAGTTTGCAGCATCTGACCTTCATTGTCTGGTGTAGTAAATGACTGTTAAGTAGTACTACTGTCACCACTCAACTCTGCTCTAGTTTGTAACATTACAGCCGCAATAGTTTCTTTTCTCCACCTTTGTGGGTCTAAACCGGTCTTAACAATTTATTTTGAGGCGACTTTTTACATTTTTTTTCATTAAAATAATAGCACTGCTGCTAACACTAGTTTTTGTCACCACAAACATTTTTCAGTGCTGCAGGTACCCTTATGGTTAAAATGGTACAAATTTGTACTTTATGACACTTTGAACCCTTTTTCGTACTCTGAAGGTGTGCTTCTGGTCTCTTAAAGACCAGTATTGTACTTTTGAGAGAACATTTCTTTAAAATGTACCTATAGGTACAGAAATGTCCTTATCTTGTACCTCTATTTTTGAGAGTGTACATTTAAAACCATTTCCAGTAGAAATGGTCGTAATCTAGGCCTTCTTTGCATTTTCAGGCCATGTTACACAACTAACATGGAGCTATTTATATAGTTTTGTCTGGCTCATACGACACACAACACAACCGAAATCAAGGTCAGTTTAGGACCTTTGGGTCCAAAATAGACCCAAACGTACTGTATCCTGGCATACATAGGGGTGTTACGTTTAGATGAACATCTTGTTAACACTCGCCCTCATTGTGACGGCAGTGGACCACAAATACTGCTCACGGGGGTCCTGAGTGCTCAAAACTCCCTCATACACTCCTTGTTTTCTGGTGAGATGCTGTACAGTCAACAATAGACAACACTCATGTTTTCTGTGGGCTTATTTTGCCTCATCAAAATCTTGCATTCTACCCTCATTCCAGGAAAACAGGTCAATTGATAAGAGGTTTTCAAAGACACCAAGGTACATGTTGATGAATCCCACAAACTGAAGACATTTTTCTCCGATTCGACTTGTCATCCACATAAATACACAGATTTATGCTCAAAAACTATTCTTTTAAAAACCGACCAGAGTGAAGATTTGCAAATAATCCGTTTACATGTCTACATGTAGACATGTGCAACTGGGGTTTTAGGTATGGAAACTTCACTGTCTGAGACAACAAATACCATGACGGCACACGTGTGACCTTTGTTATCAACAGCATGGATGTCATGTGTTGGCGTCATGTCATGCTTTGTGTGTGTTTGTTTTTACACTGCCGTCAGTAGCGCTTCACATAGACCAAAGGCGAAGGACGAGATTAGGGACGGTCATTTTCCGCCACCTAGATATATCACATTAGAGGAATATTTTATGTTTTGTGAAAGTGATGACATGAGATTGAAGGTTATTCTGATTGGACAGGATTAGGGGCGCTTCTTCTGCCTAAAGTGCTCATGGATAAGTTTAACAACGTGGTTGTGTGGATGGATTTGTTTTCTAAAAAAACAAAGGACTCTTCATATTCAGTTTTACAAAAAGACAGCTATGTGTACTTGGCCCAAGGGAGGTTTTCTACAACAAAAATATCTTTGAGCGGCAGTGTTTAGCCTCCATCCTCAACAATCCAAAGACATCTAAAACAAGCAGGTTTTAGAGGTCTTCCTGATCTGACACGAGTCAAATTAAACGTTCATCAGCTTGTTGCAAAGTTCTGTCTCAGCATGTTGACCCATCAATCTCATTCAGGTCGGCTGCAGCGGGAAATATCCAAATCCTGCAGGACAGCAGCCCTCGAGGGCCAATTTTCAATGACTCTGTCTTAGAACAAAAGTAGAGATAATAGCATACTAGCTTGTTCTATTAATCTTCCAGTTCAGATAAAAGGTCAGTTAGGTCATGTCCAAATGGACATGTGAGTGAAGAACTGCTCCAATATCTGTGCAGCAGTTTGACTACTTGGACCACCTCCGATTCTTTGAAAAAGGTTATAACGTACCTTTGGTGATTCAGACATGTCATCTCCCTCACAATGTCCCTTCATATCCTTTTTTTCATTGGAACTGTTTAACCCCCTAGATAAATGACACTAAATGTCATCCTGACCTAATATCCAAAAACCCTGACTTGGATGAAAGCACATATTCAATTACATCTACTATGATTGTCTGATCACATAATTCTTTAAAAAAATCTAGATATGGGTCAACAGCCCAGCTATTGTCTGCAGCGAGTCCATCAGCTAGGACACGATAACTACCATTAACTCTCTGGTCAGACTTTGTCCTTGGATGAGAGACAGCTGATTAACTTTTAAAACTTGGGGCCCTGCAGTCAGATCTACTCCAGAAATGTCGCTCAACTTTTTTTCTTTTCATTTTGACATGGCTCTGGAGAATTGTGTGTGACAGTTTCATTTTCAATGACTTTAATTGGTTTTAACACTCAGGACCGTCATATACTCCCTCTCTCTCTCTCTCTCTCTCGCTCACACACACATATACACACACACACACACACACACACACACACACACACACACACACACACACACACACACACACACACACCTCTGTCAGTGTGTGAGAACTGACAAAAGTCAAACAAGTGTAATGACTTTTTTTACTGACAGAGGTATTGACATGACGTCTCTGCCCTTTCTTTAAAATGCATGTTGCGCATTAAGATTAATAATTAAAATTCTAAATATAAGCTAAAAATGCATTTTTTTTGGAGGTTTATGTCAATTAAACACAACATGCCTACTGTGGGTAATTCAAGATTATCTGACATTTACCAGGAATATAGAAATTTTAGCCTTAAAAGGGATTGAAAAAGCAGCATGGAGGGAAAACCCGCAGGTGGGGCCTTAACAAAGGATAAAGAAAAACAAACAATTGGCAGACTCAAGCAGTAATTCATAAACAGAGCAAAAATGTGCCAGATGAAATTACCCTGAAATAATACAACTTAATGAGGTGGAATTAAAATTCAAATGCACGAAAGTACAAACAAGAAACTGACAAGACTATTTAAGTAAAAAAAAAAAAAAAGTGATGTTTTATAGGGGAGGAAACAGAAAAGGTAAAAATGAAAAGAGGTCATGCTCAGACTAAAGCAGCTGAAGCATCAATCAGTAAATTGTAATTTGATTCTGACTTTCCTGTCAGTTATTGCAGAAGAAAATCAAGTGATAAGGCACTAAATCATGAAAACAGACAATGCTGCGGAGGGACAAATTTCCAGGTGGATACTCTTTTCTTCCAGGTGTATTATTCAGAGCTTTGAATATTTTTGTAGCACTTCAGACTGAAGCTTTACTTTGTCCCTAGTCTTCTTGCACTTCTTTGTTCTGCTTGCTTAATGATGATGCTTTCTTGAGTTGCTGCAGATCCTAGGAGCATTCACAGGTGTGTATCAGAATATTTAGACTGCACATGTGGAACTGAACAGAATTAACATTTTCATAACGAGAGCGCCCTGCACAGGGGACTGCATGGGATGCAGGAAGATCTACACATTGCAAAGTAAACATACACAATGATCAATCAACAAAACCAACCAATCACTTAAATCATAAAACATCTTTATTCTCAAACATGCAGTTGCAAGGATATTTTGGATTTATAGATATTTGGACATTTTGGTTTATTTGATGTCATTTCAGACAGGAATCAGAAAAAAAATGAGACAAAGCAACAGTTTAAAATGAACTGTGTGAAAAGTTAAACAGGGTAAGTCCTGCTGCACAGAGATTCTTCAACAAAGCAGTCTCAGTGACTAACTAGCATTTATATTCCTGCACTTTGCATGTCACGCTCTGGTCCTCTCCAGTGCATTATCCACTTTAAAAGCAGTGCAGCAAATCGTCCGTAAGTGGTGCACCAGGATGTAAACGGTAAGGGGAACACATTTAATTAAAATGTTCGAGAGCAGAAATCAGGTGCTGAGTTGGTGTGCTAATCATGGCTAATTTGAAGGGAGAGGCAGGAGTGTTGAGGCTGGTTCATCTCTCACATCTGGAGTAGTGCTGGACTGTTCTCCATAGCAACCGAAACCAACATCTTGAGTAGAGGAAGAGAATAAGAGGAGGGTTGTCTCAATAAATATGGATGTGTGAACCTCCTGAAGATCTCATACATTTATGAGTTCTACCCCGTTGCGTTGAACACAGCAGGTCTTTGACACCACTGAGAGGCCATATTTCCCATGATTCCTCTTTTCTACCAGCAACTGAAGAGCCAGTAATTTTGTGGCTATTTTAGTTGTTACGTTTTCTTTAAAAAAAAAAAACAACAACAAAAAAAAAAAAACCTCCATAATATACCAAGCTTTGCTTTGGTACATGGATTGTCCACATGCATTACTTTTCTCGTGCTGGTATAAACCACATAAAGTTTTATGCATGTAGATATATTGAAGTTACCCGTTTCCCTTGCTGAATCAGAGTTATGTTTAGGCTACACGATGACAAACACTGGTGTCCATTCAAACATTTTTTTTTTTACTTTCTTGAATATGACCAAAATCAGTCAGATTTCAAGAGTCCTGCCTTCTGTTGCTTTTTCTGACTAATTCATGCTCCCTCTACATATGCAAGGAGGTATGTCCATGTCAAACAAGGCCACACTGTCCACATACTTCCAATGCATGCTGTACACTTGGGAGTTTCTAAGCAATACATCCACTAGAGGGCAGCGCATAGCGCAGAGTTCCAGTTTCCGACTTTACTTTCAAAAGAAAAATGGAGTGTAACAAACATGTGTGCTTACATGGGAGTTTTAATTCCTGTTTAATTCCAAATAAAAGTTAATTCCGCT
Source organism: Telmatherina bonti (assembly GCF_933228915.1). Taxonomy (NCBI): domain Eukaryota; kingdom Metazoa; phylum Chordata; class Actinopteri; order Atheriniformes; family Telmatherinidae; genus Telmatherina; species Telmatherina bonti. The sequence goes on along the minus strand of NC_136632.1, from coordinate 21,203,666 downwards.
TTAAGCTGATGAAAAAAGACCATTCCGAATGCTAATTTCTATTCGGAATTAAACTTAATTCCAATGTAAGTGGCTGGTTTACTCGCATTTTAATTCCGAACTATTTAATTCCTCTGTCATGTAAACCTTCATTCCCCTTTAAGTTAATTCCGGTTGCTCTGCGCATGCTTCTTACCTTGTCCTGTCCCGATGATTCATGTTTTGCCTCCCGTGTTCGGTTGTCTCTCTTCTGCTCAGTTGCTGCAAAAAGTGAAGTAGTATGCACATGTTTAGCTGCTACTTTAAAATTGTAATAAAAATAGCAGCAAAACTGGTACTTATTATGTAGTTTTTACAAGTTACGACTGAAAAGACGAGAAGCAGGGAGCTGACTTTGTTTCCGGTATACGTCATACATCACGTGCACCCTCTGTCCAATCAGAACCCTTCCCAACCTGCCGCTCTAGAGAGGAATTAAGTAAGGACGTGTTTCATGTAAACGTTTATTCGGAATTATTATCTTCATGTAAACTCGTAAGAGAATAAGTTAATTCCTAATTATTTAATTCTGAATTATTAATTCTGAACTAAAAAACACCATGTAACCGTACCCATGATGGCGATGGAAAAGATCAAGCAAAGGTACATTCTCCGAAAAAGAATAAATGGAGGCAAAGCAAATGGAGGTGACCTGCGCACAGACATCACAGCTTCTTTGTTCAGTGAGTACATGTGAACCGTACTACTCAACAGTTGGGTTATCCATCATAAAGCTCTCAGAAAAACATACAGATATGCGCACAAAATACAGAGGAAAGAAAAGGCTATATCCGTATGCATATTTAATGTTTAGCATTGAGAAAGCCCTTAGAGCAGAGCTTTCAGCAGGGCTCAAGTTAAATGAATCCAACACCCTATGACGTCCTGCATGCAGTCGTTTTCATGAGACCAACTTGTCGCAAACAAATCAAACTATGTATAAAACTGTTTAAAAAATTGAACTTGGAAACACAAAGTATCACTTTTAGGAAACACACAATAATACGTTCTCTGTCTCACACACACACTAAGCACACAGAGGACATAATGGCCACAGTTTAGTTATCACATTCTTTTGCAATAGAAACCTGTGGCCACTTCAGAATTATTAGTGATGCTTTAGTATGGATTTTTCCTACTTTTTAATCATGATTAATTTTCTCTAGCAGTGCAGCAATTATTGTCTTCCTGTGTCAACAGGTGGGCACTGCATTTATGATGTGATACATCTTAAAGTACAAATATCTTTGCATTTGCATTACCTATCAAGCATTACTGGCATTTTTCTCACCACACGAAAGATGTCCAAGAAGTTTCTGTGAAAATGATGAATGGCAGCTGATGGACAGCTGGTGGAGCACTGAAGGCAGGCAAAGCAGAGCAGAGTGAGGCAGTTTTGGGTGGGTAGACACTGATGGATCCAGCGGCCGAGCTGGCTGAGGAACACAACTCCAAATGGTGGCGGAAAATGAGCAAGTAGGCCCGGGCTTGGAGGTGAGGGCAGTTGGTGGAGAGGGTGAGCTGTGGAGTATTGCTGGGATGGGGATAAATAGGCAGGCAGATGGTTGGGTTGAGCTAAGCGTGCAGGCTGGCATGCCGCTGAATTGGAGGCACGAGGAGATGTACTGTCAGTAAAGAGCAAACACGAGGAACAAGACGCAGACGTTGAAATAACAGCCGAAGAACATTTGCTGCCATCGTGGGTGATGGAACCATCTGGCGAAGACTGGAAGGGAAGCTGGGTTAGACTTAATGATGGCAGGTTGCTCAGGAGTGAGAAGGAGAGGACACACCCACAAATACACACACACACACACACACACACACACACACACACACACACACACACACACACACAAACAGAATCAAACTGCTAGATAAAAAAAATGGGAGGGAATCAAATGAAACAATTTTCAGCAGGAGGAAAGAAAAGTGAAAAAAGAAGTCTTTTCCCACATCCAGCAATGTCCAGCAGTCTAAAATAAAAGTAAATGGAACAGATTACAACAATTCCCAAATATCGTAAATTCTGTCCAACAGAACATATAGAAAATGGTAAAACAGACATTTTACTATTTAATAAGACAATATTAGCTCTTTTTTTTTAAATTGATGGCAGTGGCTCATCTAAAAAAAGATGGAACAAGGTGATGTTTACCATTGTGTAACATCCTCTCTTTTAACAACTGTCTAAATATCTGGGAAGTGAGGAGACCTGCTGTTGGAGCTGTAGGAGAGGAGTGTTGTCCCATTCTGGTCTGATGCAGGATTCTAGCTGCTCATTGATCCTGGGTCATCATAACCAAAATTTTTCTTTTTTCTTTTTGTTTCCTGTTGCACCAAATGTTTTCTGTTGGTCAAAAGGTCTGGACTGCATGCAGCCGCTCAGCACACAGACTCTTCCTATGGAAGGCCATACTGTTGTATTGACTGCAGTTTGGCAATGTTACGCTGAAAAAGGGCCGAAAGAGACGTGTGAATGGGAGAAGATGTTTTAAAACCTCTGTTGATGGAACCTTCACAGATGTGTAAGCCGCCCATGTCACAGGCACCAAGTCCACCCCAACGAGAGAAGCATGACCTGTCCACTGATAAGAACCTAGATGGTCCCCCTTCTGTTTAGCTCACAGGAAACAGCATCCATGGTTTCAAAAGAAAATTAAACAATGTTATCTGTCTGACCACAGAACTTTGCCTCAGACCATTTTAAATGAAATTTGGTGTTTCTGCATGATAAAGTTTTAACCTGCTGTAGCAAATGTGCTACACTCCAGGTCCTCCGGTAAGCAACACAATACACAATAGCAGGTTAAGTCTATTTATTTCATTGCAGTACAACAGCAGTCTGCTGTTCTTACCCAAACTGGATGTCCACAGCCCACTTCTGTCTCAACTGTCTCTTCTCCCAAGTCTGGGCCTGCTGCTGCAAAAAAAGGATAACTGATCGGTTATATCTGCACCTCGTTTACCACGCTGCACACAGTGCTGAATCATTGCCATTTTTATGCTGTTCTTCCTAAAAGCTGGTTTATACTCACGTGGCATCTAATGTCAGGTTGGTTGCGCTGTAGGCTCAGCGTACGTCCGCAGAGGCTCGACGCACAACTCTTCAGACCTGGCATACATCCTGGTTACGCAAATGTAGCTACGCAGAAGGATGAAAAGCTTTAAACTGTATTGACTTTGAGGTTAAAATATCTAGTTGTCATCGGGGCAGTTTTGGCCACAGAGGTCACCAGAGGAAAAAGCTGATACTCCAAAAAACACAAGAGATTACATTAAATCTATTTGTATGTAAAGACTAAACCCCCATTTTTGTATTGAATAAAAAATGTTTCATATTTTGTATCTCGATGAATAACCAACTCATTTAAAAGGTTTAATGTCTTAAAATGATCCAAATGTGTTTAAGTGATTCATGAACAGTGTGGAAATAAACTCTGACAAGAGTATGAGCAGTTTTTGTATGTGAACACTGTTGGCAAAGAGGGAGCTTCTGACACGACAGGAAAAACACAAATGGAGAAACGCTAGTTTTGTTATCAATGACCCATCCCTTAATATTTATCATGTGGAAAATATTTCAGGTTGCATTTGAAATGAAAGAATAGTAATTCAAACAGACATTTAAGGGGTTAAAACAGCAAAAATGGCTGAATAATTGGCACTTTAAGCAGGACTGAAGTTGTTACGATGAATAAATAGTTCATGAAGAAAAAGCATAAATAATGTTGATTTATTAGCAGTTGATTGATAGCAGTTTTTGCACAGTGTAGCTTGACCACAGAAACCATTAGAGGGTATTAAATTTGAGGATGGCACAAGAGTTAGTATATGTAATCATTTTTAAAGAATGTTTCTAAACAAATGACAAACCGTCCACAAAGCATGTTAGCATGCTATCGACTGGGCAGTGCAGGCAACCAGTTTACCAGTGCAGGCTGCAATTTACAGGAACTGTCTTGGAAAACACAGTTTGACTGAATATTATAAAAGGTAAATCTTCATGGATCAGTTCATAATTACATAACAGGCCAAAATGCAGAGGAAACCCTTAGAAGAAATGACGTATAAAAATCTGCAACATAATATTCTGAGCAGGAACCTGGTTAAACTACTATAACAATGTTTTATCTGTAAAGCCAACCCTGTGATGCCTGTAACATGATGATAATTACCCATTACTTTAAATGTTTCATAATTCCACAGCAATCCACACTCATCAGGAAGAAAACTTAGTGAAAGATGGAATTTGAATAAAAAAAAAACAATGATTAATTTGTTGCTTGGACCAGAAAAAAAACTTTGAAAATATTACTGCAGTTTTGCAAAAACTGGGGAAAAAAAAAAAGACAAATGATTTTGAACATTAGACAGGACTCAAGGGAGTAATCCCAGCAGATTGCTGAGAGATAAAAGCACACACTCAGGTGTGTGCCACAAAGCTTTACAGATGAGCCAATCATCATCAGCAGCTTCTTGATGGCCGTAAACATGATTAGATGATTGCATATGGCCACTGATAAGCCACTCAGTCTCCAGCCATATGTTCATCTGACAACCATCAACACTTCCACGTTCACTTTTCCCTCTAATTTCAAATCAGTCTCTGGCTGGAGGAAGCTTGAGTTTGATTAAACTTTGGAAAAGCAGGGGTTGGATTTTCTACTAGTTAGTTTCTTTTGATGCTGCTGTCACTACTCATAAAAACAATATTCAGCTTTTAAGTTTAAGGGAGACAGTGTGTGTGTGTCCATGTGTGAAGCCTCTCCCAGACATGAATCACACAAATGTGCCAATTTCTCTTCCTTCTAATGGCGAAAGAGAGGGAGAGAAAAAAAAAACTTAAATCAACTGCTCTAAATATTTCTTTGAACAAGTTAGATAAAAAAAAAAAAAAAAAAAAAAAAGCATCCTCACAATGCAAGTAATGAGCTCCCCCCCCCTTGTTTTTAAGATATCTTTTTTTCCAAAGCTACTTGAGGTCCACTGACCTGCAGCTTTCAGATGTTCAAGTGCTGCAACTCACTTGCTTTCAAATAAATCAATCTCCACATTGTTGTGAAGTTTTGCACGATAACCAAATGGTTAAGGAGTGTGCAGGCAAAACTATAAAACCTGGAGGACAGTGACCCCTGAGGGCCAGAGTTTGAAGTCCCTTTTATGAGGCCACATCAGGGGGGATTTGAACTACTTGCATAAACATACATTAGTCATGACTTATGATTAATTATAAAATTAAGATGGATGCGATATAAATAAAGGTAATAATTACCAATATAACACTATAATTCTCTGAAGCGCTTAACCTGGTATTAACCAAAGTCCTGAGGTCTGCAGGGGAATTTGAGAATCAATGGTGCCAAACCATCTGTGCCAAAATGGCCATTTTGGGACCTGGTCTGAGCAAAATTGTGCCAAAACTTCTCCAGATGTGCTCTGGTTCGCGTTGATCACAGGATGTTTAGCTGAAATAATGTTCACATATTGTACCATGATTTGACGAAGGTTTAGAACTTGTAGAGGACTCCAAAGAAATATTTATCCTAAACATGCTTTTCCTTTTTCCCTCTCTTTTTCTTTTGGGCGAGTGTCATGGTGTAGCCCAGAGGTACACAATTTGGTGCTATGAAGGCTGCCATCCAGTAGGTTTTCCATGCATCTCTGCTCCAACACAACTGACTCAGACTGAGTCATAGTGCAGAACCTGATGAGCTGTTAGATCCATTTAATTTGATTCAGATGTGTACTGAAGCAACATGGAAAACCTGCAGGATTGTGGCTCTCAGAACTAAACTGAAAACCCCTGGTGTAGCCCATGGCATGCCTTGAGCAGGTAAACCAGAATGGTGATTGTCCAAATGCCTTTATCGAGCAGGTGGCAGGGTTTGTACCATGTGTAGATCATTTGAAGTGGTGTTTCTTGACATTATTGGAGGATCTATATATCAAACCATTCTGAATGTTTGATAGTTTTGACTAAATTTTATTGGTGGGTGGATGTGGACATCAATGTTTGTATTAGGTGTTACATTAACTGTACACTGAATGCCAATTAATGTCTTGTAGAACGGGCTTCCAGTATAAACTGAAGTGGAAGCATCAGACATAGATCTCTTGTTTTGACATTTGGCATCACCAGTTTAATGTTTGGTATAGCATTGTTCTAGCTTCTTAAGGGAATCTTTATAGTACTATCAGAATTTAACTATTATAGCTGCATGTCTCATTTTTAAAATTGGTGACAAAACAAAAACCAAGGAGCAGGTTGAAGAGCTGAGCTTCTGCATTTTCCTTCCACAGCCCCAACCAACCTCACAGTGAGCCCTTTACCGTTTGCATTTGTGCTATGTACCAATTTCACATTTTTATTTATCCATGTCAGATATACTGATAAGTATATACTACCATTCACAAGTTTAGACACACTTACCCACAAGTTTTAATGGGAATGCATGTCCAGACAATTGACTGGTGGTAGTACACATTTTGACAAAATATCCCATCAGCTACTATCAGTCAATCTAATTTCAATACAGACTTTAACAGCTAAAGAGAGACAATCAAGCCAAAATGCAATTATGCTTGTGTTGTATGTGATAGCAACACTGCAGTATACCATAGGATCAAACAGAGAAAAGAGAATATAAGATCAAAAGACCCAAAAGGAGAGGTTAATTATTTTTGCAATGTTTTGATTTGCCTGTACGCTGGTTTTACATCTGTGTCTGTACATTAATATTCATATGGAGATTTTGCTGCTGTACTGAACTGTGAACAGATCAGTGTTGGCAGCTCTGACTCTGCTGATGTGCTCATTTCAGATCCTCAAACATCAGACACACCCATGCAAAGTTAGAAAAAGCTGAGAAAAAGCTATTCATTTCTGCAAATTATTACCACTGTGTTAACAGTGATTTTGTCAATTTATACTCTTTATATTTAATTAGTCATCAAAATGAAATTTTAGCTATACTGTTATTAATATTTGCCAAGTGCAGATTCTCATATTTACTTTGAGATTTGATGTGAGGTCATTAGCATCCAAATTGGGGGAAGGATCTGGGAATTAGAGCTACAACATGTGACATGTTGAGCCACTTTTTTTGTGGACATCCATTGCTCTCCAAACTGACACGTACATCCTGAGCAAGCACACTGGCAACAGTGGGAAGGAAAAAACTCCCTTTTAACAGGAAGGAAACCTCTGGCAGAACCCGGCTCAAGAACAGGCAGCCATCTGCCTCTGCTGTGTGGGGGGAAGAGGACAGAAAGACAACAGACAACAGGAACTGCTACTCCCTGCCAGGGAGACCTGCTGAGACAGGAGACATACATGTTAATGATGCAACACTGTTAAAAGAAAGAGATAAAGAGAAAGAAGCTCAGTGTATCAGGAAATGTCCCTCAGCAGTAAACCTGTAGCAGCATAACTAAGGGATGCTAACCATCCCTAGCTATAGGACTTATCAAAAAGATAAGTCTTCAGCCTAGTCTTAAAGGTGGGGAGGGTGTCTGCTTCCCTAACAACTGTAGCTCCCTAAGCTTTGCAGCTCCAACAATTCTTTGGCTTTCGTGGTTGTTGGTGCGTCAGATTGCTCTCATCTTTTCATCAAGCTTGTTTCCAGAAATTTCAGGTCAATAATTTCATGAAAAAAAAATTCTGATAAACAAGCAGAGATTTTTTTTCTGCATCTAGTGACAAGGAGATGTAATCAGATTTGCTTGAGCTCAGAGACCAGTTTCAGTTAAGCTGTGTATTAAGCAATTATTCTGCAGCTTAATTTGTGTAGTCTCCCCCCACCGCCACCCCAGACTGCAACGAGTATGCTGACACATCCCACAGTTCATAAAATAATTTTAAGAGCGAAAGAATTGTAGCCTGAAACAATAGATTATGTAATCTACACCCACTTGACTTGGAACACAAATCCAGCTTTGATTTTTTTTTGCTCCACTTGTACTTAACAACTCAAAAGCATGTTTTTATGAAAAGTGTCATTATGTGGGTTTGAGTAAAACAGAATTTTAAAAAATGCATGTAAACCTTTTCACAATCAGTTTTAATGTCTATGGAAGCTCCTGTGAAAAAAAAAAAAAAGAGCATAAATGAAATAAATAGGATAAACAGAGATATTGTAAATTATAAAGTGACCTATAATATCAAAACCTATGTTATTTTTCTTAAAAAACAAAAAACCTGCTTTGAGTTAAACTGTTGCCTTATTTCTAAATTATCAGTCACTGAATGTCACATCATTGTAAAAATAAAACAGTTTTTGTCTGATAATTATGTTTGTTATGTTTATAATAGTTTGTTTGGTTTTTAGAAGCTCTATAACTTGATATGAATGATCTTAATGTTCTGGACAGACATCAACACTGTGCTGCCTTATTTGTACATCTTTCAACAGCTTTTTATTCAGTGGATCACGACCCAGCATTACTGTTTAACCCACAAGCTCTTAAATGGCTTAAAAACTGCTAGACATATCAGGCAGTGTGTCCGAACATTGGGCCATGTTTCACATGATCTTTAGATAAGAGGTTTCCACTTTTTGTTATTTTATATAATTTTAATAAATTTAGGTAAAAGGCATCTGAGCTAACTTTTATTCATATGCTGATGATACGATCTTCAATAAGTCATCTGCTCCCTCTGTAGTGTAAGCAATAGAAAAACTTCACACTGAGTTTCAGTTACTGGAAAGGACTATATAAAAAGGTTCAAAATGGTATTCAGGGAATTCAGCTGCAGGATCCAGGTGTGTTGCACAAAGGTTGCATTTCAATTTGCAGGATAGTAGATCTCAATGGCTAAACTTTGACACCCTTTTTTGGGATTAATGGTGGGACCAATTGCTGGGATGAATAAGTCATGGCACCGGCCACCCAGGGCAGACAGAGTACCCCAGGACCCCAAGAGCCAGAAGGCAACCCCCCACACACCCGCAGGTAGAAGGTACAGCCCACGCCACTGGAGGGCAAGGACACCCAGACCGCAACCGAATGGCAGACCGCCACCGAACGGCAGCCAGGCCGCGCACCTCGGGCACCAAGGACCTCTCACCCCTCCAACACACACACACACTCTATCCTGTCGTTTACAGACATCCCATCTCGCACTCCCCACCCTATTCACACACACACACACACACACACACACACACACACACACACACACACACACACACACTCCATAAACATCCCCGCCTCACACGCTCCCCTCGACACACCCTCACTCATCACGCACCCCCTACTCAGTACCCATCCACACGTTCATCTGCATTACACACAACACACCCCAGTTCCCCTTCTACACTGTCCCCGTATACATGCCCACACCTCCGACCCCATCCCTCCACCTCTATACACCCACACACACCATCACATACTCCACTCTACACACATACATACCCCCTAGCCCCCCTTCCATCCGGCCTCTTCATATACAAGCACACTACATCATACATGCATCCATCACATTGTGTCCCCTCTAACATGCCCCTTCCCATAGCCCAGCCATACTCATCCGCGTCCCATTGCCCACCCACTTACCTGAATTATTTCTCCCTTATTTCTCCCCTTACCCCCCCAAACACCAACACACACCTCTCTCACCTTCCATTTGCAACTTTACCCATCTGCATACAGTCACCCTCCTCTCTCCTTCCCAATGTGACAAAGGGCAGGCAGGTCCTGACAAAGGCCCCCCATTACCACCACCCCAATGCCCCCCCCCCGAACCCCACAGATGCAGCCGACCGGCATCCCCCCAGGGCCAGCAGCGCCCTCTCCCAGCCAAGCCAGCCAAGGCCCAGGTCTATTGGACAGCAGAATTGGCCATGGCGTTCCACAGGGTCCTGTACTTGTACCATTACTTTCCACTTTGTGTTTGAAAGTTTCCCTTCATTAACAGATTTGTTTCCAGTGGATTCAAACTGATATTCAGCTATAATACTCCCAGAACCTAGAATCATTAACAATGGACAAAGTATTATTATTATTGCACTCTGTTGCAGTGTATTGCTTTATACATTCTAGTGGATGAATATTACATCTTTGCTGCTGATCAGCTGCAACTGACAATGTTAATCTTAAAATACCAATTAGACATTGAAGAGTCAGAAATACAGACACATGGCACTTTTCAAATATTCAGTTGCATTGCCCAAAGAAATTCCCAAATTCAACATTAAAAACAAATCACACATAAAATAAAAAAGATGTTTCAACATTTGGATGAAAAAGAAAAATAGAAAAAGTCCTGTTAAAACATACCAAAACTATCTTGCAGCTGTTCCTTGATTATTATATATTTATCCAAATAGGTGATGCAACCTGCCCCAAGTCCCCATAACAGCACCTCAGCAATTGACTGCTTTGTGTACAACGTGCTAGAGGATGATGAGCCACCGAGTTATATCAGGAAATGAGAATTTCAGCAGATTGACACGACTCCTGTGCTTCTTAGATGAACTGATCATTATTCAAATCAAAGTGTGAGGATGAAATGGAAGGAAAGAGGACAAAACAGTACATCTTGACCAGCGGGAACTGCCATCCCATCAGTTTTGCATGGCAGGGGTTTCAGTGCCTAAACTGATGGTTTTAAAAACCCCCTCCTACTCCCCATCAGGTTTCTATCATCTCCCACTCCATCTTCCCCTACATCCATCTGAACTCCAACAGATGAGATCAAACCTAAGCCCCCTGCTTCCAGTGAAATTGTGTCTCGCTTCGCACATAAGCCAATGCAGAAATAATTTTAGACTATAAATAATAAGGGAGTGTCTTTGTCTTTTATTATAGCAATGAGAAAAGCCTACAGAATTATACTAATTTCTGCTTGTGTAAGGCTAATTATATGCTTCCAAAGCAGAAAACACAGCAGCGGGGTTTCAATTTAATTTGTAACCGTGAAAAGATAAAGAAATATTAAGGCATACTGCAGAAGATTTAACAAATATAAAAATGAAAAGACAACAGTCTGTTTCAAAGTAATTTTTTTAAAGGTATCTAAATGCTACAATGTAAATGCGATGGATAGATATGGAGGATGAATAAGCATATTCATAAAATAGAAAGATTCCTCCTTGACTGCAACCCCTTCAAAAGGTTGGGAACTTAACACAAACCCGCTTTGATGTATAGTTTGATTTTCCCAGGAGTTTACAGGAATCAAAATGGTAAAAACAGCATGATGGGATACAAGACCAACCACCTACTTTCTTCTTCTTCCTTGTGCTAGGACAATTCTAGTCTTTTCTTCAAGTGATATTTAAAAAAATTGAGACTAATTGTAAAAGTTCCTGGATGAATATTTGATTTTTTTTTTTAGCACAAAACATCAGGAATTGTAATCGGGAAGCTGGTTTTTGCACCTGTCATAGAAGACAAAATGGTGGATTAGTAGAGTGAAAGATCACTTTCACAGCACTAAATATTCATCTATGTTTATATTAGCAAAGATGGAAATATATCAGCCACTCTCATTGATATCACCACTAAATCACCAGTTGATACATATCAGATATCAATGATCAAGAACATGAATTGTCTGTTAAATTGTGATAATTGGTGAGAGACAAAACATAATTTCCTCCTCACCAAGCACTTGGTAAAAGAAAGAGATGATTCAAATTTAAAAAATTTCACTCATTTTACCTACAAATACAGGTAAAACTATTGTAAGTTTTAATGCAGCACATTAAGAATAATGAGTGAGAAACCCAAGTTAATAAATTATACAATGTGGCTTGACAATAGACCATCCAGTCAGTCAAAGATGCACCTCATGTCTTCGTAATTCATGAAAGTGCATCATATGAACTAAAAAAGGCACACTGACTATAGCCACAAAGGGTGAAAGGAAAATAAGAAGTGCAAAAGCAACAAGGACCCTTGTCATAGGTGAGAGAAACCTATGAGTCCAGTCAGCTCACCTGGTTATTATGGAAGCTTGAACTGGGCAGCCCCTCTCCCTGCTCCATGACCCACTAGGATGGTAGATCCAGTCCTTGTAGATCAGATATTAGTTTGAGAAGGTGGAATTATCAAAACTGATTGGTTTGCCATAAAGCAGAAAGAGAAAGGTTGTGTGGCATTCCTTCAGTCGTCTCTTCAAACTTGGCATCTTCTGCTGCACATCAACAGCTGAGCATCATTAAGTCATTTAGGGAGAGGCACAACCTGCCATGTGTCCCACAAATGGTGCATCGAGACTTCAGGAGATTACAGTGATATTTATACACAGCTTACCCCCAAGTTATCCATCCATGACACCACTCTGAAGCATTTTAGAGAAAAGAGAAGGATTATTGCGGTTTGTTACTCCTAAAACTGAGAACTGCCTGATTGGTCTATACCAGCTGCTCTTCCAGACCCTCCTCACAGTAGCCAGATAAAAAAAAAAACCTGGATTTCATACAGCTGTAATCAGAGTAAATATACAATCTCAGATTTATTTGCACAACCTCAAAAGAATAAAAAAAGTTTTTTTTTTTTTTTTTTAAGCAAACAAACTTGATGAGTATGTCATGCTAGCCTTTCTCACACAGTTGAGAAACATTTGCTAACATCTGGCATTGGATTTGATCAGTGTGGAAATATTTTCAGGCAGAAAATTAAACAGCAGCAAACGGTACTTTCAGCAAAAAGGTAGATGAAAAATAATGGGAAAGAGACAGAGCTACAGAAACAGAGGTGAGAAATCTCCCCCCTTTCTCCCACAGATTTAGACCCCCCATCCAGAGGCAGGTAACTGGCAGAGGCCTTTCAGTATGGCAGAGAATATCCAAATATGACTAAAACATTACTTCCATTTGATCAGTATTTGAACAGTAATAGTAATGTTGAGTCAAGAGAAAGTGCAAATGCAGTGGTCCTTTGCTACTTTAGTAAACTCCAAATCTAAATTATGCTCACACATTTATCCTACTGAAACATGTTTGATAAGAAAAATACATTTATTGGAAGTGAAACAAATAGACTGAACATAACTTGGTTTTTGTATTCATGGAAAACTATGTGATTGCCATGTTTTTTCCTTCCCACTGTCGCCGCGTGCATGCTCAGGATGGGGGACTGGATCCAAGTCATGACTCGATGCAATCAGTTGGTTTCTATTATAGGATATGTATGAATTGGCTTGAATTGATGTGTACGTTGATTTGTGTATGTAAAGTGCCCTGTGACAACATTGTTGTGAAGTGGCGCTATACAAATAAAGTTGAATTGAATTGAATTCAAACTACAAATAGATGACTTAATGTATTATTTCACCAAGGCAATTCCTCGAGAGCAGTGGAGATTAATTATGAATTCATTATTAATAATATTGTCATGCAAAACTCTCAGAAAGGACTTAATACCAAATCTTTTAGTATCGTACAGCACTAGTTTTAAATAACTTTTTTTTGTGTGTTTAGGGTCCTTCTCTGCTAGCTTCTGCTCTTTTGTGGGTAATTCAAAGTTCATGGGCTGACAAAGATTATAGATTCTCTTTTGTTTTTCTTGTCAAGATTGTGGTTGCAAAGCGAGAAGCTTATAACACTGACTGTATATTGATCTAATTTAAACACAGGGCAATGTTTTTGTCCTATTTACCAAGAAAAACAATAAAATACAAACTTACAAGAGCAGAAACAACACTGGAGCTGTTATAAAGGCACAAAAAAGACATCCTAGTTTTTTTTTTTTTTTTTTTTGCTTTTCTGTGCTTGGCTGTGTAAAAGCACCAGATATTTCAAGATACCAGTAAAAGGAACTTCTCCACTTCAAAGCTTAACAGTGTTTTGAATAATTAATAAGGATCTATATCAGGAGTGTCCAGTGCCATTACTCAAGGTCTGCAGTTCTGTGGGTTGGAGATGTTGCCCTGCATGCCTGACTCACATGAATTGGCTTTCTACAAGCGCTGCCCGTTAAACTGATTAAGGTGTGTTGCAGCTGGAAATGTATACAACCTGCTGGACAGCAGCTCTGCAGGACTGGCTTTGAACACCTATGATTTTTATCATCATCCAGCTCAACCTTTTAAAAGTATTTAGATCTAGGGGTGCCGAAGTCAGGTTCTTGAGTTTTACTATTCTGCAACTTTTAGATGCATCCCTTCTCCAGGCCTGATAAAGACACATTTACTTGATTCAGGTGTGGTGGACAAGGTTTGCACCTTAAAGTTGCATGATATTAGATCTCAACAATAGGAGTTGAACATCCCTGATCTAATTTAACTTGCATCTAAAGTGTGAAAATACCCCCCCCCTTACCTTATTTACCTGAAGTACGCAGGCCTGCAAAAATCCTCAGGACATAACTGCACTTTCCTGCCCAAAAACCAAAGGTAAAGGCAATGACCCTTAAAATTTGTCAATTTAAAAATACCTTTGGATGCTTTAGTGTGTATTGAGAGCTAATCTGAATGATTTTGCACTGCTGACATATCAGATGCTAGTAGCCGCGCAGCACTGTATTACTTTCACTGAACTCAAAAGAAGAGAAGTAGGAGAAACTGACACTCTTAAAGACCCCATTTATAGGAGAGTTACCCACTCACTTATGCAGAGGGAAGTTTTCAGAGACATAAGATTTTAAAATAATCTGATTTGCAATCAGTTTTGCATCTCAGTGCTACAAATATAACAGCCAAAACAGCTCAAAAGGAAGTACGTACCAGAGAAACAAAGAGTGTCAGTGTTACGTAACTGAGCAGAAATCACAAAACACTTCTTCACTGGCCAAAGGAAAATTTATGTAGCCGGGATACAGAAGGGAGGCATACTTTCCATTTAATCTCATTTAAGAGATCAAAGTGATCATAATTAAAATGATATATATATATATCAAAAAAACCTGTTTTATTGTTAAATCAGGTTCCAGGGTTTGTATGGTTAATAATACCCATGCAGAGCAGTGTCGCTCAATAAAATAGCAAGCTAGTCATCTAATGTCATTTACTGTAGATTTATCGACTGCCAGTTTAAACAGAGTTACTGTAAAATAAGGAGCAGGTTGATGCTGAAGTGTGAGGGGGTGGTAATAGGTGACAGTGGGTTGTCAGATTGTGAAAACACACTGGGGACCTCCCACCCTCAGGCTCTCAACTATCACCTCCCATAATGGGCAAATTGGACAAGTACTGTGTGTTGCAGTGCTATTTTGGCATGGGGAGGTGTATATGAAGCTTTGAACAATGACACACGGGTGGGCACAATCTAAAAGAAACCCCGCTGAGCAACTAAGCCGAAACCCAAGCTTTCAGTGGAGCGAGTGGGTGAGGGCCCAATCTGGCAACTCACTAGCTGACACCCTCCAAATCACTATTGAAATCAAAGACCTGCATTGTCTTGACCAATTCCACCATCTGCGTAAAATTGCAGAGACCCCCTGCGTGGTATCTCATTCAGTGGTGTCTGTACACAAGTTTGCAGACAAAACCCTTTTATCTGATCACAGAATAAAAAGCACTTTGTTTAGACTGGGCTTGCAAAGAAGTGAACTGTTACCGATAACGTGGGGGCTCTCACCTTTATTTGTTGTTTTCTCTCATTGTCCTTGTTTTCCTGTGTGGGCCTGGTATTCTGTGGAAGGAAGAGATCTTGAATGGTCTGAAAGAGCCAGAATGTCCTCAGAAAAGATGGAGCAGAGGGCATGCGGAGAACCTTGAATCAATTTGATCATCCAAGATTTTACCACACACCAGTTCTTGACGTCTGAGTGCACCTGCTCTTAAAGGAAGGACTTCAGGAAGATAATGACTTGACAGACGGATTATGCAACCATTTCATTTTCATTTGCAATATTTCCCATTTCCATCACAGTGTGTTGAGAACAATCATGGAGAAATCCCCTTAGGAAGTGGCATGGCAATAACCTTACCAGCTCACTTTGGTCATTTTCCTGACTTCACATCGGCTTTGTCGGCATTCAGCTGAGCGTCTCATTGACAACTATGCCCACAAGACATAGTGTTTGTCTTTTCACTGATTTTGAAATATAAAAAAGGACAGATGAAAACATGATTTCTTGACCCTCAAAAGAAAAGGCCTTTGATTATTATGAGCTTACAAAAAACAATCTCATTGGACTGAAATGTCATGCATAGACTACATGCTTTCACTATCTGGACTAAGTAAAGGGATTCTACAGTTACAGATATTCTCATCTACACACTGATTTCAGGATTCTGTTTGCATTCATTTGTACACTTTATTCAATTATTATTATTGTTTAAACTTTATTGAAAACAGTCAACACTGCAACTTTGTGAGATGGTAATGGTGAGCTGATAACCCAACTTGGCGCGGGGGAAAAAAAAGAAGTCACATGAAACAATTATGCTAAGATGTAAAATGGAGTAAATGAGTTGGTTGTCAGTTGAATTTCATCAACAGAATTGGAGGGAACGAATCAAAGAAACAATGTATTGTAATTAACTATACATATATGTTCAACACAAACAAAAAAAAGCTGTTTGGCTGCAATGGAAGCAAAACTACAGTCAGAAGCAGTGCTGCTAAAACTAATCTAACAAACAAAACTTCTGTGAAAGGGGTAGCCAGTCTAAACCTGGCCTGATCTCAAAACCAGTTAAGATTCTGGAGCAATATGCCGAATAACAATAATCACAAAATGTTCAAGACTGAACAATGAGGCCTGAGAGCACAGCTGTCAGTCCTCGACAGCCAGTATCCTGCAGATTTTTGCTGTCCTCATGCTCCAACACACCTGACCGAAATTCATAAATAGGTTGACAATAAGCTGCTGGATCCACTTGATTTGAATCAGCTGTGTTGGTAGAGAGAAACAACAAAAACCTGCCAGGTTCTGGCCCTCCAGGACTGGAGTTTGACACCCCTGCCTTTGACACATGTATACATCAGCGATCGAAGAGGTCACAGTCAAAGGAAAGTCTAACAAAGCTGTCAAACCAAGGTGCACGACGGCCTTAGCATGATGAGAAGTCATGTTTTTTTTTTTTTTTTTTTTTTTTACGAGGCAGTAGCATCAGTGATTGGTCCAAAGGGTGGTGAGCCAGGTAGCAGGTGAGAAGGATGGGACAAGAGACAGTCTTGAGGTATAAGTTGCAAATGCATCTCATGTTGTAAGCAGAGGTGGCAATTCCTGGCCCAGAAAGTAAAAGTCCTACCATATTTTTGGATCTACCTGTACATTTAGAACAGGTGTTTTCACTAACTGGCTCGTTTACCTGGCAAATAAACTCTGCTCATTATATTCAGCTGATTTGGTGACTGGTCGGAACAACTGCCGGACAGGACTTTTACTTTCTGGACCAAGAATTGCCACCTCTGGTTGTAAGATCTGCAGCAGGAATAAGCAACTCCGATCTTCGAGTGCCACAGTCCTGCAGAAGTTTTCCTGCTGCAACACACCTGATTCAAACCAATGGCTAATTAATTAATTAATGACTTGTGCAGAGTTTGATGTCAAGCTCTGCACAAGTCTGCTGATTAGGTCCAAGCGGCAACCTCCGGCGGTTAAAAGTGAAGCCAATGCGGAAATGCATAAAACTGCAGTTCCCTCTTCATCCACTAGGGACTGCAAAACAGAGCAAATCCCCATAGACTCCCATGTTAAAAAGGCCAACTTCATGGCAGAAATAAACATGTTTACAACCTGGTTCAAAAACCCATTTTCAGTTAATAGGTCAGGTTTACCTTCATGACAACTGTAGGGGGAGTGAATTTTTTTCTAACTCGCCCATTTAAATGTAATTTAATCTTGAAGTTCGGTATATTTAGGGGCGTGTCCTTTTGATTGACAGGTACAAATCTCCCGCTTCAAGTAAGAAGAACGCAGAACAACCGTGGTTTTTAGCCAGTTAACAACGTGACTTAGTTTTAGCCCACGCTTACCTCTGTTAGCTGGTTAGCTCCTGTTATCTCCGGGTTAGCTCAATTAGCTCTTAGCTACAGAAAGCTCGGCGTTCGCTCGATGTCAATCATCCACCATGACGCTCACAGGTGAGACGACGCGCATGCCTCTGCCAAGATGGCAATGGTAGGAACTGCCCACCGAGCTTCAATTCAGCTCTTCAGAAACCTATGGGTAACATCACAGAGGCTCTGCCCATCTCTTTATATACAGTCTAATATTAGGTCTGATGTATGCCAGGTGTGTTGCAGCAGAGAAACTCCTAACATTTGCAGGACTGTGGCACTTGAGGGCCAGAGTTCCTACCCCTCATCTACAGGCAGACTGCAGCTAAGCTTGCAAACACACAAGCGTTTGCTGAACGGACCATGCAGCAAACAGATCTTGGATCGTGACCAGAAGTAGTTGCACAACAGTCATTCAGATAAGGCATTGGAGGTGTTGCTGCCTTGCCCAATGAAGGGGAATCTTCATAAATGCAGCCTGTAACTGTTGCCATCACCAATAGAAGACATAGGTCATGCTAAGGTGAGAGTGCGAACCCTCTGAAACATGACTTCATAGAAGAAGAGTTGGAGGACTGGAGATTTTTCAACAAAATGCAAAATTTAACAAATAAAATCCAGGACTATGGACATAGGGAGAACTACGTGACCAAAAAAAGGGTCGACATCACTCTGCCAAAAAAAGTCCTGCAGCTGTTCTGTAAGTTTCCAGATCATTGATGCTACAGTAGCTAACATGGCCTTGTCTAACTTTTCTGATATATTGCACCCATATTTCACTTTTAACGTCTTAAAAATGTCTTTGGAAGATTTGCAGATCATTGCATTCTGTTTTTAGTTACATCCCAATCATTTCAGGCTTTTTATTTCTGTGCCTCTACCTCTGGACAAATTTCTGTTCCGAACCAAATCAATCAAAGGAAACAACTTTGAAGACAGCAGACAAGAAGCATCAGATGCGTCCTCTCATCTGGAAGTGTGAAGTAAGATGGATGACGTCTGTCAGTCATTCAGAGGGAACACTAGCACAGCAAGATTCACTCTAGCGCCCAGAGAGGAGAGAATAATGTAGACAGCCGGGAGTCATTATTTAAGGAGTCTTAGAGAAGTACGAGCAGATGGAAATGGATGATCAGGACTGAGAAAGATTTCAGTATTACAGACGAAGAGGCAAAATGAGGGAATAAAGGAGCAAGGGAGCTGAAGGGAGAGCGTATGAAAGTTGTTTTAATGGCAAAGTAAAAAGCTGTCTGCGAATAAATTACTCGCTCTCTCCTGGGATTACTAATGTAATTATTTGAATGAGGGTCCTCATTAGAATGTGCAGAGGTGTGGAAGACTTGAGGAACAAAACGGGAAACAGAATCGGAGCAATGAGGGTTTAGCTATTGGAAATTAACTTGCTGCTCTGAGCTCTATAATTGATATGAGACACAGAAACCTTTGATCGGAATAAAAGACAACAACCAGGATGAGAAAAGTTTCCTCAGCGACCCCCCCCCCCCCCCCCCCCCCCCTCTCCTCCCCACCTCCAGAACAAAAAAGGAAAGAAGGAGAAGCAAATGAAAAGTGTGAAAATGCAAATAGGTAAAGATGATCCACTGGTCACAGATAAGGTTTTATTTGTTGAATAATTTTAAGAACCAGCAGAATATTCTCAGTTTTTCCTTCTTTTTTTTTTTTTTTTTTTTTTTTTTTTTTTTTTTTTTTAAATACAAAGAAATGTAATTTACAATGCAGAGATGTCTCCAGGGATGTTTGGTCTTCATTTTCCTATTTTCCAGTTCAAAGATGTGAAAAATTTCCCAACAACAACAAAATTGAACAACATATGAACACTTTCATAAAAAAAGAATAAAATAAAAATAAAATCATGAGCAGCCATTTTCGTAAAAATATAAAAGCGTAAAAATGTCTCCAAGGACACAAGTTACCTTCTTTTTAAACACCACAACTTTGAGTTGCTTTCAAGTCTCAGCTGTCAGTCATTCTGCCAAGAAGGCTTTCCTTTTCTCGGACAGTAAAGATCTCATTTTCAAATACAATTCTTCACGTGGAGATTGTCTGAATAGCAGAAGTCATCAACAACTTTCAGCATGCCTCAAGAAAGAAAAAAAAACAGCATTTCTATTTATTTTCCTAGGATAAAACAGGAAGTACATAACACATCTATCAAACACCTAAACAAGGATGAAACTGAGTTGGAACAAACAACTTTTAATTAACGTTAACAATACAAATTCCCCTCATTTGTTTGGGTTTTTAATTAATTAAAGTTTTTAAATGAGAACATTCTTAATACAGCTACTGTTTTGCAACTTTCCCCTTTAAGGAGATTTCTGTTAAGCATTTCAATTTGTTACTAAGATCTAGTGCAAACAAAGTAACAAAAACCCATTTTTAAAAAATTTGTTCCTGTTATTCCGTGTTGAAAGATTTTCCATTATGGAGGCTAATTATCTTCCTGTTTTAAATAATGAAGTTGACAACTTTTGAATACTGTATGGATACAGATAGATGCAGACTGTTTTACTTGATTTTCCACTGGTTAAAATGAAACTATTGACCCAGATCTACAGTTTTCCTGTGACACAGCAGAAATTGTGGTTTCAGAATATTTCTTTGAAAAGAACAGTTCTGATGTATTGTGTATGAAAGTTGGATATTTGCTTATGAGACTTTACCAAAATTAAGACACTTTTTGCAACTATTAAATAGATCATAACTCAATTTTCTGCAGCAATGATTTCATTGTATTAATCTATGATGTCAGTCTTTTAGGTTGGCTTTGAAAAATTCATTTTAAAATATTCCAGCCAACCTGGAAACACTGGGATACACTTCAGCTGCTGCAAATGCTTATTTCGGGAGCAAAGTCAAAGATTTTTCGAAAATACCCTCCAGGGTGAAGATTCAGCTAATGTTTATGTGTGGACTTGAAAACTTGGATTTTTGGCTTGTGACATCAGATTGTGCACCGCAAACTCCTTGGTCTAATGTTAGGATATTTACTGATCTCCTTTTAGGCTGAGAATACTATATTTGCTGTTATTTGCACCATCAAGGTTGCCTTTGCATATTTAGCGTGCGTTGGAGCGTCATTTGTGCGTGTTATCAGTAAATAATGCTATGCTACTGTTGTAGGGACCAGACATTAGGTTACAGGGTTGGCTGCTGTAAAAATTATGTCAAGTTTTGAAAACCAGCTTATTGATCTAATCTAAAATGATTCCTTATATACCATCTATGATGTCACAGCTCTTTATTTTTTTTTTTTTGCATGATCTTAAAATGAACCAAATGCTAGTTTCCCCCATTGTTGCTTTGTGTACTATTTTGTTTTCACCCTAAAAATTGGCAACTCTATCTGGTCTGAGTTCTATCTGTGACCCTTAGTAGAATACACAACAAGTACCAGTATGTAAACAACTGTGCTCACGATGGAGCTGGTTGCCCACATAAAACGGAGTTTAAAGAACAAATATGTTCTCATTCTTAGTTTACATGGAAACAGTAAGCCCAGTCAATAAAACCTTTTACGTGTTTGCACATTTAGACACAGTTATAATATGGGAACAGCAGACCTAGAAGGACCTGTTAGCAAGATATGTGCTTGCACGTTAAAGTACAGATAGAATAAAAAGAAAATGTGACGTTATATTGTGTTATTATGTACAGAAAGAAAACAATGTGACAGAATTTAGTGCCAGTAAATCTGGTTGTAAGACCTCGCAGGGCCTTGAATTGATGGGAAAACTGATGGTTTTTGTGGAACAATGGCGATAGCAACATGTCCTGACAGTTGTTGAACTTGACTGAACTACTTCACCCATACATTAAAACTCTAAAATATTATGAAACCTGTAGGTTTTCACATGTTTTTCCTTTTTTCTTTGTCAACAGTGCCGCATGAATACTATCTGTCTGGAAACAGAGGCAGAAAAACAGTCATTAAAAATCCATGTTTGTGCGTACTTTGCCAAATGTAGGTATGAAAAATAAACAGATGAATAATACACATTTCCATGTGATGAATCAGCTAAGCTTCAAACACATATTAGTCAGATTGGTGATTCCATTTCTTCTTTATCCTCAGATTTACCTGAAGTATGCTCGAAGAATCAGCCTGGATGTCACTGATTACAATGTCTACTTAGCTTTGCTACCTTTCCTAGTGCAATAGTACTTATTCTTGCAAATACCTTGGTAATTAGTGTGTGTTTGAATGCACACACATCCTCTGCTTTTCTGTCTTTTGACCATTTGAAACTATTAAAACCCCAGCACAGTGCAAGGAATGCTGATGTGAAGAAGCAATAGTGAAGCAGGAGTAAACTGCAGCCCTGGGGAAAGTTCATACATAATGTCAGAAAGCAGAGAGATCAAAGTGTGAAGTGATCTTGTTATGGAAAGCATATTCACATGGTCTTGTTCAGAAAATATTGCCCAGAAAAAATGTTGAAGATATTAAAGAATTAATAACCCCCCCCCCCCCCCCCCCTTTTTTTTTTCCATACAAAAACGCCTGTGGACATGGAAGAGTTAATAATCACTAAATGAGAATGAGCCGAAACAGTAAGTCATTAAATAAGTATAACAAGCATTTACTTTACTAAGAAACAGATAAAGTAAAACAAATCTACCATAAATTTCTGGACACAAATAGTTAAGTTTTTCTCTCTCTTTTGTTTTTCTTGGAAAAGCACATCAACCTTCAAGGAAAAAGATGTCTTTACCTCGAGAGTGAACATTTACAAACAGCAGTTACAGTTCATGTCACTTTAATCTGTTTTTTTTTTTTTTTAAATAAAAAGATACGAAAGGCCCAGTGTTCTCACAGTTTACCTGCAAGTTCCCTCAAACAACCTTTCGTTAGCATGACTGTTCAGAAGTAGCATTAGCATGTAGCGTCCTTTAAGTCCCAGAAAGTCATTTCTTTCAGCTGTAGCTAAACAGAACTAGTCACAACATGAAGGAGGGAGAGGAGATAACAGCAGAAACAGAACAATGGTGCTACATAAAGGTGGGACAACATTCCCTGTATCCTTCTTTTAGCTGGTTACGAGGCTAACCTGAGGCTACGATGCACCCCGGGAGAGCAATGTCGACATATCTGACATCTCAATGTATTCAGCCAGTGGCGGAGACCTCCTGCTGCCCTCACACACTTCCTCTGATGTCTCCAATGTAAACATCCTGAATTGGGGGAATATTTGGAAAAAGATTGAGAGTTACAGTTGAAAAGTAGTCCGAGCTGGGTGAAATCTCTCTGACAACCAAAACCAAGGCTCCCATGTAGACGAGGTTTGGACTGTTCTACTGTTGATTTCAGTGGATTAAAAATGGTCTTCTGTTGTCTCTATTATGTATTCTCTGTCTTCAGATTGTCATTGCAGCAAGGACAGAAATGTGTCCATTTGTCTGCAGATAAAGGTCTACAGAAGTCTTTGCTTGTTAAGCATTTGGATAAAGAAATGACGACACTTGAATTAACATGGAAAGGCTGATGGAGTGTCCATTCATAACCAGGTCAGCTCTGCAGACTGTTCAAAGGAGTGACCCATTTGTAAAATACAAACCAGTGTAATATTTACAGAGTCCCGCTCTTTAACTCCAAGTTCATCTCTTGGCTCCTTTCTTCTGACTGGTGGTAGGGGTTTGGCGTCCTGCCTCCTCTAGTCATGTGGTTCTCGGGTTGGGAAGGTCAAAGACGATGGGTGGGTTCATGGGCAGGAAGTTGACAGTGCAGGCAGAGGCGTTGACGAACGTTGTGGTGCCATCTGTCATCATGCCGTAGCCTGAGGAATTTGAACCAAGCAGGTGAAAAGAAATATGGTGATCTTGCAAACACTGAATGCAGTTTTATGCACAGTCAAATCGAGCTGAAGTTAGGTGTGCATGCACAGGATGCCCTGGAGCGTGTGATAATACATGTTGTTGCCTTTTCACTGCACAGATGTTTTTAAGTTGCTTGATTGCTGATTTTGAGTTGAAACGTCGATAATAAGCTGCTTTCCAATCCTGATATCTGATGCCTAAAGCCAGCTGACATAAGACACAAACATTCGAATGAGAGCAGCTTTATTGGGAGTTTGGCTGTGATGAAATACATTGAGGCTTTACCTTTTTCTTTATTCTTTTTTCTTTTAACAGAAACTTGCATGAAGCTACATAAATGTAGAGCTGTGGAGCTTCTGCAAAGCACCACATGCAAGAATGATTTGACTGCATTATTTTGAAGGTCTCATATCGACTGAGAGCTTTAAACTTTAAACTTCTGCTTCAGGCAAAAACTAATGCAATGTAATTTAGTTATTTGGTTTGTTTGATGCAATCCAATTGCTTTTAGGACTTAATTTTATCTCTCACGCGAAGGCAATTAATGGAAATGAGGCATTAAGCCACTATGATCATTTTTTGATCAAATAGTTTTTGAAAGAATATAATTAAAAATTTTTTAAAAAAAATGGCTGCACTGCTTGTAACATAAAATGTATTAAATCATTTCTCTTATTTGTTGATACCAACCAGAAAAGATTTAATTATATTTAGATGTATTTTTGAAGATCATTATTTTGCACAAAGGAAATATTAAATGTGATTTTACCTGTTGTTCTGTTTAACTAAAAAGGTACCAGCGAACTGGACCCGCATGATGTGGCTTGGTGGCAGAAAGGGAAAGTGTTGATGGACGGGAACAAAATGAGGAATAACTTTAATCTCATCTTCAGGAAAGACAAACAGCTAGATTCTATTAAAAAAAACTAAATAGAAATTTGTTTTGATAAAATTTTCAGGGGCACCTGAAACTCCAGTTAACCTAACATGCATGTTTTTGGGACTGTGGAGGTAAATTGTCCAGACAAAGCCACGCAGGCACAAGGAGAAATGAAAACTCAACATCGTTAGCTGAGGTTTGAACCAGGAGTCTTCTGGCTTCAGTGTTGACATTAATGATCACTATAAATCCATATAAATATCTGAAATATATGAAACTGAAATTAACCAAAACAGAAATGGTTTTGCAGAAGTGCAACAAAGAAACACTACAGTTTTGTTTTTTTTATGAGAGTGTTGTTAGGGTGAATTCTACATCTACGTGCACGATACCAACAGCACTAAAAGAAATTCAGCCAGTTCCTGTAAACACATAGCAGGCTATCAAACAGCAGATGTAGTCAAACACATGTCAGCTGCCACCTCAAAATACTACAGTTTAGCCGTTTTTAGGGCCAGGTGTCGCTTCCACCATCCCTTGAAGCAGATCTCTGCCTGTCTCTGCTGGTCCTTTCACATTTCTGAATACATAAATACAAAACTGATCATTTCCATCCTCTCTGAATCTCTCTTGGAGTCCTCTCATTAATGAAGAGAGCTGCTATATATGGAGGAGTCTATTCCTCCATATATAAAATCTGATCTAGTTTCTAATCTGGTTCTCTCTGATGGGGGACTGCTGCTCCAGGGGCCAAACTCTGACCTGATAACCCTAAAAAAAAAAAAAAAAAAAAAAAAAAGGCAATCCTGTTAAAAAAAGAAGAAAAAAAAACCCTGCCCTTATTGGCCTGGATGAAATGCTGATAAGAATGTACCAACTCATCAGTTTTAATGCTGCATGTAAAAGCAGGTTAATCATCAGTGCTCTGTGGGATGAGACTCAGTGATCTTGCTGCCAGAGATGGGCCAGTCTCCATGATAATATGAAAGAATGGCATCACACTGTATCCTCCACGTCTGTTAAACATCAGCCTTGTTTAATACATTTCACTGGAACAATGATAGCACAACACAGCAGGACAGGGAATACGCTTCCAGCTATCGTCTTTACAGCAGGAAGGAGAAGAAGAGAAGGAGATAAGAAAAGAAAAAACTATCGATCAGTCTCGTCTCTTCTTGTTTGTGACTTGTTGCAGAGTCTCTATTTAGGATAAAGTCAGTCGGAAAATAGAAGTTGTGCTCATTTTTATCACCCAAGCTGAAGCATCTCAGAAAACGAGGGTATTGTATGGACCAAGATGAGTAAGGTCCCCCCCATTTACAAATCAGAAACAAGATTTTTTCATTTATTTATAAGTTAGATTGCAATTTTCATTCATAATTATCTAACAGTTTTTTTAAATGATACTAAAATGTTGTAATAACAGGTGTTTAATGTTTTTTAGGAGGCCAGTACCAGGTGCCTGGACATTCACACATCTGCATCATTGTATCAGTGTTTATTTCATGAATAATGGAAGCAGGAGATGAGGTCAAGGGACTCAAATGAAGAATCATATGGACACATGTGGATGGATGACTAAAGGTTGTTTAATTAAACAGAAAACACTGCAGATGTAAGAATACTGGGTACTAAGCTGGGGACCAAACGCTGAAAAAGTGGAACACAAAGACTGGAAATAAAAACACACACACAAAGACTATGATGCAGACTGAACCAAGTGACAATGAACACATACAATGAACTGGAAGCCGGTGTGATGATTAACAGCAAGAAGCAGGGAACAGGAAGTAACTCGCAACCGGAAAAACTACCGAACAAAATGGGAAACAAGACAGAACACATAAAGACTGAAAAGTAAACAGCAAAAACAAGAACAAAACCCAGAAATCCTGACAGTGAAGTCTAAGAATTATGATGTGAATGTGGAGTAAATCAGAATGATCACACTGGATCATCAAAGTATGAACAGCCTGCTGTAGACTATAAACTTTTTAGTATTTATGCTAATTTGACTCATCAAAAGTTTGCAAAGTTTGCGTTGGGTTTCTGAAGCCTTTTTGTGTCGGTGGAGTCAGAACTGGAGTCATTCAATCCTCAAAATGAATTAGAATCAGTAAGGCTGCATAAATCGAGGAGTTGAGCTACAGATAACAGTTCAACCTGGATTTTTACTGGAACCACACTGGAGGGAAACTTAGAGAAGTTGCCACTTTCAGTTGACAGGTATTTAACTTTTTTTGTTTGACCTGCAGTGTAAATGCTGTTTTATTCTGAAATAAATCTTGTGAATGGATAAAATGAAAACAGAGGTTTTTATCTGAGTTGGGAAAAGGTCTGAATGGATGAAGAAAAGGCTTCAGTTTTATGTGAAAATCCAACTGGTAACCAAATCAAAATCCAATGTGGGCTTTCATCAGAACATACAAGGTGAGGTTTTGTCCTTCATAGACTGAATAATGTCTCTAGAAAGAAACAGCAAAGATTCCTGATAATAACTGGAAGATTTTTTTGGCCCAACTTTAGTTTCGTCTCTCCGCCCTGCACGTTTGTTTAACATTAAAGCCCCAGTAGTCCCAGTTTTCTTGTGTGGCACCACCGACTCAGTTGAAAATCACTACTTTTTTACCCAAATATAAGAGACACGTTCCTAACATATCCTTTTTTTTTCTTTGGAAACAAATCATTCAAAGAAAAAAAAAGTAATTATGCTGAAATTATTGAGCAAGTTAGAGGCCATTACAGACGTCTTCACCAGAGGTGTCAAAACCTTTGCTTGTTACTGCATCAGGCGGATTGTCAGACAGCCTGACACCTTAAACAAATGTTGCAAAAATAGATGCAAATACCTTCATGTATGTGTCCAAACACGTGTAGTTTGGGCTGGACTCTTCTCTGAACCGTATTCAGTAGCTCCATGCATCCAACACGCTGCATCTTCTTAGGCACCCAGTCCAGAAAACCTGCCCACACAGAGGTGCAAATATGTGTTCACACAAAACCTGCAAATATAGCATCAGATCTGTGGCCTAAAAGGGGACAGAAAGGTCAAATGTGTTCTGATATTACTCCTTCGTTGTTGCTACTCGGCCTTGAATTCTTTAAAGTTTTACTATAATAATAAAAAACAGTCATCAGGCTGCAGTTTTCCAAATGTGAAACAGCAAGTGGACTGCATCCAAACTGGTAAATTTGCATCAGTTATGCAATAAATAGCTTGTTGTGTTACAAATCTTTATTTTAAAATGTATGTTTTCCATATTTTCATACTTTTGACATGCATAAGAGTTTAAAGTAAAAAAAAAATGTTTGAATGCAAATTAGAAATAATTCATATAAATAATGACTGGAAGCAAAAATAATTTGGTGTAATTATTAGTTTGCTACAATAACGATCATGTTTGCCTTGTTTCAGCATTTCATTTAAATGGATCTTTGATGGTGTTGGGTAGATTTTTAGTGTTTTCATGGCTAAATGTGACTTTTCGTGTCTGAATCTTAAAAGGCTATATATCACATTTTCAAACAAAGCTCTCTCTCTCTCTGGCTCCTTGTGTGATGGTAAACTGCACAACGCAGCACAAACAACAAACGACTCAGAAAGCCGCCATATAAAATGAAGATCAATCAAAGCCATGCACAGATGCAGACTTCACAGTATGTGTGACAAGGATGAAGCATGGAGTGTTTATAATTTAGTGGCTGCACTGGGAGGAGGGATGCTGCTGATGCTGAGTCAATAAAAGCATCAAGTTGGAGTACTAAAATGAGTGAAGAGCTCATGCCGCTATTGTTCCTGCCTTCTGTCACTCTGCCCAGACAACAATAATGAAGTGAATACAAAAGGAAAAGCCACAAAAGACAACAAAGGCAAAGCAAATGAGGAAATTAAGTGCAGAGAAGACTGAGCAGACCACTAAAGGAGGAGTTGCAAATAAAAGAAAGAGGTTTTTATGTAAAAACAGATTAGAACTTAGTAAAATTAACAAATGTTAATATCTGACTTGCCAGATACAACCTGCCCTCATACAGGGCATCAGGTTGTATCTGACTTGCCAGATACAACCTGCCCTCATACAGGGCATCAGGTTGTATCTGACTTGCCAGATACAACCTGCCCTCATACAGGGCATCAGGTTGTTAGTTGTCTCTGATGTGTACAAAAACCCAGTGAGTTCCAGCACACACGGAAAGTAAGAACAACTGAAGTCATCTGCCATTCATGCATATTAAGATCTGATGCCTCACAAAGTTCAAATATATGTATAATTTTACTTTACAATTTGATAATTCTTCATTTCCTAAGTGCCAGTGTTAGTGCATTAAGTAAGGCAACTTTATTCATAGCACCTTTTATGTAAAATAAGAAAATTCAAAGTGCTTCACACAAAGCATTACAGATGGTGTTAAAAAAAATAAAAATAAGAGACAACACAAATAGCAAAATCACAATAAAATCATAAATTATATTCAATAAGTCATCAACATGAGTAGAAGCCTCTTATAACCTTTAAAAAAAAACACAATTTGGGAAAAAGTTAATAATGATGACTACAATAGCAACAACAATAATAATGATATATTATCATTATTATTATTTTTATTATTATTATTATTATTATTATTATTATTATTATTATTATTATTATTATTATTATTATTATTAATGATACTACTACTACTACTACTACTACTAATAATAATAATAATGATAATAATAATCATCTATATTCATAAAGGGCTTTCCATCATAGTAATGTACAACAGAAAGATAAAACACCAAATAAATCATCATTTTCAGTAAGATCAATGCAAACAAGAAAAAACTGGTTAACATATCATCATAAACCTGGAGCAAATGCTGCTGCTGCTTCTCAAAGCCAAATTACTGCATTCATAACATTTAAACAAGCTGGATGGATGTTTCTACTCATGTTGGTGACTGACTGGATAAAGTTGCATGAATCCTGTATTATTATCAGCTTTGTAGTCGTGACTACAAATCCCTTTGGGGATTAATAAAGTATTTTTCATTTCATGATGTAAAAATAGTTCATGAATTCCTCGATGAGGGTCTGATGGCACTGGTATGGTGTGATCACCTGGAATTAAACATGCTGCTGTTTCCAATTGCAGCTGTGGGTCACGATCACTCCAAGCTCTAAGCTGTAGCTTCTTGATGTTAGCTGCCCCAAAACGCTTCCCGTTATCTTATTCTACTGTCTCAGTGGACATTTAAGGGCTACTTATCATTGGGTAATATTCCATATCACACAGTTTATAACACTATGCAATAAAAAAAAAAGAATAAATTTATTCTCATTCTCTTATACTGTTTTAAGTGTTAATATTCCTGTCTGTGGAAACATGGCTGGTACATTATGTGCTGCATTCACCTGTCTTTGGACATCTGGTCATCACTCAAGCAAATTTTATGCTGGATATTTCTCACAACTCAACTGTCTAAATTTGGGGTGGTGCTCTTTTATTACAGTCTTTTTTTTATTTAGTTATTTTGGTAAAGTAATATAGTCTGATTTTTTTCCCACATTGAACATCAGTTTGAAAAAATAAATAAAAAAAAAAAGCCCCAACCTCAAATTGTAACACTGTCTTCATGTGGCTTTGGAAACCGTGGAAACAAAGTGAGAATTTTAAAAGGTTTTTTTTTTTTTTTTTTGCGTCTTGGGGTATTTTAATGTGCTTCCTGTTTCAAACAGCTGCTGCGTTGGGAACTGAGCCTGTTTTTCCTCTTTTTGTCTCACTTTCAGCTTCTTTCCTTGGGCTGTTAACTTCTTCCTCACAGCCAGATAAAGAGGCCATATTTTTCCTCTCTCACCGTGGATATGCGACTTTATCGAGCCTCATAAAAAGCAGTCACTGTCTGCGCTGTGAAATAATGTATTGCTCCTCTTATATTCCTTCACCTTCTCGTCTTTCATTCATTTCTTCAGTTTGGAAATCATTTAGAAAGTTAAATGTCGACTTCTGTCCTCCATTTCCTTTTCCCATCTTTCTCCCACGTCAATCCCCGCTCTCGCCTCTGAGTTAGTGTGTGCGTCATGCATTAGTAGCCTGCTGTAGTTGCCCCATATGCCGGTGGCTTATGAGCAGATAGCTGGAGACACTTGGCTAAGCTGAATGGAAAATAAATGGTTGTGTTCAAAGCCGAGACGCAGACACAGAAATCAATCACGCACACTTGTCTGAACACCACAGCTGCAGCGGGAGATGGGGTGTGAAAGTGTGTGTTCGAGTGAGAGAAAAGCGTGTGTATGTGTGTGTGCTTTGCGTGAGAATTTGCATACAAGATGTCAGTCAGCTTGTGAGTTAGCATTTGCTTTCCCAATTTTTCCAATGTTCTCGTGTACCGGGGACGTGTGGTAAGTGTGTATCAATTAGAAGGTGATTACTGAGGTGGATAATAATCTGCAGTGCTGCAAAAGGGCTTCCTGGTTGAGAGGAACCAGACTGAACTGTGTTAGACATCACCCATCACTCTCACCTCTTCTTTGTCCACATACAACAGAAGTGACCTCACCCCCTTTATTAAGCTCATTTGTATTTAGAGTTTTATAGTCTGAATGAATATGAGGATTTACACAGGTACACATGTGCAGCCGCTTGTCAACACAAACGGCTCATCATCTGGTCACATGGCAACAATTCTGCATTTAGGCATGTAGACGTGTTAAAGATGAAGTTCAAGCCGAGTATCCAAATGAAGAAGAAATGGGATTAAAATGACTGTGAACATGTCACCGTGCCACGAAGCTCAAATCATCTTCAGCTGTTTGCACTCCACTGGTCTCCACAGTCACCAGATCTCAATCCAACAGAGCATTTCTGTGATGTGGTGGAATGAGAGATTCTCATCATGGGATGAGGATCTACAGATGTCTACAGTTTCTAACATTTTATTAAACCTCTGCCACCAGCAAGGTGGACTTAATAATTAGTTATAAATTAAAAACTTAATAAAGTAGCTAGTGAGTGACCAGGGATTTTCACTTTTGGAGGACTACTGAGGGTACAAGTAGCATAGGGGGATATATTATATACATGCAGGTATTGGTGACTAAATTAAACCTCAAACCCACAATTAACTGGAATGGAAGAGTTACGGCAGAATAAGCAAGTAAGATGGTGTTTCACACCTAACTGGTTTGGATCAGTGGGAACAAACTCTGGGGATTTGGATGAATACTACTTTTTCCTTAGAAAGGTTTCTAGCAGAGAAATAATTTGAAAGCGTTTAGCCATGTAGCAGCCATGATAAGAGCAGGTCAGATTCTTTAAAACAAAAGAGACAGGAAATATTAGAGTTCCTTTAGCACAGGAAACACTCGACCACCTTCACATAAAAAAGATCATTTTCCGATTGGGGGGAGTGAGACAGCTTATAGAGTGGTTCCAGTAACCAAGGCTGGATTATCCATGAGCATTATGGGCACAGGTCCAGGGGCCAACGCCCACTTGGGGCACATGTGGAACCAACATTGGGAAAACACCAGCAGTTTGGACATAAAACAAAATGTACATAAAAGCCAGATAGTTACACCACAGTGTCCAGTGCTATAGGTACCACTGGCTGAGTGATGTTAGAAATGTTGTTTCACAGTGTGGCATTCACAATTTTCACAATGTTGAGGTGGGAAAGGAGGCCCCTGGAATACTCCAGGCCCAGGGACCTGTGCACTTTTAATCCGACCCTGCCAGTAACCAACATGCCAGCAAAGATGAACCACGTCACTGCTTGAGCAAGGCCCGTTGCTCTCTAGTACATCTAGAAAAGGGTCAGTGCAGAGCAGAATTTCTTTATCAAATTCTTAACCGCTGAGTCCAATTCAGGGTAATGGGAAGCTGGAGCCAATCCCAGTAATCGTTGGGCGAGAGGCAGGTACACCCTGGACAGGTCGCCAGTCCATCCCAGCTAATCAAAACTAATAAAGTAAAGTATTTATTCATGAAAAATCCAACAGTCTTTGGTCACTACTTTCAAAGCAATAAGCAGATGTATCCAGTCGTAACAAATGTGGGGACAAAACTAATAGAAAAAGGAGGGTGACTGCATGTTGCAGCAATATTTTGCTCTATAACATGTTTCTTTTAGAGTATCAGTCTTTATTACCAGCCTAGTATACCTCAGTTTACTTCAGGTAGAAGAATACAGCCACATTTCATTCAGTTCTGCTCTGAAAGTAAGTAGGATAGTATTACATAAGATTTTGAGATATTGCAGAAATTTGAATGTCTATTGTAATTTATCCACTGGAGAGTTTATTCTTGACATATGTAAGCAAGCAGGGTATACATTTTACCTTTCACCATTAACAATTCATCACCAGGTAGTTATGGGACTTAGTGGAAGGTTTGCTAGCAACCAATCACAGCTGATCCCAAATGGCAGGGCTGTCATGGGAAGGTTCTGCTGGAGCGTTGAAGTACATTTGACCTTTGAGGCTTTTAAAAGAACTGACCTGAGTTAAATTAGGTTTTGGAATCTGCAGTTTGGTATCAGCATAGATATGATAAAACCATTTCCTAATAATTACAAGTAAAAAGCCAACATGGCCGTATGTTGAACTCTTGTCAGTGTAAATGTATAATTCATTGAACTATCCGTCTAACTGCAGCGGGGGACGTTTAATCTTTGGTTGTGCATACATTTTCAACTTGCATTTTGCATTTTACAGAATGCATTCACCTGAAAGGAACTCCACACCATCCCATCTCTGACAACGACTTTTTTCATTCACTTTGAATGAATTTCAAGCTTAATTTGCATAAAATCATCATGTGCATGCCTCATTGTTGAAATACAAACTACTGATCTGCTATTGGATCTGCTCTGTACCTTGTACCCTAAAGATGCTTTATACAGTGTTTGGAAACAACAACAGTTTCTAGATATGACTTTGCAGATGATTGGATCAATCATCTGCATATCATGTTCTATCATGGGCTTGACATAACCAATACGACCAACAGAGTGGAGGCATTCGATCAATAAAATTCTTGCCAAAGCCAGCAGTGGACACATCTTTTTATAGTTGAAACAGATTTATAGCTGTTGGGATAGGATGCTTAAAAATATAGCTAGTTAAGTCAGACATGATCATAATATGTTGTATCCTATAAGAGCCCAGATTGCAAATTAAATGTAACATAACATGAAATAAATAAAAATAATCACTTTTTTTGTGCTAAAGAACATTCATGTATTTAAAGTCACAACTAGCGTAAAAACTCAAGAAAAATAAACATAAAGAAATCAAAATAGAGTAAATATTTCATTCCTTGTTATCCAGCCTCCTCCGTCTATCTCTCTCTCACTTCAAATTATGTTGCATTTGTGACAACTTAGAGTAGGAAGCTGCTATGAACATCAAATTGCATCATTTATACAGTTCACCAAACGGAAGATATAAATGAGGTAACAATGCTTCACCAGTTCTTCGTTAGATGTAAGATTGTCTGGGAACATTTAACTGGAGCGTGATTAGTTTTTACCTGTTAGAAGTTTGGAATTCCATTTTCCAATTTATCATGAATGCAACATCAGGAAAGCATCGGTACAATGAAATATTGGCCATATGAGCAACTGTTCGTGACATTAGCCACAAAAAAACTTAAAGTGCAGAAGGGAAGTTTCGAGTTTAAAGAGCTGATTTGTGAACAAATTACATCATCCTGGCCTTCCAACGAGCTGTTATATTTGTGTCAAAAACGTCAGGGCAGTTCAACACAAGACTGATGACTAGATAGTGACTACTGTACAAAAAAAGGATATGTAACATGCTAACTGTCCATGATTTGACTGAAGATGAAGGAAATGTAAGAATTTAAAGACAAAAAATGTTAGTCAAGGTCCCAAACTCTTAACTATAAGTTGTTTCATGCAGTTCTTACTACTGATAGCAAAAGAGGCCAAAACCCAGAGAAGACAGGAGCCGTGTTGGATGACGTGCTCCCTAGATAATCTATTTAGATAGAGGACTAAATAAATATGTTATTTTGTCAAATCTTTTCATTAAGATTCCAGAAAACCCCGTGTGGAAAAAAGGGGGGACATATCTCCTTTTATGCTAAATGCCCAGCTGTAGTTCTCCTAAATACTACAGCTTTTAAACACATTATTCTCGTTATTGTTTTTATGTATTTAGACTGTTGCTTTAATCATATGACAAGTTGCAAAAGCCTAAAGAAAACTTTATCCATTACAGACCTACACCAGTTGGTTTGACAGATTACTGGGCGATTAATGAGTTAAATCTATGTGTAACTAGATGAAACCAACTAAAAAGAAAATTTCAACATATTTTATTGACAACAGTTTGAGTTTGTGTTTTTGGAGGCGTTCTGTGATGTGTATCTCACCCAGTGGGGGGCAGTGTGTGACCAGGATGTCCGTGTTGTCTGGGATCTGGTTCCACTTGTCTAAAAGAGCCTGACCTCTTGGCAGGTTGAAGCCCCAGCCATAGTACCAGGGTTGCCTGCAGGGAAAGCACAAAGACACAGAAAAGTTACCAGGAGAATATTTTGTCAACGCACTCGCAGTCATAAATTTCTACACCATCATGAGGCGATGCTTTGAGACCTGACCTCACAGCAGCTGCCACAGATCAAACAAAACACGCTTTCACGGCTGTAGACTGAGTTGTGTCACAATTTCATCAGAAATAAATGCAGAACAGTCTATGGTGGCTTCATGCAAGTGCTATTCTTAAAGTCTTAGCAGGAGGGGTAAACATCTCCTGCTCTGACTGGAACTGGGATGGACCGCCGTGAAAGAACTGGGCCCAGCTGTGAGTGTAAGAAGAGTAAAGCTCGGAATAAAAACTAGCTTTATTACGTTTAAGCTTTCCTATCATGCCTGTCTCATCTACTGTAGTGTAGTTTGTGCACATCTCCAGAAATGAACACGACTCGTTTGTCAGTTGCAATTTGCAAACAACCAGTAGGGGCAGTGTAGCAGCCAGTTTGCACAGATGTGAGATTACAAGGTTGACATTTGTAAAAATGCCAGTTTCAGAGACAAGACAGTGTATTTTGGTTTAATTATTTCGGGTATTTGGTCATTTCCCTCTGGGATAAATAAAGTATTTTTCATTCATTTCATTTAATTTGAATAAAGGTCCTTACATCCCACCAACAATACCGCTGCTATGATTTTTGCTGTTGTGATCTCAAAGTTAGCCAAATGCTAACCTCCTCTAATGTTGCCATGTTTCTTTTGTTTACACCCTACAAATTAAGCAGATCTGTCTAGTCCGAGTTCTCTAATGTGCCTCTGAATAGAATCCATACAAGTGAATAAAGAATATCAGCAATTACACTCATTAAGATGCTGGTTGCAAATGCAAGGTGCAAAAACAAGCATATTTTCAGTCTAAGAATAAAATGCAAAGGAGTCCTGTCAGAAACTCCTAAAAGTCTCAAATAACACCAGAAAAGTTGATAAATTTGTCTGAGGTTGAAGAACAGTTTCTAGCAGGGTCTGAATACAGGCTAAATATGGTGACAAATATTGTACGTCTTGATGCTAACATCAGTTTTTTTTTTTTTTTTTTCTTCCAGAAATCGGATTTAAAAAAAAAAAAAAAAAACTATACATGATCTCCATCACAGTTCAGTGTAATCTGAACTCAGCCCTGAAGTGACCCGTGTCCACAGAAGAAGATGTGACATTACACGCAGAATGCTGTGTTTACGGTGTTAAATATAAATGCTACACATTTGTGTGTGTGTGTGTATCAGTTTAAAAGTTGTGCAAACACAGCCAAAAAATTCACAATATTCCATCCATTGTTTTACATCTGAACTAATGTGTCCCATCACTATGATGTCTGTCTTACTTCTGTGATGTTAAAGTCAGATGAAATAAAATATGACTATTGGCTATGCATCTGATTTAGTCCAATATGAAAGTAACTTGGGTCCGATTTGGGGGGGAAAAAGCTGGTTTGTGCTTTTTCATTCTCAGATGAAAAGATCAGATATGAATCACAAAAATGTCAGATTTGAGTCACTTTTCCCAGCAGGGTGAACAGTTATAATAAGCAAGTAGACAATACAGGTTATCTCATGACAACCTGGGTGACATCTTGGGAAAACAAAAGGCATATTTTCCTGACATAGCGGGGTAAATTGAATCGTTACATCAAAACAAACTCTGATAACAGCATATAATAGCAAATCCTTAATTACTCCAGGGAGAAACAATAAAATAACTCAAGTCATTGCCATTGCATTGACATAAAATCTTATCCATTTTAAAATGACATTATAGATAAATACCATTTACATGAGACAATGTTAAAACAATTAAAATGATTATTTATGAACATGAACAGACTGTTGAACAACTTTTAAAGTTCTGCTCTCAGTCAGGATGAATCGTTTTCACCATTTAACCTTTCCATTACCTCCTTAAGTTGTCTCTAACATGAAGAATCGGCTAAAACATTCATAAGTCGCCTCTTAAGATTCATCGCTCTTGGCCTAGATAAAATTTTGATTTTGCAAATTCCATTAAGGTTAACAGGTAACACTGGTCCTCTTCATCTCAAATAGGTTTACAGATGCTTTTCTAAGTTTAGCGTCATGATATTAAAGCTTTATCGTTCTTCCCTTTGGTACCTCAACGTGTGCGTCGACCTATAGGGTGAGAAGATACTCATTGCCTTGTGACGAACAGCTTTCTAGGAATTGAATAGCTTGCAGGGATGTGGCAGAAACATAAATTAAAGATATCTTTGATCATAGCCGGTGATGGAGTGTACAGTGACAGGAAGACAAGGGAAGAAAAAAGGGATAAATGAGAAAAGAACAGAAGAAGAGGAGGAAAGCCTTGATGGCTGCGGCTGACTTTGATAGCCGACTCTTTGGCGGTGAGTGACGGAAATTAACATGTCACTTACAATCTGTGCTCCGATCCATCTTCCTTTACAACACACAGCCCGCGTGTGTGTGCAACTAAAGGCAACGATGTCTGTTACCAAAGGCGTCCTTATAAATTGCTGAGTTCAGTCAGTTGAAACGCCAACTTTATCACAGTAGCCGCTCCTGATGCATCCGTGTCCAACGGAACATCAGATGTGGATTCTTTTAGAAGAACTTTCAGTGTGCATGTGTCTAACATGTGAAAAGGCAAATGGAGAGACAAAAAGGTCTTCAGATGAGAAGGAACACCTGTCACAAACAGCAGTTCTGCTCTGTGTCTTCAATGAAGAAAGCTAAAAATTGTGACTTAGAGGTCACAGGAGCAGACAGAGTTGGCCAAACACATGCAACAATGCATCATGGGAAATCATGTCGCTTTTCAACTGGGACAAGCAAGATTAGAATCCTTCCTCTGACTGAACTTCAGAGCCTAAAACACTTCTGACGAATGATTCGGCGCTGCCCATGAACCCAATTTCAATTATTTACACTACGAATATTAAAACATTTAAACTGGCCTTAGCATTTTAATAGGGCCCGATGGACATGAATGTAATATTTATGTCTATCTTAATATGGATGTCTCAATTAAAATGGAATGAGTTCAATGTTGCGACTGATGCTCCAGATTTTCTTTTTAGTAAATGAACGAATGTCTAAGAGAGAGGAGAGAGAAGCAGGAACAAAGGTAAGAGGATGATCCGTCTCAATAGAGATAAACAAGCAGAGAAAAATGTTTTGCAAGAACAGAAACTGATGAAATGCTGTTGAGGGTCATGTGAATTATGGGCTTTGATGCAGGTTTTAACTTGCCTACCACTCTGAAGAAGGTAACATTCATTTTGTTCTTATCTTATTAGCTGATCATGTGTAGTTGTAGAGATTTTTTGCAAATTCCCCAAGTCAAAGCTAACAAAACTCCTTTAAGGTGAATGTGTTTAAAATGAAATTATGCAACACAGTTTTAATTCGCCTTGGATGAGACAGTTCCAACACATGTTGAAGTTGGTCCATAAGCCATTTACTATTGTTTTGAGAGGATACTTTGGGAGATAAATTCTTTCGAAGGGAGAAAAAAAAAATCTTTTCAAGATGCTGTCCATACTATATTTATTCTTTCATTTTTTGTTCATGTTTACTGTAATTTCCCATTCTCTGCCTATAAAAAAACATACCCACATCATGATGCTGCTGAAGGGATTCTCAGGGCTTTGGGTTCACTCCAAATCTGATCGTCTAGGCCTTTTCTACACCCAATAGTCTGCTAGATTCGGTATAATTGACACACACACATACACACACACACACACATTATATATATTATATCTATATAGTGCATATTGTGTAAAAGATGTCAGTAAAAGAGTAAAAGCTGATACCGATAATTGCTGATACTGCATTTTAAAGCTGATCTTGGCCAATAATATGGACAGGGCGATAATATTGGACATTTCTATAAATGACAATATTTTATTTTGTATGATGAAGATATAAATATAATGTTAAATGTAAAAAATGTCTCCTGTGACACTATTAGATGGCAAGTGTCTAAATTTGTATACAACAGGTTTTGTAATATGGAACTTTTTAGTGGTCTGCTACATAAAATAAAAAAATTCAATCATCTTAATGTACAATATATAAAAAGGAGAAAGTTGGTAAATACATCATAAAGGCACCAAACAACCAAATCCCATTTGAGGTATTGAATGGTATCTTACACTCCAAACATCTTTTCCTTTCGTTTTCTTTTAAACCCAACCCATAAAAACTCACTGCGTTTTCAGGTTTACATCTAAAGAAAACTTTAAACTAAAAACTTTAATGGATTTCCCATCAATACTGAAATTTATCAGCATTTTCCACGAGTTTTGACAAGCTTCCAGAAAATTTGTCAAATGCATTGTGAATTAATAAAACAGTAAAATTTGCACACTTCAATATAACCTCATCTAGGTTTTGCCAGGAACTTTTGTGAAGTGTTTCTTATTTAAACACTCGTGCAGTATATTACACACCACACACACACACACCTACACATCCATATAGAAGATATACAAGGTCTTCCTGCAAATGTTGAAGCCCCTCCAGGTTTCTCACCTGGTATTCAGGCTGTGTTGCATTTCCGTTCTAGTCCGGTATGTGGGGAAAACCTCAGATATCTGCAGTCCTCCTCAACCCTTCCCACATCTACATGCATGCAGGAAATGTCTACTTTATTTCTGCTCCTCCAAAAATTCCTAAATGAAATTATTATTCAGTCTCTGTCTCAAAATGATCCATTAATTTCCTGCATTCAGCCTTTGGTTCATCACCGGCACATCCAATGCCTGCAGAGTACTTTTGCAGGTGAGGCTTTGAGTAGTACCAGAATCAGACATACAGTTTTCTAGTTTTTGGACCAGTCAAAACTGGTGGATCAAATGTGAAATTATGTTTACAAAACCTCAAGTTAAAACTCCAAATAGTGTTTCCCCTGTCAGGGTAAGCGTTGTCATATCAGGTAATAAAATTACATTAAAAATAATGTTAAAGATATTCAAAAATTAAGGGCAGACATATGTATGACATGTCTCCCTTGGTAGAGCAAATCTGTGTAGCAAAACATATTGCACAGACTGCTGTTCTATATGTTATGATGCTGGTTAAAGAGAGAGAGAGAGAAAAAACTTCAGACAATAATAAGAAAGTGTAGAAAAAACATGAAAAAAAAATATAACTTCCCCATTTTTAAAACCTCAGACACGGACAAAATAACAGATTGTACAAACAACATGCAGCATTTCCTCACCAGATTTCTATGGATGACAGCTAATTGTATTTCTGTAGACATGCGGTACATTAATGGTTGGTTGATCTGTCGTACACCTGCAAGCATGCACAACACATAATGTTTGTCTATAAGCGCCACAGAACAATGAGTCAGCTGCAGTTACCACGGTGACTTTTATATCTTTGTGATTTGATGACAAAGACTTCCCTGCAGAGTATTTTATTTTTTATGGTGTTACATACACCTGCAGGTGCCAAATGCACACACTTCATCAACATCGACGCTGAGGGAGATTTTAAAGACCTTGTAAATTTAGCAAAAATTAAGAAAGAAAAATCAAGTTTATCATCAAGTCTTCAAAAAACACACGCAGTCATTTTGTCAGCAGAGGATTAAAGTGTTCAGAATAAAGCTCTGCTGCTTGCTTTAATTTTCTACCATCAATCACTGCGTGAAGCAAGCTGTCACTCTCTTTCAAAGGGTTTATATCTCGTTTTGCAGCAAAGCACTTTATAATGTTCGCGGTGCCAGAAAATTGTGTCCGTGCCGACTGTAGGCGTCTCCAGCGCAGTTACTAAAAAGAGATTATCTCTGGCAGAGAATTGAGCGCAGTTCCTCTATAAAAAGACCACTCCCGTGTTTTGCTGTGAAAAGCAGAGAATAACTGAATGTAATTCCAGGGATAATATTCCTCGCTCCAGAATAATGATGTTTTCATCAGGTGAGGGATTACAATGGTGCAAGTGATTTGTGTTAACTTACAGGAGATGAGTGAAGCGGGAAGGCAAAGTCTTGAGCACATTAAATATTCTGTCAATGTACCAAGAAGGTATTTGCTGCAGGGTTTATGAAAACAGGAGAAAAACAGATGTTTACGCTGAAGGATCCAGTCCCCAGGCACGCATTCAAGATGCACACTGGGAGCAAAACAAGTGTTCAAACTATTACGTTTTGCCAACTCACTCTGGGCTTATTTTTCCTGAGGACAAGAGGAAAAGTCAAAGCTAATACTTAATCTTGAATGAATTGAATGTTTTATCACAAACAGGGCAATGCTCCGTCATGGTTTATTTGTTGAACATCTGTGAGTCACTGTGCACGCACATCCAAGTGTGTCTCACTAACGGGGACCCATTGATACCATTGAGGTAAGTCCATGAATGATTGAATGCATCTGCTGAGGGCTGAGCATTTGCTCCATCCTCATCTCCACATCTTTTTCCGCAGGACTCCTCTTCCCTCGCTGCTTTCTCTCTATGTCTGCCTCCTCTTCATACATGACTGAGTCTCTCACTTTCTCCTCGTTTCTTTGCTGGTGAGCCAGAGAAATGACCTGCTACAGATACAATAAAAATGATCATTCTCATAAAATTATTGCAACTCCTTAGATAAAAAAAATTAAAAAATATACAGCAGGAATTAAAAAGTGCAGGATAAAAATGTTACAAGATAACAGACGCAACTCTGTGAACATCAGACTTACTAGTTTATTTTTAATGCTGGAAGGAGAATCAAATCTTAGATGCATTGGGTTCAGGTTTTTATATTTAAGGACATTTTTTGCAGCCAAACAGATAATAACATCACTTACACGACATCCGATTGACCTTTATCTGCCAATACTGCCCAAACATGGTGAATACGATGTGTTAAAACTAGATTTGAGCATCAGAATGAGGGAAAAAAGGGGATTCAAGTGACTTTGAACATAGCATGGTTGTTGGTGCCAGACGGGCTGAGAGAGAGGTTCGAAAAAGAGAAAAAAATCTGAACAATATTTAGCTGATTTTAGAGGAAAATGAGGAAAAATGAACCCACTGAAGAAACACGGACCATCTCCTCCTCTCCTTATCCTGAAATGCATGAAAATCTGTATCTTTAATTCACTTTTTTAAAAAAGCTTGAGTGGCTGGACCAACCACGCATCAGCACCGCTGTGTCATGGCAACAGCTCCGTGACCTGACGACGACAGAGTCAACAATCTGAAGCAAAGTTGCAGTTGTTTTAAGTTTGTGGTTAAGAACAAGTGTTTTTCAGAATGTGGCACTTGAGAAAAGCAGAGTCTTACTTGCCTCTCATCCCTCCCACACAATGGGATTCACTGCACTTGTTTCAGCTAATTTCACAGTTGCACCTCAGTAGAGATGCTCGTGTTCCTGGATATAGCACGTAAAGGCAAAATGTGTATGTCTGTGTGTGTGTGTGTGTGTGTGTGTGTGTGTGTGTTTCAGCACCACATACACATAGCCTGTGGTGGAACATGGCAAGCATGTGCAAGTTTGACTTGGTCTGCCCACTCAGCACAGCAGGGTGGCTTGTCGGAGAGACTCGGAGCGGGAACAAGTTGTTTAATTTGTTAAAAAGACAGTTCTGAGCTTTAGTTTTTGTTTTTTTTTTTCTTTTTGTGACTCAAACTTCTTCAGATACATGCCATTTAAATCCCAATCATACAGAAGCAATGCTGTTAAATCACAGGACAGCACACCTTGAGTCATGTCAGCATGGCGGGTTGAATCCTCACAGCAAGAACAGAACAAGACAAAGGAGTGTTAAACAAGAACAATGGAGGACATTACATTAAAAAAGAGGAGCTATTTATTTGGACAAAATGCCGAAAGGCAGATTATGTCTGACCATGATTACTAGAACTCCCCCAGTTTACATTTGGTGTGAACACACACAGCAACACACATCAGCAGGTCTGTGGATTGTTCTATAAAAAGTGACCGAACTGCATCGATATGCTGGTGAGGTCACAAAGCATTTCATGAAATAGTGTCAAAACAGGGATGGTCAAAAGCAACAACAATCAGGTTAGCTGTTATGATCAAACAATTAATTTTTTTAATCAATATTTTCCCAAAGTAAGACGTTTTGCTGTTAATGTTAACATTATCAGGTCAGTGCAAGTTTATCCATATATATTTAGTCTTCTGTGTGTTTGATATCTGACCTAAATATAAAGTTTGTATTTCTCAAATACTTCATGCAACACCAAGGCCGGATTATCCAATGCCCAGGTGCCCATGCCCACTTGGGGCCCATGTAGGGCAAACACCAGCATTTTGGACATGAGACAAAACGTACATAAAAGCCAGCCACATTGTCTGGTGTATCGCTACTGGTACCACTGGCTGAGAGATGTTAGAAATGTCATTTCACAGTGTTTCATTCCCACTTTTCACAATGTTGCGGTGGGGAAGGGGGCCCCTGGAACATTCTGGGCCCAGTGGCCTGTGCACTTTTAATCCGGCCCTGGGTAACACCAGCTCTGCATTGTCCCCTCCAGCTGGCGTTGCTTCTCTCTCCTTTTAAACTGATAGAATTAATTAAATTGTTTAAGATGAATTTCCCTTCCCAAATAATTGCAGCGCTCCTAAACAGACGGCTTGACAAATCTTGAGGTGTGTTTACAACCTGTCCAAGAAGAGGAAAGGTCATTTGTGGTTCATTATTGCGCCCTTGCTGTGGCCTTGATTCCACCTGTGTGGCGGTGACTACCTTCACCCCCACACCTCGCTCCAGAGAGGCAGATTGGAGACATATTGGCCCTCAGCATGACTTATGTAACTCACAGCAGGCTCCAGCACTCTCACACACA
The DNA here is from genome assembly GCF_933228915.1 of Telmatherina bonti. NCBI lineage: Eukaryota > Metazoa > Chordata > Actinopteri > Atheriniformes > Telmatherinidae > Telmatherina > Telmatherina bonti. Next base: position 21,159,710 of record NC_136632.1, on the reverse strand, counting down.
CAAACATATACAAAGAAATTCAAAGAAATGAAAAAACAAGAGCTAACAGTGTGTACTTTTGCAAATGCATGCCTGTGTGTGTGTGTGTGTGTGTGTGTGTGTGTGTGTGTGTGTACAAGAGACAGATCTGTTTAACGTTGTAATTGTTGGTGAGCAGTGAGTGCAGCGAGGGTCTCAGCAGACAACGCAAGAAGGATTAGAAGACTGCCAGAGCTCTGATCTACACACAGTGTTATACTAGACACTGCCTTCTCTCCAGTGACACGCACACACACACCTACACACACACAAATGTGCACTCACCCAGCAGTGGGCCCAATTGGGTTTAGTTTGATTATAAGTATCCAAGCATCCTGTGAAATCTGGACAAAGACATTTTGGCATCACAGGGCCCATCTGTGGGACAGAGAGTGGGGACATCTGTCCATTTGACACACACACCCACACACACACAAAAACACACACACACAGATTGAGTGAGATTCATCAAGGAAACAGTGAGAGGACACCATGAAACACTATGGAAAAGTGTTTCCCCGGTCTATCTGCATGTATGTGTGCGTGAGTTCTGCCTGATGTGTGTAATCTACTCTCCAAATTTCTTATTTAAAAGCACAAACGCACACAAAAATGATGACACCGATATTCTCAGGGTGTGTTACTTGTTTACCGATACCTGATAGTGTTGAACCTCGCCTTTGAAAACACATTACATGTAAAATATTCTGAAATTGTTTCAAGGCTGCAGAATACATTTAACATTCATCATTATTGCAATATTATTTAAATAACAGAATTTTTGTTTTCTTACATTACCATTAACTTGCTGAGAAGGGAGTTGTTTTGTGTCACTAAATATATAAAAGGCCTTTTGCTCTGGTTATTAAGTCAGTCACAATTTACCTTTTAAAGAAACTGACTGCTTTATCTAATTACATAGTCTGTTTTACAACAGAGCTTTATAACACTTTCTTAATGATTGCATGAGAAAATAAAGAAAATCAAACATGTTTGACTAAGTGCAAACAGTGTGACTTGCAGAAACATGGTAACTCAGTTGTTGACGGCAGTTCTTTCACCACAAAGCAGTAGCTCCAGTAAATTCGCCCATTTTGAGACCTTAGTTAAGCCTGCAGATGTTTCACTACATCAGTTTTACCACTGTAGTCCTGTTTACCCAGAAACCAAAGACAATGCGTGACTTTCCATGACATAAACGCCATCCTCTCTGCTGTTTGGTTAGCTTAGCGAACCTCACAAGCGTCGGGGCACTTGGGATATTTTTTTTTCCCGATTAATTTTTCTTGCTTTACATTTTGGATGTTATCCAAACACACAGGCTGATCCAATTAAATCTTAACCATAATAAAAATTTTTTTTTTTTTTTGAGAAAACAGCTGGCAACTGATTAGTTGAACTACAAAATTAAGCAACATTTTTGGCAACCTAGCAACTAGCATGAACAGGTGTATGCTAGTTAGCCCCCTCAAATATCTGAGATCAGCACCATTTAATGAAATTTTGTTGATATATTGGAAGTTATTTTGTTATTGAAATATTTAACAATAAGTGTGTTTAATTTTTTTTTTAAAGCTTTGGTCCTTTAGGGTCACTGCAGGTTTTAGTTGGTTCTCTGCTTCAGCATTCCAGCTTCAAATGAAGCAGATTTCAACATCTTTTAATCAAGTTCTGCACAAACCTGTCAATAAGTCATTCATTTGAGCCAGGAGAGCACAAGCGGGGAAAGATATAAAAGCTTCAGGGCAGCGACCTTTCCTCCCTGCAAGAAGTGTTCAAAGTTTGGAACTGTTAATGAATTTCATCATGATATTTATGATGAAACTGTTAGGTATGGAGCAAAGGTCCTTTTCCCTTCTGTCGTATCTATATTTCCTGTTCAGACTGCATTATATTATGCATACAGCAGAAAATTTCTTTGATGGATAGACGGTATAAGTTAATAAATGCAGATTGTGTGCAGAGACACACACCTCTGGAGGTCCCAGTCTCCCTGATGTTCCCCATTTTTAATAAGAATCTATTGCCGGCAAAGGAGGAAGGAGTGTGAGAGGCAGGGAGAGCAGAACTTTAGGAATGAGAAATGGCAGACAAAGGAAGTAGTGAGAGGAAGACAAACGGAGTAAAAAGTGGAATATCGACCAGCACACACAGGGAGGGAATAAACACACAGATACGAGCAGTTAATTCTCCTGTTCCTGCTTTCCTCTGCATTTCTGACAGACATTCGACTTCCCTTTTTTCTCTCACATCTGTTTTTGCCTCCAATCAAACTGGATGTCAGCAGAGCCAAAACTGATTCTAGTCGTCCTGAAAAAGACAGAATTGTGTCAGTTCAGATGAGCCGGGACCAACAGGGAGTCAGATCGAGCTATTTGTTGATTCAGTGTTAAACTGCAGACTTCCACTGAAAACACTCAAGAAAATGTTTGAACAGATTTTCTTTTTCTTAAGACCGACTTATATGTTTATATCATATTTAGTCTAATTTTATTTGTAGCTATAATTTAGAATAAAATATTGGGCAATTATTTTTAACTTTTATTTTTTGCAAAGTCTTTTAAGCTCATAAGACGGGGAGGCAAAGCGTGATAATTTCCCCCTGGATGCCTTTTAATCAGACATTTTGAGGGCTGTTTTCTCATTCTTCTCATTCTTCTGTTGATTTGCATTTCATAATTTGTGGAATTAGTCAAATCCAGGAACTTTAAAGGTTTTAGACGGTTCTTTTGTTGATATATAGTACAATTCAAAGTACAACATTCAGAAGCAAAATCCTTATTTCAATCTATATCACAATTAAAGCAAAAAAATAAATCAATAAATAAGAAAGTTAAAACAGGAATAACATTCTTCTGAGAGCTGGATAATCTGATTAATTCAACAAGCTGTAAAATGTCTGTTTGTGTTACTACCACGCCCATGTTGAGCATTTAATAAATTAGCAATGTTCCATTTCACTGTGCAACGCAAAGCGTTATGCAAAACTGCATGAATTACTGTAAATGACACCAGAAACATGACAAATGCCAGGAGGAAGCTATTTCAACATGTACAACGCAAGCTGCAGATGTCCCCCCGCTGTCACGAAACAAGACAGTGACAAGCACAGGCCATCGAAAATCCTTTCCCGTGGTCCCTGGAGCAAGCAAATCTAAACAATCCCCTCAAACTTGGACTCTACCCTCCCCACCCACAAACATACGTACACCGCTCAACAACACCAGCAATCTGCTGGGCTCAGCGGCAGGAGGGAGCTGCGTTGTGACAAATCAGCTGAGACCCTGACAGTCAACTTCATGCCCGGCGATAATGAGCTCCCGCCGGAGACTGCTCTCAACTGGAGAGAGTGGTGACATGGAAAACGCAAATGAGCTTAAAAAGAGAGAGAGAGAGTGAGAGAGAGAAGAACCAAATAAATTTTAAGTTATCTTCTTTGTCAGATGAATGTTGAAGAATGAGAACGGGAGTTGGGGGGGGGGCAAGGTGGAGAAGAAGAGTGAAATGAAGACACACAGATGGGCAAACAAACAAGAAGAAGCTGAGCACAGGAGTCTCTGTGAAGGCCTGGAGTGTGTGTTGGATGTGCATGGGGATTAGGAATGGTTTCCAACGCTGCCAAAGCCTTCTTCAGTGTGGCTGCAGCGTGTTTGGGTGAAGGTATAATGTGTTCAGCAGGAGCGGGATGAATTGATGTGTACATGAATTCCTTGAGAAAAAAAGGTCTAATCCAAGCCAGTGTGCGGTAGCGGGGAGCAGTGGAGCAGTGAGGGAGCTGCACTCAGGAAGTTTCAGTTCGAGTAAAGCTTTTCACACCCGACTAACCAAACAAACAAACAAAACAAAACAAAAAGCGTCAGACTATTTAGGTGTAAAATCACCTTCAATCAACCTCTTCTTGTTACAGTCTGCTAAAAACTTCAACATAAACCTTTTTTTTTTAATCTATCTTAAAGATAAAAATAATCTCTTTTAAAAATAGAACAGTTCCACATGAGCAAATTTTAGATGTTCTGATGGATTATTTAAAAGTAAAAAATGGTTTTATTATAATTTCCTTCTTGGAGAAAAGCAGTGTCAACTTTATTTCATTGCTATACATTAAATTCAGACATTAAAAAAAAAAAAGGAATAAACGTGAAAATAAAAACCGAAAATTTCAAACAAAAGAATAAATATGTGGTTTTAGATCAGACTTAGTGATGATTATTTTCAATCATTTGGAGGTTACAAGAGAAAATTATTAAAATATACTTCTTAAATGTATTTAATTGTTCAGGTGCTTCTATACGCCTTTTACATGGTTTTACTTTCAGCAACCATTTTATTACCTCAGTTTTTTCTTTTACAATCAGGGTCAGATTGCTTTATGAGACATGCACAAATCCGTCAAATTTTCCCAAACAACACTAAATAGATGGCATTTTAAAGAATACAAACTATTAAAATGGTATTTTTTCCCCGTGATGTGGAGAGTTAGGTAAAGATCAGATCTTAAAGTACCAACTGGGCACTAGGAGGCAGCTGGATCTGGAACAAAATACTTCTAATACTTTAGAGAAATGAAGAAGAACAAAGCCTTTTGAGACAAGAATTTCATTAAAACGAACCCTGATGAAAGAAAACACACTAATAGTGGCAACAAAACTGATTTTGGGAGTAACATTTGAAAAAAAAAAAAAAAAAAAAAAAAGATGATCTAGCAATGAGTGAAGACCCAAATATCAGAAGGACAACAACAACCTGACAAACGTTGTGGTGGTTTATTCACTCCAGTGTTAACTACCTGTTACTGGATTCAATCACAGGCAGAGATGGAGAGCAGCTGATGCATTTTGAACACTACTTAAATGCAGCAATGCTTTATAATTATGTGCTGTTTATTCACAGTTATGTGTCACATAAACAAATACTGGCAGGATATGGTAACGGATGGTAGTGGGTTTTTTTCATAGAAAACATGTACTTGATCTCTCTAACACTCTTATAAAACTGACACTAATAAACTGTGCACATCTATTTTTTTGTTGCACTGTTAACCTACACAATCATTAGCATAAGAGGTACATGGATCATTAATATTGGGATTTGTAGGATTATCAGTACAACTTTTATTGAACTCCTTTTAAAGCCAATGTACTCACAAAGTTTTAGTTTACAAATATTTAAAGGGCAAGCTGCAGTATACCCTACCACTGATGCGTTTACCACTTAGATAAAAAGAAAAAATAAGTTTCAACTATAATTACTGGAAATATTTTCCTAATAATTTCTCAGGTCCTGTACGTGAGACAGAAAAGTTGACATCATGCTCGAGAGATTTGAAATGTGCTCACCAAACGCTCTCAGCAGATAAGAAAATAACTCTGACTGCAGTCGGCATTACCTAGCAGTAGCTAACGTAGGCTAATGGTAGCGATCATTAACTACTGGTTCCTGGATTTAGGGTCCATACAAGAAATGTGGTGGACCCTATGTTAAAGGTAAAATTTCAAACAGCACAACAAAATGACCAACTCACTGTGTAGCACTTTATAGTGGACAATGCAAACTATAAACACAGGTGTAACTCAAAGGGAGGTTGCATATATATTGCGTACATATATATGTATTATAGCAGTGTAATATAGCAATATGCATAAAATACTGATTCAAAACTCTTTAGCAGAAAATATTAATAGACCATGAAATTGAAAAACCAAAGATCATTTAAAACAAGGCAAGAAAAAAGAAAGAAAAGAAAAAACACTGACTCATAAATCAGATTTTCACCATTGTTCAGAGACAACTTCTCTCTTTGTCTTCACCCTTCCCCTCTAATCTAAATGTTGGTCCTACATCCCATTTTTATAAAAACAAATCTGCCTATGTTTATGATGCACTCTTCGCTAAAGTTTAACCAATTTCCTGATGAAAATAACCCGCAGGATGATGCTGTCACCACCATGCTTCATGCTTCCAGAATCGCCTCTCTTCTTTAAAAGCAGGCAAGCAAAGGTAGGATATTGTTTTCCACTTCGTTTTGCCATCTGGAAATACAGCATGTAGGATTTTCCAGTACTGCCAGGACACTACTTTTCCTCTCTTTCACGTGCATTTACAAGATACAACAAAAATCTGTATTTCCCCCCTCCTGTTCTTCTTCTTCAAAATTTAACTTAGAGAGTGAATTAGGCCATAAAAGGCAGATGAGACACTTCAAACAACAGAAAAGTTGTAATGAGTTTTTGGTTGGGGTTTAAAAGTGTCTAATTGGAGGCAGAGGTTTCTGTTGATGCTAGCATGAGGAGAAGAGAAAGAGAAAAAGTCCCCACCGGATTTATAGCTGGAAAACAAGTGGAAAATACTAGGATGTTTAAAAGAAAAGATATGATCATGAGACAGAGGGATAAGACAGTGGAACAAGAGACGATGAAAAGATAACAACGGCACAAACAATGGGAGGAGAGAACTGGAAGGGGAATGGCTGCCGTGTGCCATGCAAGGATATTTCACTAAAGTCTAATTTAGTCTGTAAAAGCTGTTCAACCCCACCATCACCATCACCACAACCTATCCCTCTCCCCTCTTTTCAGTGTGATAGTTGCCTTGGCAACAATGGCAAATCTTCCTTTTCTCAAACAGATGTCCCATTTAGTTGGAAATTGGAATGTGTAAAAAAAAAAAGAAAAAAAAAACCCCATGAGATGCAAATTTTGTAAAGTTCTCCGGTGGCGTGGAAGAATGGAGGGGAGGGTGAGCGGAGGAGAAAGAGAAAAGGAAAACAGGAAAAATAAAAAAAACTCTTTGCTAATTTTTTTCCCTCCTGTTTGTGTGTGTGTGTGTGTGTGTGTGTGTTAGTGTGGTGATTCCTGTTTCCTGGTGGGCGCGGTCAGCTGACAACTGGAGGCACAGCTGATCCACATCTCAGCAATCAACGAACCACCTATTTAAGACCAGCTCTGCCTGCTATCCAGCGCCAGATTGTTGATTGCCCTGCGGTAAAACAGCTCTCGGCCTCAGCTCACATTGCTTATGCTTGACCCTGATTGTAACCTGTCCTGTCTTCCTCCTGCTAGAGAAAGCCTGCCTGCCTGTTCGTTCGCTTGCTCCCCTGCCTGCCTGCCTGCCTGCCTTCCTCCTGATGCCCGCCAGTCTGCCAGTCTCCGAAAGCTCCGTTGGAAGAATTCACAGGAATCTGTGGAAAATCAATAAACCTCTCTCTGTACTCAGAAAGTGTCCGCTCTTTGGATCCTACTAGCTCCTCACCTACAACAGTTAGTATGGGAATCATGGAGATTAGCCAGATCATCCGGAGCCAGTCGCTCATTCAGGAAGTGGAGGAGCTGATGGTGGGCAGTGAGGTGGAAGGTAAGGTGGCAGGGTGATGCCGTCTTCAGCTTCCGGGATGGGGTGGAGGCAAATAATGCTAAATTGGAGATGCCCTGCAGAGAAAGCTTGAGCTTCTCCTTTTCCCTCTTGTACACTGTAAAAAGTCCTTGACCTGCAAAACTCTGTTTAATTCTTGCACATAATATTCTACATCATGTATATGAAATAGATTACCAAATTTTGTATTTAGTCATAACTGAGGATTAATAATTTATCATTTAAGTTGTTAAATTTTTTGCCATCTGGTTGAATTAATTGCTCCTCTTTCAGGCCAAAAAACATTTAAATACTGTAAAGACTAATCTGGCTGGAACAAGAGACGACTGGCAAAATGTAAATAACATGATGGCTTTCTGATACTTTTCCAACCCAGCCACGAAAAAAGAAAATCAGCCCAGCTCAGAGGCACTGTCACGGATATTTCACACCGATATTCATAAATCAAAAAGGGTGAAATTCATCATGATGGTACACACAGTTAGACAAAACACTCTACAATAGTCCCAACAACCCAGAATAAATAATACAGCCAAGTATTAGCTATATCAAGGTCAATCCAGCTTCCAGTTTCGGGAAGCTGTAGTTAAGAAATTGACATTTTTAAGGGATGACAAATTCTGTTATAATCCTCCTTTAAATGTGGTTTTGAAACGTGTAATAAGTAAACCAAAAACAGTTGTCTGCTAAACAACTAACAAGCATACTCAAATGTTCTGCCTTAGAAACCAGACTAGTAATACCATAGACTGTATATAAAAAGATAAACAGAGCCTCTGTGACGTCACCCACAAGTTTCTGAAGAGCTGAATTGAAGCTCGGTGAGCGGTTCCTACCGTCGCCATGTTGGCAGGGGCATGCGTGTCATCTCACCCGGAAAATACAAACATGGGCAAAGAGGTGGAGCTGAGAGGGCGGCTGAGATTGTCATGGTGGATGATTGACATTGAGCAAACTCCGAGCTTTCTGTAGCTAAAAGCTAACGGAGCTAACCGTGAGATAACAGGAGCTAACCAGCTAACGAAGGTAAGCGGGCTAAAGCTAAGTCACGTTGTTAACTGGCTAAAAACCGTGGTTGTTCTACGTTCTTCTGACTTGAAGCCGGAGACTAGTACCTATCAATGAAAAGGACACGCCCCTAAATTTGCCAAACTTCGAGATTAAATTACTTTTAAATGGGCGAGCTAGAAAAAAAATTCACTCCCCCCACAGTTGTCATGAAGGTAAAGCTGACCTATAAACCGAAAATGGATTTTTCAACCAGGCTGTAAACATGTTTATTTCTGCTGTGAAGTTGGTCTTTTTAACATGGGAGTCTATGGGGATCGGCTCTGTTTTGGAGCCCCCAGTGGATGAAGGGGGAACTGCAGTTTTATGCACTTCCGCATAGGCTTCACTTTTAACCGCCGGAGGTTGCCGCTTGAAAAATTGTGTTTGTTTATAAAAGTAGTATTGACAATGATTAAAATACTGCAAGTAATTATTCAAATAATCCATGATTTGTTCTTTTTCCTCAAGTTTTCCAAGGTCTGGCCAAAGACAGCAGAGGGAAAATCCAGACATCCCTCTCTGTAGTGACATCATTTAGTCATCTTACAGAAACAAGCCGGGCAGATCATTCATAAGGTCAGTTTTCTAGATCATACTAACAAATAGTTTTTCTAATCTAAGTTACTAAAGATTTGTGATCGTGCAAAATATAACATCTATTTGTCCTCTTTAAAGTATTCAACAAAATGCTGTAAACAAATCTGTAACAAATTTTATAGTAACCTGCGCAAAGGAGGTTATCTTTTTACCGGCGTTAATCTGTTTGTTTGTCTGTATGTTTGTGTTCAAGAGAACTCAAAGTTTCATTAAATGAATAAATGAATTAAGGAGAAATAAAGTGTTCAGCCAGAGGCTCCTTCAAGTAATGCAGATGGAAATATACAGGAAGTCATTGCTGTCAAGACATTGCTCTGTGGAACAAATAGACTGTCTTTAACCAATAGCATTACAGTTTACCCTCAGGCAGTAATAGTCTAATTCCATTCATTCATTCATTCATTCATTCATTCCGCTCTGTGCTGAAACAGGCTTCTGCAATCTGTCTTTCTATTAATCATTTATCAGTAATTCAGTTGAAGCTGAAATATATTGAATGCATTAAAGATTTTATGTAGTGTCTCTATAATTTGTGTTGGTGCCCGTATTTCTTTCTTAAGAGAGCCAGTGTGCTCAGTGGAATAAGTTACTTTGGGATGGAGTTAAAATAAATAATTTCACGCCTCTTAAATGATACTTTTCCCTCTGTGATATTAAATAGCACTGAGTACATTAAGCGGTATCATGATAAAGTTCAAAATTCTAGTATTGTGACAAGCCTTAACTGCAACTGACAGCGATAACAGTTTATTGTAAATGTTTCCAGTAAAAATAAAAGTAAAATGCATTTATGTGTGTGTGTGTGTATGTGTGTGTGTGTGTGTGTGTGTTTGTATGAGAGAGCTAGCGACAGAGAAAGTGAGAGAGGGTTTTCAGTGCATGTAATGTAGAAGCAGGGAGAAGAGGCGTGGAGGAACATAAGGATGGAATCACTTTAATTCAGTCCCCCCCCCCCACCCCCTTTCTCTCTCTCTCTCTCTCTCTCTCTCACACACACACACACACACACACACACACACACACACACACACACACACACATTGACAAAGCCACATGCCTTAGGGAGGAAAGTCATGTGTGAAATGGAGGAAAATGCCCCATAGCATCCTATAACACATAAGCACACACAAATGCTGACATGCACATCCACCCATGTTAAAGTTTTGCCCCTTGAGGCCATTTAACAGGTAATTTAAAGAGAAATCCCTCCAGGGAAATGACACAGTAAATGTCCTCTCATCTGCTCTTCCTCCCTCCGTAACAGTTTATTCAGCTACTGCAGACTGCCAGCACTTAGGAGGTAGGCAAGATGAAATTGGAGAGAAGACGGAGGACAGAAAAAGGGAGGAGGAGGGGGAGGGTATGAGAGAATGGGAAAATGGCAAGTTTTTTTTTATTTTCTTATTTTTCCACTGCCAATCCCATTAAAGAACCAGTTTCTAATGTTTATTGTTTGTAGGCTACTTTATTATGGTCTTATGGGGATGAAGGTGTGAGATGGAGAAATGAAGAGATGGAAAGAAAGAGTGGGAAGAGGGAGGCAGACGTGGGGGAGAGACCCAAGGGGAAGAGAATCTCAGTGAATCAAATGTTTGTTTTGTGTGGGCTTTGGTGAGGCAACCCAGGAAGCATGAACTCTAAATCTGTCTTTTTTTAAAAAAAAAATTTTATCTTTTAATGGAGTCCACCAGTAGTTGGGCATGTTGTAGAAGAATCATAAATTGTGGATGCATGACATTACTAAAGACAGTACAGCCTTTTCTAGTCCACCTGCAGTGGCTTGCAGATTGTCAAGTGGTTATTTTAGTTGTGCAGTATTTCCCCACTTGAAAAAGGACTCTTTACATGAAGGACGACAGGACTTCACTCTTTGCTTTTACGTTGCTTTACTTTCTTTTTGAGCAGCAGCCGTAGCAGCAGTAGCAACAGTAGCAACAGTAGCAACAGTAGCAACAGGTAAAAAACCTCAAAGGAAAACCAGAAGACATAATGAATATACATTTTACAAAATGTTTTACATCAAGGTTTTAATTCTACTGCAATTTTTAACTTCACTGCTTTTATCATACTTTTAAATCATTTTAAATTGTCATAATTGTCCTTACTAATGATGACTTCATTATGTTTTTACTTTACCGCATGTTTAGAGTTCATTCACAATCACACATTTGTAGGTCAGAGTTCACTTTCTCCGTGCGACCGTGAACGCATCACACATAGTGACAGTGCTTTATGCGAGATATGCAGCATAGCTTACCGGCTGTTCTTCAGGGATTGTAAAGAGATGACTGCACGGTAGGTTAGTTTCTGCTTTTTGCGGCAGCTTATGGCTCGCGCTATTTGCGCTGTTTGAGCCGCTTTTTTGCCGATCGCACGGACCACACCACAGTTCGTGTTGGCTGCGTTGACAGTCTCTCAGTGCGCCTGGGCGCGTGCACGCTGTGATTACTCACACCTGCGGGCGCGTGAGTGTCTCCGCTCGGGGCGGGGAAAAGAGGAGGAGACGCAATGGGCAGTTCAACCAAACACCTCCCACTCGATCTTGCCACGGAGAGCCGTTGGGAAGGTCGCAAGTCGGTTCCTGTGAACTGCTTCCATGTCCGTTAGTTCTGCTCCTCGATTGGTAGAAGAACAACCAAACGCCTTACATCTCTGTGCAGTATTGTGGTTTGGGTGTTTCCTCCAAGGCTTGCAGATGGTTGGTTAGGTAGTGCTCTGGTCACTGGAATGCAGGAGCTTGAGACAACTTTTACATGTACATCCCTTACAATGCCTTTTTTGTCAGGATTTGTACTCACGATCCGTCCAAGTTTGAATTGTCCTCTGATGGCGTTTTGATCGCACAGCCAGACGACATCACCCACAGCAACGTTCCTTTGTGAGGTGTGCCATTTGTTCCTGACAAAGAGGTTAGGACCTGCAAGTTGGCTCCAAGATCTCCAGAATTTGTTAACCAGGTTTTGCATTTCTCTTAGTCTTTTGTAGGGATATTGTTCAAAATCAAACGTTTTGATATCACCATCATGTGAAGCACGTCCAAGTAATAAAGCATTTGGTGAAACATACCGGACAACATCCTCACAGCTCTGTACTCTGGCATCTATTGGGCGCTCGTTGGCCAGGTTGGCAGCTATTTGCAGTGTTGTTTGAAACTCACTGTAGGTGAGATTAGTCTCTCTGCCCAGGCTTTGGAGTGCTTTCTTTACGATTCGGACAGCAGCTTCTGCCGCTCCGTTGCGGTGAGGTGAGTCTGCTGGTTGTATTTTCCACTCCCATATTGTGCCGTTCTTTGCAGAGGCCTCTTCCAAACCAAGTTTATCCTGACTTTCCAAGAATTGGTACAGCTCTTTCAGTACAGGTTTTGCCCCGATGAAATTTGTTCCAGGATCGGACCAGATCCTTTTCGGGTGCCCTCGGATTGCGGTGAACCTCATGTATGCCATTAAGAAGCTTTCGGTTGATGCTGCATTAATCAGGTCTGTGTGGATTGCTCTACTGGCCATACAACTGACGACAATGCCCCATGCTTTCATCATCACTCTTTTTTTCACCTCATCTTTAATAAGATACGGTCCAAACAGGTCGACTGCTGCGAATTCGAATGGGGCCGCTGGTTCGGACCTTTCTTGAGGTAGGCTTCCCATTACCTGTTGACACCTTTGGGCTCTGAACTTTCTGCAGAAGATGCAATTCTCCACAACTTTTTGAGCAATTCTTCTGCCTTGGACCACCCAGGCTTTCTTTCTCATTCGCAGCAATGTTGCGGCCACTCCTTCATGACCAGCACTGTGTGCCTCACGTGCAAGCAGTGTTGAGATCCATGCACCATGTGGCAGGAGTGGTACAGCAGTCTTTTCTTGATTAAAGCTCTGTATTCGTCCACCACAGAGCAATAACCCTGAATCTTGTTCTTTATAGACCACTAAGCGGTTCGTTGTGGTAGCAGGGAAGGTTACTCCATCTTGAGCTGCAAGGAAAATGTCTTGCAGCGCATCCTGTCGCTCTCTGACAGTGATGACTCCCTTCTCGGGCACAGCCTCCCACTTTTGTGTATCCAGGGACTTTATTGATCCAATAAATTTCTTTGCAGCTCTCCACATTATTGCGATAGTTTTCACAAGACGTGTTAAGTTGCTGAAACGTTGCTCATTTATCAAGTTTTTGACAGTTGATCCAGCCGGTGGTCTATGAGGTCTTTGTTGAGTTGACAGCTCCATTTCTTGTCTTGCTTTGGCTCTTGTAAGCACTGACACAAATGACTTTTTCTGCATTTGGCAAATGTTTTCTCTGGCAGTTTCCGATACATCTTTTGCTGACATGATTGGCCACTCGTTTTCTTCAAGGCTGAGAAAGTGCGGTCCTTGTTGCCATTCGGAGCCCTCGTCTAGCTGTTCTGGACCAGCTCCACGTGTGATTATGTCCGAAATATTTAGTGAACTGGGAATCCACCACCATTCTTCAGGGTCAGTGGCACTTTGGATTTCTCCAATCCTATTTGCAAAAAAGGTCTGGAAACCGTAACTCTCCCGACGGATAGCACCCAGGATGGTTTGACTGTCTAGGAAATGATACCATCGTTTCACTTTGATTTGAGAATGCTGTTCAAAGTATTTCCTTAGCCGACTGGCAAAGACAGCACCACAGAGCTCGGCTTTAACTGGGTCCCCTTTGTGGTCAAAAGGAGTCAGTTTAGCTTTTGCTTCGACCAACCTCACTGTGATTCCTGATGTGCATGTCCATCGGAGGTACAAAACTGCCCCGTAGCAACACTCACTGCCGTCTGAGAAGGTAACAGCAATAGGTTCAGTTATTGCATCCAACGGGGTCAGAGGTCTGGTGAACATCACTTTGCCGAGCTGGACATACTGCTCGAACAGTTCGATGGCGTTTTCTCTGAGTCCGTCCGATAGAGCCACATCCCATGTATCTTTCACAGCGATGCCTTTTGGTTTGATCTCCTGGAATGCTTTTCTTACCAAAATAGCCCCTTTTTGCTTCGTGGGTGCAGTTAGACCTATTGGGTCATACAGCCCAGCAACTTGACTCAATAACTCTCTCCTTGTTAATGGGTCTGGTGTCTTAGTTCTCACCTCCTCGAGCAACAGGTCTTGTCCAAGCCTCATTTTCTTTTTCCGTTTTGAAAAATTGATTCTTACCATGGCATGCAGTTTGTCCTCTTGGACTTTATATCCAAGCCCGAGGGCTTTGTTGTCTTCGTCTTTCATCTGATTTGGAAGGATGACAATCTTTGGCGTACTCACCTCTGTCTCCTTTCCTCTCTGGCCGGAAAAAATCCACGGTTTCAGAGCAAATCCTCCTTCCTGCAGAATCATTTCCACATTTGTGGTTATTGCTCTTAATCTTTCCAGATTGTTGTGGGACGTTAAGATGTCATCAACATAGCTATGTTCTTGCAAAACCCTGCGTTCATCTTCCAGGTGGCTGAACTGAGGGAGGTTTGCGGTTTCTCGCATTGCGAGCTGAGCTATTCATCCAGCCGGCTTGTCCCCAATGTTCACCCTGGTGATGGCGAACTCATCCACTTCCTCCTCTTCGGAATCCCTCCACAGGAACCTGTGCAGGTGTACTTCACGTTCTTCGAGCCAGACGGAGTTATACATTTTTCGGATGTCTCCTAGGGCAGCGAAGGAACCTTGGCGGAAAGCGAGAAGAACTTCACGGATCGGGCTAAGAACATCAGGGCCTTTCATCAGGAGATCGTTCAGACTTTGTCCTTGATACCTCTGACTGCTGTTCCAAACGAGTCTCACTGGAGTTGTGATAGAATGTGGGTTTGGAGCAATCAAGTGGCTGATATACCAGACTGGTCCACTCCAACGAAGAAGAACCTCCTCTGACAGTTTCTTTGCAGCACGCCGGTTTACCATCTCATGGACTTGTGCAGAGTATGCAGCTTTCCATTGAGGATCTTTTGCCAGCTGCTTCTCTGTCCTGAGGAAGGTTGCTTCTACAGCCTTTCTGTTATTTGGTAGGGAAGATGGATCTTCGAGCCAGGGATAGCTTGCATGCCAATGAGGACTTTTGCTATGTTCATCTGCACCAGCGTACGACAATCCATTTTTTACCACCTCCAACTCTCGTTCTTCAGCCAAGGTCATCTCTTTGCCACCAGGCTGACAGTTACCGCATCGGCAGCCCCCACATTTCGGATCACAGGCAGCACCAATGCTGTCCCATTTCCACCATTCAAAGAAGTCGCGAGTGGTGGTTGCACAACTGGAATGCTGGATTGTGGGCAAGGAACAGATGAGTTCTTCGTATTTTACTGCTGCAGTTCTCATGGATCTGGCAAAATATGTGCGGGATATGTGAGCTGAAACAGTTGCCTTTTCAAACAGTTCAGGATGTGTCCCAGCCACTGTCTTTCCTAATGGTCCATCCCACAAGACGAGATCTCCCACACAGCGAATTTTTTGTGGGGTCAGCCTCCCTTCCTTGTGGCTTATCAGGAGCTGTATGTCTTTTGGTCTTGTAAGCTTATTAACAGGAACATCGGGGAAGAAGTTATGAAGCTGCTTGGCTGTGACGGGTTGATGGATGTCTGCAATATGGTCAAGACCATAGCATACCAACTGATGCGACTGGAACGTGCCTTTCTCAGTCAGGACTCGGATTTTCAGCATGTATCTTTTAGTGTTTACAGTCACTTTCATGCCTCCGACACCGTGAACAACAAGCTTGATGTTTTCGCTTCTGAGGTCCAAATGTTTGGCTGCGTCATGCGTTATGTAATTTGTGTCCGATGCTAAATCAATCAGGGTGCCAACCTTTTGACCAGCATTAGCCGTGACTTCGAGAAGCATCATGATGACCGGCCACTCTTCCAGGCCATACTCTGCTAGAAGGCTTTGATGACCAGATATGTGGGAGGTTCTGGCCACTGTGTTGCAAAATACATTACGACACCGCTCGGCGAGGTCAGGGGGAAGGCTCTTAACAAATTCTTCTTGGGCTTCGGTGTAACCTCCTTTGTTACCTCCTCCCACTGTGCTGGCTTTGGTCTTTTTTGGACACAAGTAGATGTGGTGGCTTGCCACGTGAGCATCCTTGCATTCCTGATTTTTGCAGAGGAATTCACTTTTACAATAACCACCATCTGCATGGACTTCCAAACATCTCTTGCAGGCTCCCAACCTCTTAACTGCATCTCGCCTTTCTGCCAGTGAAAATGTGCGGAATTTTCTGCAGAAATACAGCTTTCTTCTATGTCCTCTGTCTCCGCAGACAACACACCCTGGAACCAGATTACTTGCTTGATTTACAGTTTTGGTGCGGGCCTGTTTTTGTTCATACCTGGGTTTTGATGAGTCCCCACTGAGCTGATCCAACTCCTCATAGATGGCTTCTTGGCTCTGAAGAAACTCAAGGAGACAGTCAAACCGCTCCTCTTGGTCTGTGGCCTCCCTTGTTTTTAATGCGTGGAGGAGCCATTCTTTCTTTAGTCCATCAGGAAGTTTGCTTTCAATTGCCTTGGTCATTAGCGGGTTTTTTATGGCCCCAGTCTGGCCGAGGTCACTCAGGTCTGAGAGGGCTTTTTCAATAGACTGGATGAGCTCAATAATTTTCTTGGGCTGCTGGTCTTTAATAGCAGGGAGCTTCTGAAGATCTTCCACTATTTCAATAGCAATGCTCGTTTTGTTTCCAAACCGATTTTCCAGTACTCTGAAAATATCCTCTGCAGTTTTATGGCTTGACAGACGGAGATCCCTGGCAGTTTTGTCATCAATGCTATCGAGAAGCTGGAACTTTTTTATTTCTCTCGAACCAGTGGGCTCCCCTTGTATTTGAAGGGCCTCCCAGTCTCTTTTCCACCTGTGGAATTCACGCCTAATTCCCGTGAACTTTGGAAGAGACGCTGGCTTTAGTTTAATGGGAGGTGTGGCAAAGTGAACAACACCTGCTTGTGAACCCCTTTCCGCATCTTCCTTAACTTTTGCTCGAATACAATCAGCCTTCCTGGCCGTGAGCTTAGGAAGTATGAGCTCAAGGTTCTTTATGCGGCTCTGGAAATCCTCCTGCTCTGCTTGTGGGGCCCAGCACTTCCATTTAACGAACAGCTTTTTTGCAGCCTTTATAAGAAGTCCTAGGTGCTCCACAATGAAGCTATATGCCTCTTTATCATCAGCAGGCTCAATGGATTCCACCCTACCTGCTTCTATTTCTGCATTCTGTAGCGCTGTAATCAGCTCAGTTTCCCCGTGCTTGGCCCACAGTGTTTTTTGTATAAGGTCTTGGAGCTCGCTCAGTTTGTTCTCACAGTCACTTTCCGTTTTGGCCAAGTCAGCTTTTTGTGGACCAGTTAGCTCCTCGGAATCATTTTCTGCAGCATACTGAGCTCCAACATCGTCATTTGTCTCCATGACTTTGGTTGCTTCCAGGTTCAGCTGCTTAAAACTGTCTTTGAGCTCATCTTCAGACATTTTTGTGTGTAGTCGAACTACATTGTTTGCCAGACGAGAGAATTGACGTTTTGCTGATGTTCGGATGGTTTTCAGCTGCTCTAGAGACACCGAATCTGCCATCTTGGAGTTTGCAGAAGGGACGACTTTTGGTTGTTACTGTCTGGAGATTCTTGGGTCCTCAGCAGCGGTTTTTTACTGTCAAGTGGTTATTTTAGTTGTGCAGTATTTCCCCACTTGAAAAAGGACTCTTTACATGAAGGACGACAGGACTTCACTCTTTGCTTTTACGTTGCTTTACTTTCTTTTTGAGCAGCAGCCGTAGCAGCAGTAGCAACAGTAGCAACAGGTAAAAAACCTCAAAGGAAAACCAGAAGACATAATGAATATACATTTTACAAAATGTTTTACATCAAGGTTTTAATTCTACTGCAATTTTTAACTTCACTGCTTTTATCATACTTTTAAATCATTTTAAATTGTCATAATTGTCCTTACTAATGATGACTTCATTATGTTTTTACTTTACCGCATGTTTAGAGTTCATTCACAATCACACATTTGTAGGTCAGAGTTCACTTTCTCCGTGCGACCGTGAACGCATCACACATAGTGACAGTGCTTTATGCGAGATATGCAGCATAGCTTACCGGCTGTTCTTCAGGGATTGTAAAGAGATGACTGCACGGTAGGTTAGTTTCTGCTTTTTGCGGCAGCTTATGGCTCGCGCTATTTGCGCTGTTTGAGCCGCTTTTTTGCCGATCGCACGGACCACACCACAGTTCGTGTTGGCTGCGTTGACAGTCTCTCAGTGCGCCTGGGCGCGTGCACGCTGTGATTACTCACACCTGCGGGCGCGTGAGTGTCTCCGCTCGGGGCGGGGAAAAGAGGAGGAGACGCAATGGGCAGTTCAACCAAACACCTCCCACTCGATCTTGCCACGGAGAGCCGTTGGGAAGGTCGCAAGTCGGTTCCTGTGAACTGCTTCCATGTCCGTTAGTTCTGCTCCTCGATTGGTAGAAGAACAACCAAACGCCTTACATCTCTGTGCAGTATTGTGGTTTGGGTGTTTCCTCCAAGGCTTGCAGATGGTTGGTTAGGTAGTGCTCTGGTCACTGGAATGCAGGAGCTTGAGACAACTTTTACATGTACATCCCTTACAATGCCTTTTTTGTCAGGATTTGTACTCACGATCCGTCCAAGTTTGAATTGTCCTCTGATGGCGTTTTGATCGCACAGCCAGACGACATCACCCACAGCAACGTTCCTTTGTGAGGTGTGCCATTTGTTCCTGACAAAGAGGTTAGGACCTGCAAGTTGGCTCCAAGATCTCCAGAATTTGTTAACCAGGTTTTGCATTTCTCTTAGTCTTTTGTAGGGATATTGTTCAAAATCAAACGTTTTGATATCACCATCATGTGAAGCACGTCCAAGTAATAAAGCATTTGGTGAAACATACCGGACAACATCCTCACAGCTCTGTACTCTGGCATCTATTGGGCGCTCGTTGGCCAGGTTGGCAGCTATTTGCAGTGTTGTTTGAAACTCACTGTAGGTGAGATTAGTCTCTCTGCCCAGGCTTTGGAGTGCTTTCTTTACGATTCGGACAGCAGCTTCTGCCGCTCCGTTGCGGTGAGGTGAGTCTGCTGGTTGTATTTTCCACTCCCATATTGTGCCGTTCTTTGCAGAGGCCTCTTCCAAACCAAGTTTATCCTGACTTTCCAAGAATTGGTACAGCTCTTTCAGTACAGGTTTTGCCCCGATGAAATTTGTTCCAGGATCGGACCAGATCCTTTTCGGGTGCCCTCGGATTGCGGTGAACCTCATGTATGCCATTAAGAAGCTTTCGGTTGATGCTGCATTAATCAGGTCTGTGTGGATTGCTCTACTGGCCATACAACTGACGACAATGCCCCATGCTTTCATCATCACTCTTTTTTTCACCTCATCTTTAATAAGATACGGTCCAAACAGGTCGACTGCTGCGAATTCGAATGGGGCCGCTGGTTCGGACCTTTCTTGAGGTAGGCTTCCCATTACCTGTTGACACCTTTGGGCTCTGAACTTTCTGCAGAAGATGCAATTCTCCACAACTTTTTGAGCAATTCTTCTGCCTTGGACCACCCAGGCTTTCTTTCTCATTCGCAGCAATGTTGCGGCCACTCCTTCATGACCAGCACTGTGTGCCTCACGTGCAAGCAGTGTTGAGATCCATGCACCATGTGGCAGGAGTGGTACAGCAGTCTTTTCTTGATTAAAGCTCTGTATTCGTCCACCACAGAGCAATAACCCTGAATCTTGTTCTTTATAGACCACTAAGCGGTTCGTTGTGGTAGCAGGGAAGGTTACTCCATCTTGAGCTGCAAGGAAAATGTCTTGCAGCGCATCCTGTCGCTCTCTGACAGTGATGACTCCCTTCTCGGGCACAGCCTCCCACTTTTGTGTATCCAGGGACTTTATTGATCCAATAAATTTCTTTGCAGCTCTCCACATTATTGCGATAGTTTTCACAAGACGTGTTAAGTTGCTGAAACGTTGCTCATTTATCAAGTTTTTGACAGTTGATCCAGCCGGTGGTCTATGAGGTCTTTGTTGAGTTGACAGCTCCATTTCTTGTCTTGCTTTGGCTCTTGTAAGCACTGACACAAATGACTTTTTCTGCATTTGGCAAATGTTTTCTCTGGCAGTTTCCGATACATCTTTTGCTGACATGATTGGCCACTCGTTTTCTTCAAGGCTGAGAAAGTGCGGTCCTTGTTGCCATTCGGAGCCCTCGTCTAGCTGTTCTGGACCAGCTCCACGTGTGATTATGTCCGAAATATTTAGTGAACTGGGAATCCACCACCATTCTTCAGGGTCAGTGGCACTTTGGATTTCTCCAATCCTATTTGCAAAAAAGGTCTGGAAACCGTAACTCTCCCGACGGATAGCACCCAGGATGGTTTGACTGTCTAGGAAATGATACCATCGTTTCACTTTGATTTGAGAATGCTGTTCAAAGTATTTCCTTAGCCGACTGGCAAAGACAGCACCACAGAGCTCGGCTTTAACTGGGTCCCCTTTGTGGTCAAAAGGAGTCAGTTTAGCTTTTGCTTCGACCAACCTCACTGTGATTCCTGATGTGCATGTCCATCGGAGGTACAAAACTGCCCCGTAGCAACACTCACTGCCGTCTGAGAAGGTAACAGCAATAGGTTCAGTTATTGCATCCAACGGGGTCAGAGGTCTGGTGAACATCACTTTGCCGAGCTGGACATACTGCTCGAACAGTTCGATGGCGTTTTCTCTGAGTCCGTCCGATAGAGCCACATCCCATGTATCTTTCACAGCGATGCCTTTTGGTTTGATCTCCTGGAATGCTTTTCTTACCAAAATAGCCCCTTTTTGCTTCGTGGGTGCAGTTAGACCTATTGGGTCATACAGCCCAGCAACTTGACTCAATAACTCTCTCCTTGTTAATGGGTCTGGTGTCTTAGTTCTCACCTCCTCGAGCAACAGGTCTTGTCCAAGCCTCATTTTCTTTTTCCGTTTTGAAAAATTGATTCTTACCATGGCATGCAGTTTGTCCTCTTGGACTTTATATCCAAGCCCGAGGGCTTTGTTGTCTTCGTCTTTCATCTGATTTGGAAGGATGACAATCTTTGGCGTACTCACCTCTGTCTCCTTTCCTCTCTGGCCGGAAAAAATCCACGGTTTCAGAGCAAATCCTCCTTCCTGCAGAATCATTTCCACATTTGTGGTTATTGCTCTTAATCTTTCCAGATTGTTGTGGGACGTTAAGATGTCATCAACATAGCTATGTTCTTGCAAAACCCTGCGTTCATCTTCCAGGTGGCTGAACTGAGGGAGGTTTGCGGTTTCTCGCATTGCGAGCTGAGCTATACATCCAGCCGGCTTGTCCCCAATGTTCACCCTGGTGATGGCGAACTCATCCACTTCCTCCTCTTCGGAATCCCTCCACAGGAACCTGTGCAGGTGTACTTCACGTTCTTCGAGCCAGACGGAGTTATACATTTTTCGGATGTCTCCTAGGGCAGCGAAGGAACCTTGGCGGAAAGCGAGAAGAACTTCACGGATCGGGCTAAGAACATCAGGGCCTTTCATCAGGAGATCGTTCAGACTTTGTCCTTGATACCTCTGACTGCTGTTCCAAACGAGTCTCACTGGAGTTGTGATAGAATGTGGGTTTGGAGCAATCAAGTGGCTGATATACCAGACTGGTCCACTCCAACGAAGAAGAACCTCCTCTGACAGTTTCTTTGCAGCACGCCGGTTTACCATCTCATGGACTTGTGCAGAGTATGCAGCTTTCCATTGAGGATCTTTTGCCAGCTGCTTCTCTGTCCTGAGGAAGGTTGCTTCTACAGCCTTTCTGTTATTTGGTAGGGAAGATGGATCTTCGAGCCAGGGATAGCTTGCATGCCAATGAGGACTTTTGCTATGTTCATCTGCACCAGCGTACGACAATCCATTTTTTACCACCTCCAACTCTCGTTCTTCAGCCAAGGTCATCTCTTTGCCACCAGGCTGACAGTTACCGCATCGGCAGCCCCCACATTTCGGATCACAGGCAGCACCAATGCTGTCCCATTTCCACCATTCAAAGAAGTCGCGAGTGGTGGTTGCACAACTGGAATGCTGGATTGTGGGCAAGGAACAGATGAGTTCTTCGTATTTTACTGCTGCAGTTCTCATGGATCTGGCAAAATGTGTGCGGGATATGTGAGCTGAAACAGTTGCCTTTTCAAACAGTTCAGGATGTGTCCCAGCCACTGTCTTTCCTAATGGTCCATCCCACAAGACGAGATCTCCCACACAGCGAATTTTTTGTGGGGTCAGCCTCCCTTCCTTGTGGCTTATCAGGAGCTGTATGTCTTTTGGTCTTGTAAGCTTATTAACAGGAACATCGGGGAAGAAGTTATGAAGCTGCTTGGCTGTGACGGGTTGATGGATGTCTGCAATATGGTCAAGACCATAGCATACCAACTGATGCGACTGGAACGTGCCTTTCTCAGTCAGGACTCGGATTTTCAGCATGTATCTTTTAGTGTTTACAGTCACTTTCATGCCTCCGACACCGTGAACAACAAGCTTGATGTTTTCGCTTCTGAGGTCCAAATGTTTGGCTGCGTCATGCGTTATGTAATTTGTGTCCGATGCTAAATCAATCAGGGTGCCAACCTTTTGACCAGCATTAGCCGTGACTTCGAGAAGCATCATGATGACCGGCCACTCTTCCAGGCCATACTCTGCTAGAAGGCTTTGATGACCAGATATGTGGGAGGTTCTGGCCACTGTGTTGCAAAATACATTACGACACCGCGCGGCGAGGTCAGGGGGAAGGCTCTTAACAAATTCTTCTTGGGCTTCGGTGTAACCTCCTTTGTTACCTCCTCCCACTGTGCTGGCTTTGGTCTTTTTTGGACACAAGTAGATGTGGTGGCTTGCCACGTGAGCATCCTTGCATTCCTGATTTTTGCAGAGGAATTCACTTTTACAATAACCACCATCTGCATGGACTTCCAAACATCTCTTGCAGGCTCCCAACCTCTTAACTGCATCTCGCCTTTCTGCCAGTGAAAATGTGCGGAATTTTCTGCAGAAATACAGCTTTCTTCTATGTCCTCTGTCTCCGCAGACAACACACCCTGGAACCAGATTACTTGCTTGATTTACAGTTTTGGTGCGGGCCTGTTTTTGTTCATACCTGGGTTTTGATGAGTCCCCACTGAGCTGATCCAACTCCTCATAGATGGCTTCTTGGCTCTGAAGAAACTCAAGGAGACAGTCAAACCGCTCCTCTTGGTCTGTGGCCTCCCTTGTTTTTAATGCGTGGAGGAGCCATTCTTTCTTTAGTCCATCAGGAAGTTTGCTTTCAATTGCCTTGGTCATTAGCGGGTTTTTTATGGCCCCAGTCTGGCCGAGGTCACTCAGGTCTGAGAGGGCTTTTTCAATAGACTGGATGAGCTCAATAATTTTCTTGGGCTGCTGGTCTTTAATAGCAGGGAGCTTCTGAAGATCTTCCACTATTTCAATAGCAATGCTCGTTTTGTTTCCAAACCGATTTTCCAGTACTCTGAAAATATCCTCTGCAGTTTTATGGCTTGACAGACGGAGATCCCTGGCAGTTTTGTCATCAATGCTATCGAGAAGCTGGAACTTTTTTATTTCTCTCGAACCAGTGGGCTCCCCTTGTATTTGAAGGGCCTCCCAGTCTCTTTTCCACCTGTGGAATTCACGCCTAATTCCCGTGAACTTTGGAAGAGACGCTGGCTTTAGTTTAATGGGAGGTGTGGCAAAGTGAACAACACCTGCTTGTGAACCCCTTTCCGCATCTTCCTTAACTTTTGCTCGAATACAATCAGCCTTCCTGGCCGTGAGCTTAGGAAGTATGAGCTCAAGGTTCTTTATGCGGCTCTGGAAATCCTCCTGCTCTGCTTGTGGGGCCCAGCACTTCCATTTAACGAACAGCTTTTTTGCAGCCTTTATAAGAAGTCCTAGGTGCTCCACAATGAAGCTATATGCCTCTTTATCATCAGCAGGCTCAATGGATTCCACCCTACCTGCTTCTATTTCTGCATTCTGTAGCGCTGTAATCAGCTCAGTTTCCCCGTGCTTGGCCCACAGTGTTTTTTGTATAAGGTCTTGGAGCTCGCTCAGTTTGTTCTCACAGTCACTTTCCGTTTTGGCCAAGTCAGCTTTTTGTGGACCAGTTAGCTCCTCGGAATCATTTTCTGCAGCATACTGAGCTCCAACATCGTCATTTGTCTCCATGACTTTGGTTGCTTCCAGGTTCAGCTGCTTAAAACTGTCTTTGAGCTCATCTTCAGACATTTTTGTGTGTAGTCGAACTACATTGTTTGCCAGACGAGAGAATTGACGTTTTGCTGATGTTCGGATGGTTTTCAGCTGCTCTAGAGACACCGAATCTGCCATCTTGGAGTTTGCAGAAGGGACGACTTTTGGTTGTTACTGTCTGGAGATTCTTGGGTCCTCAGCAGCGGTTTTTTACTGTCAAGTGGTTATTTTAGTTGTGCAGTATTTCCCCACTTGAAAAAGGACTCTTTACATGAAGGACGACAGGACTTCACTCTTTGCTTTTACGTTACTTTACTTTCTTTTTGAGCAGCAGCCGTAGCAGCAGTAGCAACAGTAGCAACAGTAGCAACAGTAGCAACAGGTAAAAAACCTCAAAGGAAAACCAGAAGACATAATGAATATACATTTTACAAAATGTTTTACATCAAGGTTTTAATTCTACTGCAATTTTTAACTTCACTGCTTTTATCATACTTTTAAATCATTTTAAATTGTCATAATTGTCCTTACTAATGATGACTTCATTATGTTTTTACTTTACCGCATGTTTAGAGTTCATTCACAATCACACATTTGTAGGTCAGAGTTCACTTTCTCCGTGCGACCGTGAACGCATCACACATAGTGACAGTGCTTTATGCGAGATATGCAGCATAGCTTACCGGCTGTTCTTCAGGGATTGTAAAGAGATGACTGCACGGTAGGTTAGTTTCTGCTTTTTGCGGCAGCTTATGGCTCGCGCTATTTGCGCTGTTTGAGCCGCTTTTTTGCCGATCGCACGGACCACACCACAGTTCGTGTTGGCTGCGTTGACAGTCTCTCAGTGCGCCTGGGCGCGTGCACGCTGTGATTACTCACACCTGCGGGCGCGTGAGTGTCTCCGCTCGGGGCGGGGAAAAGAGGAGGAGACGCAATGGGCAGTTCAACCAAACACAGATATATGATTTTTTTTTCTGAAGAAAAAAATCTACAAAAAATAGACCTAATTTAAAATGGCAAAAATAAGAAAATAAAAAAAAAAAAGATGTCAGCACTTTATTGCAGCCACCTTTAGCAGAAAACTCAGCTGCAAGTGAGGGTACACCTCTGTGAGCTCTGTACATCTAACCACTGGGATTTTTGCCATTTTAAAAATAAAACTGCCATCTCCTTCAGGTGGGATAGTTTTTACTGGTGTACAGCCATCTTTAGGCCATGCCACAGATCAGGTGCACAGATCTCAGTGGGATTGAAGGCTTGGCACGGCAACATTACCTTTTAAACAACACAAGTGTTTTTCTTAGCAGTTTGTTTATGGTCATTGGTCTGTCTCATATCTTTGGTATATTAAAATGGGCTTTGATCTAGATTTTTACTGGATATTGAACCATTGATCTGCACTTTCCCGGTCCCTGTTGATGATAGTATCACACAGTGGTGTAGTGGTCCATCAAGAAGTGGGTATACTCTCAATTCTTTATCCGTGTGTTAAAAACAGAAAAAAAAGTAGCCCAGAAAAAGGCTGTTTCAGAAAAAAGTGACATGTAAGACTCGATTTACTCTACTTAAAAAGAATACATCAGTATATTTGCTCATTGTCATATAATTTCTGCTCTTTGGTTGTGTTCAGGCTGCAGTTAATGCAGCCACTGACTAACTGGACCAGTTTAGCAAAGCTAACCTTAGCTTAGCTGCTGGGTGATGTAGCTACATGTGTAAGGACATTTGTAACTCTCAAAAAAGCATCACATGGGATTTAGAAGTGGGCAAACTCAATGCTGACTGAAAAAGAAGTAGATATACTCCGTATACCTGCGTATACTACCATGGACTACACCACTGGTATCACAGTAACATCACGGTTCCTCCATCATTTGTCACTATGAAGGTATTGTATTTGGGGTGATGATGAGTCTTAGCATCTTTGTTGATAGTCAAATCGATTGTGTTCCATACTGTATGTTTGGAGAGTCTCCAATAACCTGTTTTTGTGTCATTTAGGGTTTTTTTTCCCTGAACACAGCGGGTTTTCCTGACCTTTCTTCCATAAAGCCCAGATTTTGGGAACGTACAGCTTGAAGCAGTGCTTTTGACAGATACAGCAGTCTCCAATGTGGGGCTTTCCTGCTCCTTTTAGGATTACTTTGGGTTTCTTTGTTGTCTATCTGTATATCTGAATAAGTTTTCTTTTTATTATTATTTTACTGTACTCATTTGGACATTTTCTTTTCCACATTTAATCTTCCAAAGAATCAATTTAAAATTACGGGCTGTAAAAAAAAAGGAAAAAATAGAAGCTAAGGGGCTTAAGCACTTATGTTTGCTATTTTGAGTGATATATGTCGTCAACACATGGTTGTATTTCATCTTGGACAAGAGTCACATGTATCCTTTAGAGCTCCAGTCTGTAATAAACACAGTTTGTTGTCAATCGACTAAACACGGCAAAGACTCCATCCTTTTTTCCTCTCCATCATTCAAAAGTCTTTGTCTGAAGTTTTTCCTCAATAGAAAGAGTACAAAGCAAACTCCAAAAGCTCAAGCGAGACCAACAGTTACTTTACACCAATGCCATCACCAGCATCATTAAACTCATTATCGTTCAAGAAAAAGCTTGTTGTGCCGCCATTGCCTCTTCTCTCTACCCCTCCCCCGTCCTCCTTTACTTTACAGTAGCCATGAAAACATCCAAGTTAATTAAAACAGGCGAGAGTCCCTTCCATTTCCTGCTCATCAGCGAGGACAAGCCATCAAACACCAAGCACGTAGTCCATTTCTGTCAAATGAGAGCAAAGGAATAGAAGATGGAGGAGGAAAGGCAAGAGGGAGGAGGAGGAAGGAGGAAGAAAAACGATCTCTCTTCTTCTCTTTAGTTTTTGATGAGCTTTCTTAATTGGGCCACTATAGAAGGAGAAATGAATCCTCAATAATTAAAAAATCTAATTAAGGAGTCTTTTGCATCTCCATCCTTAATTATTCCACGCGGAGCAGCAGGGAGTGATACATTTTTGCTGTTTTTCATTTAAAGAAGAAAACGAGGTCTCTGGCTTTCTCTCCCCTGTCACTCGGCACAAATCCCCCTTCAACAAATGGACTACTTTGTCTGTATCCCAGTGTGTGTCCATGAAGCCGTCCATCTTCTCTGCTAATACAAGACTCCTCAGAGACCATCATATTAGACATTTAAAGAGACTTAACATGTTAAAGCCAACATATACGAGCATCTTTCTCCCCCCCCCCCCCCCCCCCCCCCTTTATTCATCTTTAACGTTTTCTCAATCCTGACTGAAATCTTTTGCAAAAGGGTAAATACTTGAAGAAAAACATCAAGAGCAGCTTTTCTCTGTTTGACCAATCTCTTTTTTCACCCTAAAAGACACACATTTAGAGTCGAGTCCCTAACCCCGTTAGTTTCAAAACTATTATGGCTGCCCCCCTCCCCCCCCAAAATTCAATTATTCAAAGCATCTGTCAGCAAGCCCCAAGCCAAACAGGCACCCATCAAGGCTTTACACATCAGCTGTTGCCTGGGAGGAGGAGGACAGGTTTGGGCTTTTCATTATTGCTTCACGTTAAAAGAACAAAAGACAAAAAGTGTTTTTATCGAAGCCTGATTTATTTTATTGTTCAGCTAAGAGTGATAAATATCCACTGTTTAAAAAAAAAAAAAAAAAACAATGCTGAAAGTCATGACAAAACTTTTATTTAACCTCAAGATTTAATTAAAGAAAAACTAAAAAAAAAAAAACTGCACAAGGCAGAGCATGAAAAAGAAAAGTTTACCCTTTAAATCAACATAGCTTTTAGTCATTATTTCTTTATGTAACATTAACATTCTTGTGTGCTTCTTAAGGAATTTTTGACTCGCTTCTTGACGGTGCTGCTTTAGTTTGCCGAGGTTTGAGGCGCTCATTTATTAACATCTCTCTTCAGGACCACAGTTTTAATTTGACTGGTTCATTGCTACATCTTGATTCTCTTCCATTTCAGTCATTTTTATTGCAGATTTGCTTCTGTTTTCAATCACTGTCCTGTTGGAAAACCAGCCAAGCTTTATCAGCAACACAAATGACCTCACATTTGACTCGAGTATTTTTGTATTTAGAGGAGAACATGACTGAGTTTTAAGATCCTGTTGCTGCAAAAAAGGCCCAAATCATAAGCCCTACCCCACCATGCTTGACAGCTGGTGTGAGGTGCTTGTGTTGATATGCTGTGTTCAGCTATCACCAACATAGTGTTCGTCTCCACTTTGGTTTTGTCCCCCTGAAAGGTCATTGTCAAAAGAATATTGTGGTTTGATTGGCTACAACTTCCAGGGGCTTTAAAAGACAGTCCAGATCAATTAGTCCAATCTATAATAAAGGTTGATAAAATAAAAAATAAAATAAAATAAAAAAAACCTGCCCATCTAGGGAGACCAACTGATTACATTGAATCTTTTTGATTGCCGTCATGACATTTTTTTAAGAGAAGAGAAGAGAAGAGAAGAGCATTTTCCCACTTACCTCTCTACATGCAGCCCAGAAGGGAAATATAACTCAGTTAAGCGTTGTCAACCAAATGCCATGAGCCACTGTGAAGAGGAGAGGAAGGATCCAAAGGAAAAGACATGGACAGATGTAGGAACTATGATTTTCTGACAGAAACAAAACAGCGCTGCAACTGACAGGAAACAAAGCCACAATTGACTCTGGATGGATGAATAGACTAAAAGTAAAGCTTGGAGTAGAAAGACAAACAAGGACAGGAAGGTAAAGGATCTGGCAATGAGCGAAGTAAGCCACGGTATATTTCGAGTCCTTCTCAGGAAGCTAATGACTAGATAAGGAGCAGGTGTGCTGATTAGTGACTGAGAACCAGATGAAACAAAGGAGCAGGAAGTAAATACAGACAACATAAAGGGGGGATTTTGTTCCAACTTTCAAAGTGTTTGGATGTGAATTTGACACCCACGTACATCATGTTTTTTTCTTGTTTCTTTGTTCCCCAACTTCAGGGTTACCTTCGGCCAAGGACACAACGCTACAACACTATGTCAACCTCCTGGTTAGATGTAGGCAGTGATATCACCTAGTTAGGACTAGAAAACAGAGGATTATTAGTTTATTGTCATTTACACCAATTTTAATGCTTCACATATACTGTGGTTTCTCTCATGACCACTTGGGAATGTACACTTCAAGTTGTTGTCTTCATGAATGAAATGTCCCACAGCGCTATCAGAGTAAGGCAGTTTCAGGTAGAGTTTTCTACATATTTTTAGGGTTTGTGGCCTTTTATTGACAGTTATTATACTAGAAAGGGGGGAATGACATGGGCTCAGGAACCTGGGTCGACTGAGTTGAGAAGCTCACATACAGTTTGAAATTGACGTAATCAGCATAGATGGATCCAGCAGCCTATGAAGTTTGGCACAACAGCTGATTAATTTGAGTGAGGTGTGTTAAAGCGGGGATGCATGAAAAACCTGTCAGATCGTGGCCCTCGGGGCCTGGAGCTGGACACCCCTCCTACTGCTTCATAAGCAAGTGCGGGCTCCACGTCCTGTCAGAGTTAACTTGGCCGTATACACTTAGGAGGTGAAAGAAGATGGAAAAAAAAAGCTAATCATGAGCCTTTACATTCCAATACAAAGATCGTTGCTTCCAGACTCAACTTGTGCTTTCAACATTCATTTTACATTTTATTCCTCTCCCACCTGTTATTTTTCTGGTGAACCCAAAAAAGGTCAAGTTTACAAGGAAGACGAATTATGAGGTCAGCATGTTGCTGAATAGATTCACATTTTACAACAATGCAATAGACATGAACAAGATTTCAAGGGAGTTTGGGACAAAAATGTCCATGGTAAAAAAAAACCAAAAACCTGATGTCCATATTGAGAAATGTCCCTTTTGTTTGATTTATGATAATTATGAACAGTATCGCACAAAGACGTTCATGCCCTGCATCCGTTGCTCTGTTGACTCATTTTTAATCCATTATAAGAAAATTAATATATACATTAGCAACGGATCATAAAAAAGTGCATTTTTTAGGCAGTGAACTAATTAGATGTCAGATTTGTCTTTTTTAAACCGTCTCTTGTTTAGGAAAATACACCCCAAACCTTTCTGTTTAAAATCAACACACATAGAAAAATAATTATGTTCATGGAGGCTTTTGTCAGAAAGGATGTTGTTACTCCTCTTTCTGTCAGACATGAGTTTGTTCTTAATTGGCTGCTGATGAAAAAAGACTGCATGGAGCGAGAAGCTCATACTCATGTCTGCATTTGTGCTGATAGAGGATCAAATCCATGAGTGTGCGGAGCTGTGCGTCCTGGCCATAAAGCTCATTATTAATAATGACTCAGATGTCATTTGCTAAGGTTGCCAGATTGGTCTCTGCTGCTGAGAATCTAAGTTGCTAAATTATGAGTAGAGACTCTTTCTGAGATGCTGAACAAAGATCTGTTCTGCATTACCAGCTGGTGGACGTATTAAGTCAATTCTGTGTGATAGCTAAGTTTTCAAAGTAGATTTTTCTTCTTTGTGAGGCAACGTTGGAAGGATTAAGCTTCAATTTAGATTCATTTATAAAAGATGGATAAGTCCTTGGAATTCAATTCTTACTTTCATTTAGTGTTTTAAAATTTAAGGCTAAAAAAATCCAACAAAATAAAACAAAATTGATCTCAACTGCTGGTGTTTACTGTTAAACGCAAAGCTTTAATGCTACAACTGAATAAATCTGCAGAATTAGCTTGGTTTATACCTAACTGGGTAAAAATCCATGTAAGAGTTTCATAACACAGTATCAAATGTGATTTCTGCAGCCAAACAAACTACCGCTGTCACAGGTTACATCAAATACATCTCACAACTTGATTTTGATCACTATGTTAGATTTTAGTCAGCCAGGAAATATTAAGTGTTGAATTTGCACAAGCGGTAATGACGGCATGTTTAAGTCTTACAGGTCATGCAGTGACAGAGGAGCCGGCTTAATACAAAATGATGACATGGTTACAGTCAGCGTAGAAACATCCCCATCACTCACGTCTGGGAGTGCAATTAAAGCATGCTGTGGCTAGGGTTGCCACTTTTCAGAAATTAAAATATGGGACGCCCAATACAGCCTCTATCCAGTTAGGTGGGGAGCCCACAGCAGTGGTATGTTTTGTGCTAGTATCTCAAGTAAAAGGGTGCTCAATTAGCAATTAATCAAACTTCAAAATTGAAATGCTTCATTAGCAATGAATACATTCTATGTTGTGCAACATTGTTGGATATAATGTTTTGCTAATTCAAAAAGAGTCCATAAAGCTGTTTTTACAAGGATCAATACTAAAATATGAGGAAAATATATAATAAAGTGTCATATGCATCAAACTTATCTATTGTGTAATAAAACGAGTTAATACTGTGTGATGAATCACATGGCAACAGCACTTAGAGGAGATTTCTGTGTGTAGAGTATGCAACATTGAACTTTTAAAGAAAATAACACCTGTGTCACTTCATCTGTGGTAACAGGGGGGAGAAGTGGGATGACACACGCTTCACATAATATATACCATGGTCAGTGAGAATTTTTGTGTATGCACACACACGTAGTTCGGCAAGTTAAATCACTGTTATATCACTCTGTTATGGGTGTCACTATAGCAACGCCTTAATCAACTATTTCAGATTAGCTATCTTTTGACAGGTGAATGAGAGAACGGTATTTTTAGCATAAAAAGTACATTAAGTTTTATTGTAAAATTTTGACAAAGAGCATTTTTAAATAAACAGAGAAACAGAATAAAATCTGGGGTTTCAACGTAATATTGCCGATAAACATCTTTTTGAAGTTCTACCAGATATTTAAAGGGGTGCTATTATGGTATTTGGAGTTTTCTGAGCTTTCTACAGTGTTACAGTGTTGAATCCTCATCAGACATGTGAACGGCACTGTTTTTTATCACCTAAACGCATGTTTGAGTTTGAGTTCCAGCACTCTCCGTTCGGTTTCCATGGCGACGAAAAACGCGTCGTTTTAGAGAGTTTCTTCTACTTGGAAATCCTTGTGACGAAGTTATTTCCAACGATGGCTGGTGAGTTTACCAAAGAGAGACATCCTGCTGCATTCGTTGCTGTGGGTTGCTGTTTTCCACTTTGTTTTCAGGGTCTGATTCAGGTTCCAACATGTAGGGCTGTATGCTATGTGTTGACATTGTAGTTTGTTTATTTTATTGAGTTTATATTTGCCTAATTCCTCTGTTCATGACATGTTACAATGACGGCAAAAGCAGTTGCGGTGCGCGCTTCCGATGTAGTGCAGTGGCGGGAGGCGGGGCTTAATGCGGAAGAGTCTCAATCCACTTGTTTTGCCCACAGGCTGATCTGACAGCCTACGGAGAGGGTCGGTCTGAAATAAATAAAGCGATTTGTGGTAATAACTCGATCAATCCCAGTCCTTCTGGGCTCAGAAATAAAAATAAAAATAAATTAGCCTGAAATGCACATAATAGTTCCACTCTAAGCTTCAAAATGTTTTTCAGGGTTTGCTTCATGAAGTTTCCTGACCTATAAGGACTCATTCAAGCACATCATTCAATACGCATATGGACAAAAGCTTAAGCCCAACTTCTGCATTCACTTCATGTGGATCTTATTATGTTTTCAAAGAGTTTTCAGATTTGTACCCAAACGCAGAAAAAGAGCAGTACCACTGTTAAACACGAGGAAAGCATTTTACAGCTTATCTTACATGCAACAAGCAAACTGAGAAAGAAAGGCCACAAAGGATTTAATGGCCACATAGTGCACTGCCATTTATTGTGCTGTCTATTTTTATGTTTCTTTCTGAGAGCGTGTATTATTCACCATCATCATACATGCCATTGTATATTGCTACTAAAACGAACGTTAAATCCTTCAAGTAAAGTCGGAACTCTGCACTGCCCTCTAGTGGTTGTATTTCCTAACAGCCATGCCAACAATAAGGAGGCATCGGGAGGATTTAGGCCAGGCATGTCAAACTCCAGTTCTTGAAGGCCTGCCTTCTGCTGGATTTTTTTTTTTGTCTTCCTGCCCCAACACACCGGATTTCAATCAAACAGATCCAACAGCTTCTTATTAACCTCTTCACAATGACCCATTAATTCAGTTAAGTGTGTTAGAGCACAGAGAAAACAAAAGGATAAAGGCCATGGATGAGCGGAGTTTGACACCTGTGGTTTAGACAGAGACATCTGGAAAATTTTGATGTAACTCCTGTAATTTCCAGGCAATAAACCACTACTTTTTTCACACAATTTAAATCCCTGTAGCTGAAATAACAATGTCATTTTGCTCTTCATGCACACAGACTCATCAAGAAAACACAGAAAAATGCAAATGATACAGTCTTTAATTTAAAGACAATCTATGTGATTGTCATAAAAGGAGATAGAGCTGCTGTGTGTTCCATAAAGGTGCAGCTACATTCAGGTGCGCTCTATAGCCTGGACATGTTTATGTATGTACATAAGGGGAGCAGAAATAAGCCATAACAGGTATAAATAAAAATAATGAAACACAAATGTTAATGTCATTGGTGCGCAATTTCTATAGTAAGTTGTAAAAATACCCTTTCAGATTTTGTATAACTCAAACATCTATGCAAGGTATAGGCACCGTTATTTCAAAGAATCCACCCAGCACAGTGGAGGAGAGTGGGGAGTAAACTTTCCTAAATCTTTCCTTAAACCATAAGAGAATGAACACTAAGATACTAAACTTTGACATTAACAAAATGCTTTTGATATGTCTTGCGCTGACAACAGTATCATTTTAGTCGCATGATATAAGTGAAGTGATGTACTTTTCTTTTAATGCCAGTAAAGTGCAATATTGAAGAATGAAATTATAAAATCATTGGAAAAGCTTGACCACGTAACCATTGCAACACGCAAACTTTATCGGGACTTGCAGTGCGTGAAGTACAAAGTGCAGTTGTCATGGTTGACTCACCAGGGAGAGCCGTAGATCCTGAAGCCTCGTACGGTGACCTCAGAGTCCTGCAGGTAGATGCAGTTGGTGAGCAGTGACTGGACATTCTCGTAATTCTCTGGCTTCAGCTTGGAGGCTGAAGGAAAATAGTAGAAGTCCTGCTTGATGAGATCTGCCATGAACTCCTGGTCAAAGGTCAACTCGTGGTTTCCAGCGATGACTATTTTGATGTCGTAGGGTAGGGTACCTAGCGGGGATAGGGACGGGAAGGAACAAGGAAAGAAAAGAATGAACAAATGTGCTAAGGAGAAAGAGATTTGTAAGATTTAGAGTAAAAAAAGAGATTTTAAGTGTGTAAAGAAAGAAGAAAGAAAAGAGGGAAACAATGGGCGGATGCTTAGGCAAACTTCAGTTGTTGGGAAAAAAAACGAGCGACATGAAGCCCATCTCAGATGGCTTGGCATTCACATGTGACGGGGCTTTCTTGCTTGCTATTTCTAGTAAATCTCTGCATCTGTCTTAGATTTTCTCCATCAGTCAAGGTCTCAACCCGGTGCACTGTTATCTTTTCAAAGCCAGACTAAATTCTTCCCTCAGGATGTCTGCGGGGAGGATGAGGATGCAACACATACAGGGGGATCACTGTTAAGTTTACGATGCTGTGTATTAAACATTTAAAGACTATGGTCATCCCCGCAGCATCTTTACACCCTTTTCTTCCATCATCTGCTTCTAATCAAGTCCTCACTCCTTCATAAACCCCCCCTCCCATCCTCTTCTCCATTTCAATGGCTTTAATTGGTTATTCAGAGCTTGGCACAGCAGGGTGTGCGATCGATCCTAGCTCATCAAAACTAACAGGAGACAGGTCTTTATAATTTTATGTGATGTATCCAAAGTGCCGCTCAGGAAACAAAAAGCCAACACTGACAAACATCTGGGTCTGTAGAGTGAGGTAGAGTGTCTGACGGAGAATTCAATCACCATTGTTTTTCCATTATTACCGCCAGGACAGCACAGCATGCGGCCCGGCACACTGGTTTGTGTGTATCACTGTGCATTTATGCCTGACTTTCCAATGTGTGCGCGAGTTTGCATGCATCTGAGCATGAACATGTCATGTTAGTGAAAAGGAGTAATTAAACTGAGCTTTAGAAGAGGCTGACAGCCCCGGTGACAGCTCTGTCATAACAGCCAATCACAGCTCAGTGGCAGAAAGGAGTGGGGAGTGAGGGAGGGAGAGGATGGAGGGCAGCAAAAGAAATACTTTAGGAAGAATAAAATCCTTGAGTGTGAAGGAGGAATGATAACAAGATGAAAGCAGCTGTCAAAGAGTGCCCATCTCCACAGTTTGGGCTCAGGCCACCCCCTTTTTCCAACTAAGCTCCCATTTGTTTGGAAAAAGGGCTTGTGTTCAGTTGTCACCCAGACACAAAAAAGCCCCCCCATAAATGAGGGCTTTGCTTTTACAAAAGGCACACAAACACACACACACACACCGATGAACAATAAAAGACGTTTCTGATTCCTTTTCATCTCTGGCATCTGAAGTAGCGCTCATCGGATAAACCAAGGCTGAAGGGACACTTCAGTCTCTCTGTAATGTTTACCTTACAGAGCAGCTGAACGCCGTGATGGTGGTGTTCCCATTGCTCCCAACATGACATTTCACAAGAACTTATGCATATTAACATCTCTACTGTTACATAGTTTACTCACTAGTTTGAAGAAATGTTTCAATATCATCTGTGTTTAGTGTTTGTGGAGCTCCGAACACGTGCTGGTGTGTGGGTAATTTCATGGTTCAAGGGCCATATTAGCCACGCAAAATGTGTGATTACAAAGTACAACACAGTCCAGGCATGTGGGAGGGATATATTCACTGTTTGGTCTACTTTGAATGAACTATGCTCCACTTCAGTGGCTGGTACGAGTAATTTGTAGTAGTGTTAATGCTCATTCCCACTCTGATGTGGATCAAAGAAGCGAACTCTGGTCCAACTGCAAAGTGGGGGTCGTAGATCAGTTGCAAATGAATCCCACTTGCACCTCTTCTTGACTGTTGGTTGTTTCAGGTATTATCCCCCCTAGCAAGCAGCTGTTGTAACAGGGCCATGCTGTCCAGGTAGTTCGGTCTGTCTGAGTAAAGCGCAGTGTGAAAGCAAACCAAAGTGAAGATGCAGAATATTTCGGATTTTCTCACCGAATCGTCCCCCGGCCCACCCTGCTGTGCATGCAGATGTGTGAATGTCAGAATCCATAACCCAACTACCACAAATGTTGGCATGAAGCATAAAATAAAAACTCTAATGGGATTAATGGGATTATTTGCAAAACCCATCAACAATTTTTCCTCAACAGAACATAAAGTCAAAATCAAAACAGACATTTTACAATTTTCACAGCAAATTTTTTTCATTTTGAATTTGCTTGCAGCTAAAAAGTTGGAACAGGAATCGTAATTGGCATAAATCACAGTTAGCTCAGACACTCGATGGCTGCTGTCCTGCTGGTTTTTAGTGCATCCCTGCTCCAACACATTTGACTCAAAATGAGTCATTGTGCTGAAATTCATAGGATGTTGGATCCATGTCATTTTAGTCTGGTGTGCTGTAGAGGGGACAGTAAAAACCTGCAAGGCAGCAGCCCTTAAAGCTTGTTACATACTCCACGAGAAGCGAGAACTTTTTTCTTGTTCTCGAGGCTCCGAGAACAAAATGATGTCATTTTGTTCTCGCGGACGTGTTTGAGGACAGTTCTTGACACACTGGGCTGGCAGAACTTTTTTCTTGCGGGGCTGCGAGAAGTATCGTGTGATTGGTCGAACATGTGAGGTGGGCGTGGTTAACACAGAGAAAACATGAAGCGGACCTTCCCAGTATAAGTTAAGCACAACTTTAGAGGCATTTGACAATTAATTAGGTTAATTAACTGCAGGTCATCAACATGACTGGGTATAAAAGCAGCATTTTAAGTGGCACAGCCACTCAGATGTGAAGATGGGCAAAGGTTTGCCAATCTGTCTGAAAATAGTGGAGCAATATCGAAAAATATTTCTGAAGGTAAGATTGTAAAGTTAAAAATGAAACAGTATTTTCCATTAAATGATAAAATGTCCCACAAATCTCAGATAAGTCTGTTTATGTTCCTTTGGGATAAAATTTAAATACTGCACAGCGAGTTTTGTTTTACTCGAATGAATAGAATTTACCTCCGTCCACAACTTAAAATCAAGATGCATTCAAGCTTTTCTTGCTTTACTGAATTTTCCAACAGGATGTTTATAGTTTAGGTTAGAAATATAACGTCATGATGTCTCACCAGGACTTTGCCCAACATTTTATGTTCCTGCAGGGAAATCTGAAATCTCATTTGTGTTCTTTAAAACTATTTTCCTAGAAAGATGGAATGTCTGATCTCTCATTTATCACTGAATCATCAGTAGCAGCACCACCAGAACCACCATTAAAAAGGTTAAAAATACTAAAAATGTGGCTGAAACTTTGCCCATACACAGTACAAACAGGATGATTTTCGGCTGGTTTGGGACTTGTTGGCCATTGCCCAACATCAGCATCCCTAACAATAGAAGTGTTTTAACAACCTGGATCAGTGAGGTTTATCTTACAGCATTTCATTCCATCCGACTACTAACATTTCCATCCAAAGAAACCAACAATTGACAATTAAGTTTGGAGGCAATGTGGCATTCAGCATCTTCTTCAGGAAGACTTAGACTAGACGGTGAGCATCAAAGCAGCAACCATGTGACTGAAAGACAACGTCTCTTCCTCCTGAGCTGCAGGTCCCAGATGAAAATCAATGCTTTAACATTGAAAGGACAAACTTTCATTTTCAGCATGACAACTTGCATTGCCAAACTGCAACATTAGCCCATTGCTTTGCACAGCTTTCTTTGGAAAGTTGTGAACATTACAATGTTGCTTAAACAGCAGCAGTGGCACCAGCCAATCAAACCGCCTGACTAATCGCTCATCTGATTTTGGTATTTTCAAGTGGCCACATGTTCCATGTGAATCCCACCTAAAATGTTGCACTTAGCTACTTTTACAGATTTTCATTCAAAGCAATGCCTCCTCTCAGGCTTACTCTTAAAGGAGCAGAGCTGCTTCAAAGTGTTAAATACCTAAAAACGTCAATTTCAAGCACTTGGAAAAGTCTCCGTATAAAACCCCATATGTATTTAAAGCCCCCTACTTCATCACAGTTAAAAGTTTTGCAATGAAAATGTCACAAATCTCTTTTAGGAAAATTGCCTGTGTTCTGTACTGTAATGCGGGATAATTAGTACTGATTAATGAATGTGGATGCATCGGTGCATCATTATTTCCTCCCGTGGTTAACCATCGCAGAACATAGCAGGGTAATGAAGTGTTTTGCCAGGAAGAGTATCGTTAAAAACATTGCAGAACCAAACAACCATCATGCTTCAAATCCATCAGAAACAGGTACAGAGGGGACAAAAATACATACATGTAAGCGCTAAAGAAAGAGCAATATCACACAGCATGCAAGTGAAGCACATAAGTAAAATAAATAAAGTAATGTTTCTTCTCAGAAATTCTACACACAAGCATTTTTTTTCCTCTAACTATGAAGTTTGATGGCTGGTCGGATCTGTAAAAGAAATAAATCACAGCCTGATGTAAAAAAAATGCACCAGCAGGACATAAACATCCGCAACGCTTACACATGCGGTCTCTTTATAAGCAGAATAAAACTTCAATTTCATAGATGAATTTTTTTTTTCCCAAAGTTTCCTCCAGGCAAAATGACAAAGTGTGAATGCGAAATGGATGAGCGGCGGTAAAAGCAGCCAGTAAGTGCTTCTGTTTGTTATTCTCTTTTCTAGCCAACTGTTGTCAATATGACAATAACAACTTCTCTCTTTTTATTTTTTTTTAAAAAGCAAAATATAAATAAATAAATAAAAAGCAATGCAATCTCTTGTCCACGTCCACAAAGAACAAATCAGACAGAGAAGGACAATTTTTCCGTTCAATGAGAATGACTTTGTCACTTCTCTGACAAAAGGCAAATGAAGAGAGATGGTGAAGGTGGGAGTGTGTGTAGAATCTAAGGGGGGGGGGGGGGGGGGCATCTTGACATACCCCACTACAAACCAGCCTATTTCAAACCACCTTGTCTTTTGTCTTTAAAAGGGATGCTTTTAGGCAACAAATATCTTTTTAATGCATGAAAGAGGGGCGGCACAGGGTGGACAGCTGCTTTAAGAAAATGAAAAAAGACGAGGATGGGGGAGGAGGGGGAGTTGGATGTTATGGAAGTGTTTAAGATCCGTGGAAATGTCTCAGATTAAAGGCTGCTTTCAGGACAGGAAAAGGCTAAACCTCTCCTTTCTTCATGCCTTTATTCCTCCTATTATTTTTCTATCCTCCTTCACTCTTTGCTCTTTTGTTGCTCTACCCCCACGTTGTACATGTTCCAGATTTTCTTGCTGTCTGTTTCCCAAAACCTCGTCCTGCCATGAGCTCTGCAAGGTGGCCCGTGTGTGTTAAGCTGCCATGTGCAACCTGAAGGTATGTACGTGATCTGGAGAGTTTTGTGCCTGTGCATAATTTCTTGTCTGTCTTGACATTCAAGTGCATATGACTTTGTGTGTGTGTGTGTGTGTGTGTGTATACATTACAGGGCTGTGTGTGCAGACCCCCGCTGCAGCCACAGGAAATCTTCCAGAGTTTGGCCACCATTGTTCTGATGCTGCTATGGGTGGTCTGCTCTCTGAAGAGGAAAATCCCCGATCTGGCCAAAGCTCTGGCATGTACAGGGGGATTACTACCCATTGTGTGTGCATGTGTGTGCTCTAACCCAACCCCCCCCCCCCCCCCCCCCCCCCCAAAAAAAAAAAAACAATTTCCTGCCAAGACTAAGTTGATTCCAGTTTTCTTTTTTTCCTTTTTTTGTCTGTGTGTGTATATTTGTGTGTAAAAACTAGTCACCAATGTCCTGCCAAATAACTTAAAAATCAGTGTGTTTGTGTGTGTGTGTGTCTGGAAAGTCTATAAGCACGCTTGCAGTTGCAGAAAATAAGGGCCAAAAATTCCCTGCCAACCAAAAATGATTAAATTAATACCAAAGAGAGTGTCGGTATGACTGAATGCAGAAATGCAGAGAGCAGGAGCCAAAACTTTCTGTTGAAATTTCATTAAAGGAAAAAACCCAGTTTATTACAAGTCTGCTCTCATTTTGCATACCAGTTTTCATACAGTTCTGAAATAAGTCAATCAAACCTTACATTTAATGTCATCTGAAGTCTTTTGCACTTATTTTATGAGCTTTGAAACATGTCATGGGATAATATTTTGACATTTTGGGAAGTTTTGTTCCGTTGCTTCATGTGCATGGACTTCCTATGCCTTTAGTGTTTAAAGAATTTTCCCTTTCTTCAAAAGCTGACAAAACTTCATGAAGTCTTAAAATATTGGACTTATTTAGATTAAAATAAGAAGAGTACAATGTCATGTTCTTCTATTCATTAAGGCCTCTACTCTAGCAGATTATTGGAGGGGGTGTGGTGTGACGCATGATTTAACCCCGCCTCTTTTCAGTTAGGATCCACCTCTTTTGGATATTTTTTTGAGGAATTTTCTGAAACAAAGGTCGTTCTTTTAAATAACATGACATCTGAATATTTTTAATTTTGATGAAAATGAGATGCAAAAACAAAAACTACACAACCTGTTGAAATGATCTTGTTTACGTTTCCTGTCGTAGAAACACACTGAGCGTTGATTTGATGTGAGATAATAATGTGTGAGTGAAAAAATATAAAAATAGTACATGTGAGAGATATGAGATTTTAGTTTAATGATTTTAGTTTTTAAAAAAAAGTCAGTAAAATGGGGAGGGTGTGCAAATGTCTGCATGGCTCCTAGATCCCACTTAGTAAACCTCATGTTGAAAAGATCAAAGATCAATGACATAATAATCAAAGCTAGAAAGTCTCATTCACCAAATGTAAAAGATTTTTGGACTATTGAAGGGGTCCTGTTGACTTTCTGCCCAGAAGATAGACGGTCAGGTGGGCAGCTGCAACCTGGGAGTTGCTTCAGGTCATAACAAGTTCCCAATTTTACTG
The DNA here is from genome assembly GCF_933228915.1 of Telmatherina bonti. NCBI lineage: Eukaryota > Metazoa > Chordata > Actinopteri > Atheriniformes > Telmatherinidae > Telmatherina > Telmatherina bonti. Next base: position 21,118,377 of record NC_136632.1, on the reverse strand, counting down.
TGTGAGAAATCTGACCGCCTGCTGGAAAGACTCAAAGTCTTCATTCCGATAGTTTTATTATTTTTACTTTCCTGGTAAAAAGCTACAGATGGTTTGTGGTCAGACACTGCTGCTGCATCTGCCTTAAAGGTGTCTGGATGATAATTTAACACACAATCCAGCCGGGACTGTGGGAAGATCTGTTCTTAGGAAAGGCTGATGATGTCCAATCATTTTTCATCCCACCATCAAGATCATAACTAAAGATTGCAAACCTTGTTTTCACACAGTTTGATTCATAACCTTGAGAAATCGTCCTGTTTTCTTACGATCATGACATATTTAAGGTAAGCTTGAAATTAAGTGGTTCATATGTGCAATTTTATATATGAAAAAAAAACTCCCCCTTTCAATAATATCAGTTGGTGTCTTGCTAAAACAAGAGAGATTGTGCTTCTGTGGAATGGGCTAAGTGTGTGTGTGGGGGTGTGTGTAGGTTGAATGGCCATCATGACTCCAGACTTCAATTCAATAGGTGGGATCAGCAAAGTTGTGCTGTATGGACAACACAACCACACCAATTCACCTTCATAAACTCTTCGTGGGATGCGACTCCACAGCAAATTGTAATCAAACCAATGGCAAACAAAAGAAGAGTCCATACTGTTGTAGCCGTGCATGGATCGTCCACACTATGTAGGTATTGTTTTCCCTTTTCATTGTAGCAGAATGCAGCCATCCCATCCACCAGAGTCAATATCTACAGCCGAACAGCACTTTGTAGCACAAGCCATATGTTTAGCTACTCATTGCACAGAAGCACCTTTAAGATCTGTGGAAATGTCTCTGATTGAAGGTTGTTTTCTGGAAAAAGCCTTTCTCTAGTTTTTTTTCCAGTGCTGCTTCAGTCTTTGCTACATTACTGCGTGGCAGTTTACAGTTTAACAACTCTAAACTTCATTAGTTCACCATATATGCAGAAAACAAGAACAATCAATCAACTGAACATGCTTGTGTTATGTAGGATCTTTATGAACAGCTGCTGTTTTCAGCTTGTCTGATCTATTTCTTGCCATCAGGTATTAATCCGCTGGTCAAATAAAAATAAATGTATTCAACTATTAACTCCTTTATGCGGCACTAACAACAAATATATGCCTGTGCACGCTTGTCTGTGTTCACCTCACAGTTTATGTATAGAAAACAGTGAGATTATGACTAGACGGTCCAGCTTTAACATTTGTTTGTGTGCACATAAAAATGCACATAAAAAAAATGTTCAAAGACAGATGAGCTAAAGACCTAGCCCGGATCAGTCATAAACAGTGTGTGTGTGTGTGTGTGTGTGTGTGTGTGTGTGTGGTTGGTTGTGTGCGAGTGAGCAGAAAACTGAATGAGAGAGCAGAAAGAAATAAAAGAAAAAGAAGAAAAGGATAGGTGCAACAAGGTAGAGGAAGAGAAAGAGGGGCAAATTCTGCCTTCCCACCTCAGCTTAAACTTAATGCTCACTCGTTTCATTTAATTCACCACCCACACACTGCTGCAATTTATCACACACACACACAAATATGTACGCACGTAATCATACAAGCAGACACAAAACAAAGACAGACAGCAATTATGAGACAGCGTACACAAACACCACCTACTGAGCCATGCGTTGAAAAAAACACATTTTATCTGCATACACCAGCACCTCCTAACACCTCACAATGTCCTTACCAAACATAATGTGTTTCACACACACACACACACACACACACACGTCCAAACACACACACATAAAAGCAGGGACAAAGACATATACAGGACGCATCATCAGGCGTCCTCGTAGGTGGCCTGTCTCCTCTCTTTCTCTCTCACCATCTCCATCTCTTTCATCCTGTCTGCTCTACTTCCTCGTTCAGTGTGACGACGTTGCCTCCAGGATAATGCGGCTGAAGATTAAGCTGCAACTTTCAGAACAAGCGGCGTGGGCTTCTGATGAATCAAAGTACATGGCCGCATGCCAAACGTCTCAGGTTGGTGTTAAACTATAAGGCTTGTGCAGTTCTGCAGAACTTTGCAGCCTTATTTCATCGTCGACTCCACACTAAGAGAAATAACTTGTTGAGTCAACATAGAAAAACATGGAAAGGATTTCCTGACAATGAAATGACTTTTTCCCCTCCAGCATCAAGTCATTTGGTTGTTTGAATTGAATCTATGTGGATTAGGATGACATATTGGGTTAGAGCTGCTTCAGATTATGCACTAAGATTCAAATTAATTGGGTTGGTTGATCAAATTTAACAAAGCAAGTTAATATGGAAGTATAAAGCGGCCATGATAAATAAAAGAATTGCTAATCAATATTGCAAGATTAATTGTTTTCTTTTTCATTTCTGATAAAAACATATAAGACTTACCAAGTTAGAAATCTGGAAAAACCAGTGCCAGAAAATTAACACTAAAGATTTCATGACTTAGATTACTGACATATATTTGCGACAATGAACAATAGAGATATCATTTTAAACATGAACCACTAATTTTTTGGCTCAACCGTTAAGAAAAAGCAGCTCATTATTTTATGAAATCCAGTTTTACTTGGTATTTATCTCAAGAAAACAAGAAAGGCAATGTCATGAGATAACAAGGGAATCTAACTTATTCGTGAAAATTAGCTTTGTGATTTCAAAATAATAGAAGAATAAAGTCAATTGTAGACAAGAGGATAGTTAATAATCTCTGGATAATAGCATTAAATTTAGGCAAATGCTAACGTGATCTGTGTTTATTGTCCCGCAGCAGTTGTGCTTTATAGTCCTCTTACTGTCCTGTCTGGTTTCCTGTTTTATTCTGTAGTTTTTCCTCTTGTGTATTCTGTTTTGCTTTTTATTTAATGTTAATTTGTTTTCATCTTCATTCAAACCTCGACACTCATCCAGGAAAACTTTATGGGAATGGAATTATCTAACAGAGTCATACAAATAAAAGTAAAATTCCTTAAACCAATCCATTACATTTAAATCAGACAAATAAATACATGTATACTTGTTAGGTCACAACTCACAACTCTGATCACAATTCATGTCATTAAATGCTTTTGGATTCCACCTCTTTTTTTTCATTTGCACGCCAACGTCTCTCCAATGATATCGCTTTTTTACTTGTGATATGTTGTAATGAAATTATTTTCAGTAGTTTTTTTTGACAGGTTATTTTATCTTCAGTTTACCAAGTAAATATTGAGTTGTTAACATTTATAAATATATGACTTAGCATATATATGATATTTTATATAAACTGTTTTGAGAGCAGTTCACAGCTCAGTTGTTCGCTCTATTAAAAATCCAATGTTTAAGTTTATCCATTAAATACAGCACTTATTCCAGTTCAAGGCTGTAGGTAAACTGGAGCTTATCCCAGCCGTTCGCAGGCTAGAGGGAAGATGCACCATGAAAAGGTCGCCAGTCCATCTCCGGGCCATAACAGTGAGATAGACTACCAGTTACTCCAGACTCCTTGGGAGAATTTAGAGACCAGTCAACCCAACATGCATGTGTTTGGAGAAAAATCCATGCATACATGTGGAGAAGATGCAAACTCCCCAAAGAAAGGCTGCTGGAATTTTTAAACATCACCTAAAAAATTAAACCTTATCATTATCTTCCTCCATAACCACAGTATTCACACATCCAAACATCCTCCCTTCAATGAAATGCTACAGCCAAAATTAGAAGAAATATAAAGTAAACATTCTCTTCTGTGACGTTTATGCTCAGTATTCCTGCTGAAAGCTGCTTTCCTGATCCTTACCTCACACCACACAATCTCACAGTAAAACTCAGAATAGTCACATTTTTACTGAAATGCACAAATCAGTGTTTGCTGCCAGATCAGAAATAGTACTGATGGGAGGGTCCGGTGTTGCTGGTGACATTCTAACTGCGCTGATATATCAACACAGATGCAATCAGCACTATTCAGTCAAGACCAATGTGGTCTACTGGGAGCAACTCAAATCAGCACAGAGTCACAAATAAGCAGATGTGTTGGTAATCAGGAGCCTGCACGTCACCAACGAGCCAGATGCAGCTTGCTTCATCTCCTCGATGGAATAAATAATTGTTATTAAAGCGTGTGTGATATCTGACAGAAAGTAAAGCCAGGAGTTGCTTTTATAAAATATTTTGTTTGAGTTTGGTCTGATCATATTAGGGCACATTTACATGAGCTTTTTTTAATTCAAATTTGAGTTTGTTTGCTCGGAAAGTCCGCTTCGTTTGAGGAGCTGTGAATGTGCTAAAACAATTTCTAATTCAGAACAAAGAAGCGGACACGGTCAACCAACAAACATCATTTCTTGGTCTGTTTCTAGCGGACAAACTACAGGGTGTTGACGTAGCTTTGCATTGTGGGTAAATACACAGCAATCATCTTCTGCTTCATCTGGTGTTTATACTGCATAGATTGTTGCAGTGTATTTCTGCAGTAAACTTGTATAAGACAAAATAAAAAACCTGAAACAGCGATAATTTTGTCTCCATGTTTTGCTCCCAAATGGAGGAAATGGAGTTTTCTTCTTCACACAGGCCTCGTCTTCTCTTTTGCGAGATACTAGTGCAGCGCCACCTTTGGTGAGAATGGGGATATATTATTCAAATAGTTTGGCTTGTTTGACCAAAGTGGAGTGTAAACGCAATCTCAGTCCCCATGAACGCACCCCCGCTACAACTAAGCCGAGTACCCAATCAGCCCGAGTCTAGCCGACTATCCTGATGTAAATGCAACCTTAGTAAAAGAACAGAATTAATCAAAGCAGTTTCCTGGTTATGTTGTGACACTAACTTGAATATGAATTCTACAACATTTTTCCTTCCGTACGACACAGATCACAAACAAAAGTGACAAATCAGACATGCATACAAGCCCCAACAGCATGTTCATATGCACAGTAACCTATCTAACTTACCAAGCCCATGCCAAAACTTTTTTATTTACCTGGGGCATGACACACACATTATTATTACTTTTCTGTTGTTAAAGTAAACAAAAGAACAAGAACACACCAAGAGCACATAGGCTGGCATCACACACACTCAACAAGCGAAGGAAAATCACTTCAAAACAGGCCAACTTACATGTCCACCATCAAAGCTAGACAGGAACTTTGGATGAAATCGTTAAGCCATAGCAAAACCCAACAATGGCATCGGGAAGTAAACCCATCCAGTCTACCCAGCACCATGTCAGAACCAAAACAGAACCCACATCTTATTTATTACAACTGGGCTCTTGGCTTCTGACAGAAATGATAAAGGTTGCCAAAAGGCCCATTAAGAAAAAGCAGTCATATATTGCAGAGTGTTGATATTCAGCAAAACCTAAAGCAAACAAAAAGCTAAATAAATCCAGTCCTGGTGGAAAAGAGCTGAGCTTTCTGGAATACCGGAGCTTTTATGTCCTAAACTCTCAGACTGTGGGCGCGCTCCTAATCTCGGCTGACAATGCAATTAGCCATTCCTGCAACACTGCATAAAGACACACACCATTACCACACAACACACAACTTGGCTGTGACACCGATAAAACCAATGAGCCAGTTGTGGGTCGGACAGCAGTCTTGGTCAAAACTTTTTATGTATTTATAACTAGCTGGGATAGAAGTGAGCTATTCTTCCCATTACCTTTACAAGTCTGCAGACAACCATCACTGGACTAGCTACACTAAAGGAAAAGTTGTGCTGGCATGTGTTATGTGGACTCTCACACAAATCACACCAGTATTTTGAAGGCAGATTTTGCGGAAATGTTGTTGTTAAAAACTGGGCAGTCAGGTGAGTCGGCTGCAGGAATTAAGGAGAAAATCAAGTTGTGGAGAAAACACATTTTCATCTCATTTTTTTCTCCACAACACAATATTTTTTAAAGTACATTTAACTCATTGTCTGCCAAAGAAATCTTTCAACGTCTTTTCCAGTCCGAGTGCCATCAAAGCACTGCTTTTGCTGTTTCTGTGTGTGGAAAGCCAGTTTGACCAGGTGTGTGAACGTGCTCGGAGTTGTGCACTTTGAAGATGCCCTGATGCACCATCCAGCCAAATCGGGCCTCTATAACTGTAGTCCCAGGAGTCATTCTGTGCATGCTGAAAGGATATCGCTCCAGAAAGCCGGCAATACGTGGCTCTCCGCTGTAACGATAGCTGGCAGCCAATAAGTCAGAGTTCCTTCACTTTTTCTATTGGTTTGATCTTCTTCATCAAACTCGGTCTACAACAGATGTCATTTCCCTGCATTTCCCATACATCCTATCCTCTGATGTTAATCCCTTCAGAATGATGACATACAGCTGTGTTTTGAGTCAAATCACACGTTTTCGTTAGGATGTCAGCAGACTCTGTTGCAGTGCTGGTGGTTACGTGTCTTTACGTTTGATGCCTACAGATGTAAAACAATCGTATTCACGTCCGACTCCACTCTGCTCTTTGTCCCCAGCCACCAGCAGCTTGGCTTTGGTTTGCTCGCTGCCTGCTTCTGCTTGAAAGAGAAGGTAAAAGCTGCATTTAGAAGCCGTTTGCATACAACAAATTACACGCGCTGGTGCTGACCCAGAAAACAAACTGACAGACAACAAGAAAGAGGGAGAGCAGAAATAATGAGAAAGAAATCCATCATGTCAAATGGTATCAACAGACGCCGCACTGCCTAGGAAGTGTTTACTCAAGTTTAAGAAGAAAAAAAAATAATAGGGAATTAGTTTTAGAGGAAGTACGGATATTTCTAAGACCATTTCACAGCCCGTTGCATCTTTTTCCTCTCCTGCACATGCACGTGCAAGCAATGCAGTCTTTTAAGTGTGCAAACAGAAGATATGAAAGTAGTGAAGGACAGATGGGAAATGCTTTCTTAAATTTACAGTCACTTGAAATTCTGCCGAGTTTGCCAGCCTTAAAAACAATAAAAGACGTGTCAAACCTCCTCGTTATGCTCTCCTCCAGCACCACTCACTGCTGTGTAAACACGACTGGGGGGGGCGTAGGGTAGGGTAGGGGAGAATAAACAAAAAGGGAAGCAAATGAGAGGTGGAGAGAAAATAAGAATGAAGACTAAATCTGGCTTGGGAAGGGAAGAACAAAGGAGGAAGCAAGTGTTTGAGGGAGGAGAGAAAAAGAGCCGTAAAAAGACAGCAGTCATGAAAGTTTAATGCCCTTGGTGTTACAGAGCTAAGGAGCAATCTGGGAGAAGAATGAGAGAAGCTGAAGAGGTAACGAGGAGGCTCAGAGAAGAGGAGAACCAGTGGAAGAGTGTAAAACCAGACAGAGGATAAGATGGAAAAAATCAAATAAATAAATATATAGTCAAAGTGCCGACAAGGCAATGGCATCATGGTTGCCACTTATCTATTATTCAGGAGTAAAAGGGGTGCAGGGTACAGGAGGTGCTAAATAAAGAGATAAAACAGAACACGGTAGACCTTCCTCATTTTATTCAGAAGTTTTATTAGTTCCATTTCCAATAAGGTTTGCACATATTTCAATTAGCCTCACACCCATGTAGCATTTTCCTGACAACATGGAGTTTTTACTGGTCCAGGAGACCAGTAAAAATAACTAAATATTTCCACTTTGTTCTTCCAGGTAAACTTGTTGTACAGCATAAATAATGATGTCATTCAGGAACAGCAAGGGTAGAATATTAAAACAAACATCTAAACAGAAGGGTGAGCGCTGCCTTGGCTTACGAAATCCACGAGGATGCTTGCAGGCATGACTGGGTACTGAAAGACTGATCAAAGAGCCCAATATTGGAGACAATTGGAAAGAAGTGTTGCAACCCATGAGCTCAAGGTCTGCTTCTTTTCCTCAGTTTCTTTCTTCTTTTTTTTTTAAACTCCTTTTCTCTTTTAGCATTTGTGATTCTCCCATCAACACTTTTCAACTCCTGGTAATTTAGAGCTTTACTTCTGCCCAAACTGTCACTTTTTAACGTTGCTTTTCTTCTGTTATCCAGGCGCTGGAGGCGCAGATCTCACACCGTGCTCACTCAAACTAAAAATACTGGTATCTGAAGGTGTGGTAGATTATGCATTTGTTCAAATAATGTTAAAAATTATCAGGTGGCAAAAAATGAATCCAATAAAGACTAAATTCAGTCTAATAGAACATAAAATCACCCATCCATTCATCCATCCATCCATTTTCTTAACCGCTTAGTCTAATTCATGGTTGCAGAGAAGCTGGTATCTACCCCAGCAATCAATGGGCAAAAGGGTTCTCCGAGGACAGGTTTCCAGTCCTCTAAGAGAATGTACATAGTAAAAAAAAAAAACACGCAAGGACAAAACACCAAACGTCTGTTTCTCGACAAGTGAGATTCAGTTAAATAGCTGCAGAGATGACATGAAAAATGGAGAATTACACAAATAAAAAAATTATGCTGCATGAAAAAATTATATTGAAAACAATGCATATTGTGTATAGTGATTTATTATTTATTTAGTAATACTATTATGCCATTAAAAGTGCACAGGTGCCATTTAGTAATGCCATTGCCAAATATCCTGATGAAATACTGTCAAAGTTTCAATATTTAAGGACGAACTTCATGCTATAACTATTTTTAAACTTTTCAAGTTTCCCAGATTTTGTGTCTCAAATGTGGTTTTTTTTTCCTTTCTTTTTTTTGGGAAGGGTTGAAATTTTAATTAGAAATAAAAGATACTAAAAAAAAAAAAAAAAAAAGGTTCTCACACAGTGTTTCAAAATATCCTGAGAAAATCAAATTCTGACCCAAGTAGAATAACCGATCTGGATTATTTCTTATAAAAAAAGCAGAATGCTGAAACAAAGCCAAACAAACACTCATTCCTCAGATTGATTGACAACTGCACGGATCACTACGACAACAAAGAACAGAACCGTAGCATCCGTCTCCAGGGCTATACACTGAGTTCAACCATGTAAAGCAGCCTAGCTGTCTTCTGGGGAAAAAAATAGACTGAATCCACATCATATACCTTTACCTTTCCTTTCCCTGCCATCCCTTCACTTCCCAACCACTCTCTATGCATGAAAATCAGCTCCTGCCATCTCACTCATCTCTTTTCCATGCACCCCTCATCTCTTCTCCCCCTCTCCTGCAACGTTTGCCATCCGTAACAAAGCCTTGAGCAGCTGCCAGCAGCCCCCAAGAGCCGACTGACTTCCTGCTAAAAATAAGAGCTCAGAGAAGAACCGCAGAAAAAAACTGCAGCGCGAGAGAGAACGGACTGGAATGAGGGGAGAGCGCTTTGGTGAATGTAGAGGAGGAGAAAGAGGTAGAGGGAAAATCTGCACGAAAAGAAAGCAAAAATTGGTTTAAAGGAGGTAAAAAGACTCAATTACCTCCAGGAGACAAATCAAACAGTTCTGGAGCAGATGATGTAGCCCAGAAGTCACTTTTGTGACATAAAACTAATCATTTTCAACCATTTGTTATTTTTTATGATAAAATTCACGGGGCAGAATTATTGCTGTTGGTAGGAGGGATCTACTGCACCTTTCTTTATTGCAGCAGACCTGAAGAAGCCTCTGACTGAACACACTTGTCCAGTCACTCTCATAGATGTGCATTCAAGACTATTTAAAATCCTGCAACAATATTTTAAAAGTAGATTTTGGTTTGTTTCGTATTTGAGACAACGAGCACAATTGCTGTTTTCCATTGATTTGTTTAGTTTCCACCTCCCAGGATTTAACTATAATGCAGGTTCAGTGGGAGGAACCCAGCAGACCATAGTCCGGTATGACTGTCATTATGTAAGTCATTTTAACTAGATGGCTTTTAGTCATGCAGCCAAACACTATATTTTTAATCATCAATTTTACTTCATCATAAATACACTACACTCATTTTAAATGACTAACCAGGACTTTAAATAAATACTCCCACAATGTTAAGATTAGAAGTTAAGATTAATTTAGGTTGAAACTTTGACGAGTGATTAATGAAGGAAATCATTTTAGTAATTTGTATATCCCATGAACACTATTCCATGATGTGTGACACTTCATTTATGCACTACTGTCTGAACAAAGTGCAGCTAAATTAGAAGCAAAATACTTGATGTGTGGAACAAGTAAAAATATGCAGTGGTTGGATGGTGTACAGAACAGGTTGGTTGTGCAGTTAAAGGAGGTAGGATGATTTATTAATAAGAGGAGCCACTAAGATCTAGTGTGCAAGAAAATAAAAGAACACCAAGCTATCCATGGCTTCTGTTGTAATACTCCAAGTTATTGGACAGACAAAAACAAAGTGGAGCATCTCAGACGTGTTTGCAAAAGTTACCTTGGAGGACGAAGTGATTAATTATTTTTCAAATCAAAATGATGATTTAACATGATGCACTTAGCAAATCTCAAAAGAGATGGATTATCACGTTGCATGACGCCTGATCCAGGTTCAAACCTGCAACACCCACAGCTTCAGGGGTTCACGAATGTAACATTTATATCTCAATGCTCTAAACAGAATGTTGTGATCAAACAATCTAAGCTTGTTTTCTGCCGGCTTTAAGTTTGTAGAACAGAAAACCCGACTAATATCATCTTGATAATGTTATCACAGCATATAACTGCAGGAGAGAGTAAGAAAAGCAGTGTTTCAATGGCATGATGGGGTTTAAAAGCACAAGGACGCTGAAACTGACTGCGGAAATTACATTTAAAAAGTAGAAATCCCATCTGCAGAGTCAGGTCAGTGGGTTGTGTTGCTGTGACTGTTTCACACTTTGTGCTGAGAATAGGTTGGACACTAATATCTGACCAAGAGTTTCTGCAGAGACTCTTCTGAAATGAAGGCGCAGAAGCCGATCTCCCCACAAATCTGTTTTGCACACATGCACAGCAGGAGTTCGATGCTCTGTGGAATCAGATGGGTTGTGTGACAAGGACAGGGAGCAGAAGGGAATGAAGAAAGAGAAAGAATAAGGAAGAGCTGCATTATAAATATTTATATGAGCAGGGAGTGAGAGGATGATGGCAGAGTTGCAAGAGAGGAGAAAAATAATAGGAAAGGAGAGGAGCAAAGCATGGAGAGAGGAGAGACCAACTTCAGAGGCAGCAGCAGGTGCGTTTGGCTCGGTTTATCTTCTGCCTTCCCGTCTCTCACATTGCTTCTCTCGCCGCTTGAGTGCAGGCTGGTGGATTAGCAACTGGCGCTCCCTGCCGCTCTTGTGTGTGAGTGAGGAAAGAGGGGAAGGACAACAAGTTCTCCCCTTATTCCCCCTCCCTGCTTATAGCTCCCCTTGAGAAAGGAACACACAAAGGCCCGTGTACTTGCTAACGGGCCTCTGCTGTTCCTGGAAAGGTTTGTGCTGCCGTTTATGACAACAGTAACAATAATGATGAAGGTGATGATAGTAGAGTTACTCTGCTTGCGCAGACTGTTGTAAATTCAAAAATCAATTTATTTCCCCTGTCAGTCAGTTTCGCACAAGGTCATTTCATTACAGTTGCTAACAGATGTCTGAAACGGATGATAAGACTTTCACTTCCACCTTACTCCGTCAAGATAAGAAGCTTTCTGTGAAGATGGAGCAAAAAGTGAAAGTAGAAATAAATGAATTTTGGAAAGTTCCTTGAGAAAAAAAAAGGGAAAAGATTTGCTGAGAAAAAATCCTGGCATGGACCTAGAACACACATTTATCAGGTGTCAGATCACCTGGATTTTTCTGTTGTGATGGAAAACTAATACTATGTATCAATTTGTGCATGTATGTATGTTTTATGTTGCACTCCGCATGGTCAGGTATAAAATTACAAGCCTCAACTCACACTCATTTTTAATACTAGCCAACTTGTGTTAGCTAGTCTAACTTAAAGCCAGCTGGATAAGTATGCAAAAGAAAAAAAAAAAAAAAAAAACATCACAGGCTCATCATGCTTCTTCATTTATGCTAGCTACTAAGCTAACATGCTAGCAGTCTTACAGTATCACAGCCTAGTAGGATTGTTTTGTTGTCTGTTAAGCGCAAATATCCTAAAACAGCTCTTTATTTGGGCAAACAGTTCTAAACTTGATAAAAAATAAATAAATTAAAAAAAAAGATTATAGAACATTATAGGTCTTTTACTCACTTAAAGGTGGAGTATGTAAGATTTTCAATATTTTCAAAATAAATTAACTAATAAAATAACTACAATCATAATTATTTTTTTGAACATGTAGGTTCCAGTCTGTCCATATTTGATGCGTTATTAAATTTCAAGTTTAATTAATGACAAATGACAAAAAGCACTTTTTTTTTTTACTGGTAGGCAAACATTTAAGAAGAGTCTTTGTCATTAATTAAACTTGTAATTTAATAACACATCAAATATGGACAGACTGGAACCTACATGTTTAAAAAACTAATTATGATTGTAGTTATTTTTTAGTTTTTTGTTTTTTTTTTTAATATTGAAAATCTTACATACTCCACCTTTAAGGGGCCATACAACAGAGTTTAGAAATAACTACTGCATGATAATACATAAATCATGACCACAGCATCTGGAGAAGCTTTTGTTTTGGAAAAACTCAAGTCCATACAGGCATGATGTGGCCATGACCAACCAGACCATTTCCATGTTTCTTGGACCAGCTGTCAACAGAGTAGTCAGGGAGGTTCTAGGCCACGGATCCTCAACGCTGGTCCTGGTGTCCTGCAGGTGTTCCAGATGTTCCCGGTGGAACACACCTGACTCTGACAAGCTCTGAACTCTCCACATGTCTGCTAAATACACATTATTTTGAATCAGGTGTGTTGCAACGGGGGCCAATTGTAAAACCTGCAGGACACCGGTACCAGGGTTGAGGATCCCTGTTTTAGACTATAATGTCAAATTGACATGTTTGTCCCTTAACTCGGGAAAACTGGACTTGAGACTGTCTAAATGCGAGATATAGTTCATGAAAATACTTATGGTACCAAGAAAGAAGGCTCTAATGAAGTGCTGGTTTAGCAAAGAACACCCCATGATTAAACAATAGACTGCGAATATCAGAGATATTTTCTGTGTGGAGCAATTAATGTTTCATTTGAAATGACAAAAGGAAAAATTTAACATTCTGGGAGGGAAATGGAATATGTATAAACTGCATTGAGGTGACAAATTGAAATCTTTGTTTAACTCTTCCTTTTCTCTGTAAGATTGTAGGACTCTTTTATACTCTTTGTTTTTGCTGGTCTATGTCTTTTATTGCATTTCTTTGGTCTGGTTTTTGTATATTTCATTTTCTATGCTAGTCCAACAAAAAGCACAATATGTTTAAGACCAATTTAGTCTTTTATTATTATTAACCATCTCATTTTTTGCTGCTTGGATTGAGAGCCAAGCAGTGCTGCTCTATTTAGTATTTATATGAAGAGCGAATAAAAATAAAGTAAAAGAAAAGAACTGCTTCATTACAAACATAAGTATGTCTGAATTCATTGCACAGAATTCTTTTAAAGACTCAAACAGAAGTTTGGTCAGAAGATGCTGCAGGTAAAAAAAAAAATCTGAATTTTATTAGAGCAGAGAAGCAGGAAGGAAAAAGATGTGATGCATTTTAGTCAGTTTCTGATGAACTTAGTTATTTGGAAAAAGAAAAGATATGTGAATAGGAGGGATTAAGTTGCTGGAAAGCAATATTCACTTTACTGTTTATTACAAAAAAATAAATTAAGCAGTAAAATATCTGAAACTTTGAACACATTGGTCCATTTTAATTTTGTGTGCAGACAATTTGATCAGTTTTTGTCTTTTGCACATCATAGTGGGAAGCTTTTTGCAGGACATTTTGTGAATCCTGGTGAAGGTGATGCAGTGGTACTACTATTGACTGCACAAGACGCGGCATGTAATACAAAAAATATTACACTATAAAAATCCCTGAGTCTTCTGAACACCTCAACAAAGGCAGATGAAGCTCCTTCTTGTCCTGATAAAGATTATGCATGTAACTCAACATATTTACAGAAGTGGAAACAGCCATGGCTGGGTTATCCAATGGGCATTATGGGCATGGGCCCAGGTGCCCACGCCCACCTGGGGCCCATATGGGGCCCATATAGGGCAAACACCAGCAGTTTGGACATTAAACAAAATGTAAATAAAAGCCACAAAGTTACACAACAGTGTCTAGTGTGTTACTGTAGGTACCACTGGCAGAGGGATGTTAGAAATGTCATTTCACAATTTTTACAATGCTGTGTTAGGGAAGGGGGCCCCTGGAACACTCTGGGCCAGGGACCTGTGCACTTTTAATCCGGCCCTGGAAACAGCAAGCAGGCCAGCAAAAAAGACAAAACTCTCATCAAAACACACAAATCCATTTGCTGACATACATCCAGGTCATACATAATCTGGATGTATCGACTAAGTTTTAAAAATTTGAATTACATGTGATTTTTCTCAGACTGAGATCCATCTAACCATCCATCGTCTGAACTGCTTGGTCCAGTTAAGGGTTGCAGGAACAACCATTCACACCCACACTCATTCCATAGGGATAATTTAGAGAAACCAGTTAATGTAGTATGCATGTCTTTCATCCCCTATCCAAGGCTTGAACAGTGACCTTCTTGCAATGAGGCCACAATGCTAACCACCTCACCACCATGCAGCCTCTGGCGACCATAAATCACTTTTTTTCCCTGTCTCATGTACTCCTAAAATGTTGCTAGAACACATCCAGGATATAAACATACCATTTTCTTTACTTTGGTTTTGCTCCTGCCATTTCCTGAATGAAGGATGCTTTGAGCACTCAGATTTGATGCAAGAAGTTCATGATGAGTGAAATACAAACTAAACTCAAATGGCAGCACACCCCATCTCAAGCGCCACATTGTCAGTTTCCCTTCTTTACCAACAATCACATCTAGGCCGCTTTTTCATGACAATGATACATTTCCTGAAGCCGAGTTAGAATTTTGTTCGACAATATTCCCCTCTCTCCAGTGCACTGCAGAAAAAAATCAAGTCACTCCGACATCACGCTCACCACATCGAACATCCAGCTTTGTTCTCTTATCAAAGTTTTGTCATTGCGTGGATATGCACTTATGAGCAGAAGCAATCTCAAAAACTTTTCCGATATGTTCAAGGAACTTCTCAAAGACTGAAGAGACAGCAACCACAAAGCATTGCTTTTATGTCTGCCATGTTTAGATGATGGAAGAAGTCAAGCTATAGGCAGACTGTGACATAGTTTTTACTTTGTGCATTATAAAAATCACAACTCACTGTTGTGGGAATGTCCTTGGACATATCAGGGAGGAAGACTAGACTCAAAGATGGAGCAAACTGATTTTAAAATGCATGGCGTGCAGAAATGGCTTATGCAAACGATAAAGAATGAGCTTATTGCACTCAGAAGATGTTGACAAGCTCATGTTTCAATGTTTTCTGGACAAACTTTCAGCATAGTGTGTAATGTGTAAGCACTGAGGCTAATGAAGTCTTCCAAGTGTGTTAGAAAACTGGGTCCTGCAGTGAGAGTACAGAGCCACAACTGTACTGACCTAGCCAGTCGTTGAACTTCTTCACTTCTGACGGTAGACCCAGCTCAGTGAAGTCACCGGCATGGATAAAGACGTCCCCGTATGGCATCTGGATGGCATCAGTGCGGGAGTGAGTGTCTGAAATGCACACAAAGCGTGTGTAGCCTGGCGGTTTGGGGGTATCGTGAGGCATTGGGTCCACCCTGAGAGGAAATAAAAATAAAAAAATAATAAAGTTGAGTAAGAGAGGAAGTAAAAAAGGGGGTCAGTGCAGCTGCTGATGTACTAAAACAATACAAGAAAAGGACACACAGCACTGCATGCAAAAATCTCTGTGGTAAGAACCTGACAATGAAAGAAGTTTGAATTAGCATCCAGCTGAAAATCATCCCCAAAGACTGAAGCAGCAGAGGAAACAAGACACAAAAGAAGCAGGGACGAGAGGCCCCAATAAAGGCACAGCGCAGAGAGAGGCAGTGAAAGAGATGTGGAGGAACAGAAAAAAAAAAAGAATAAAGCACAGAGATAGAAAAAGTAGAGAGTCCTGTGGGATTTCCAGCTAGCATGCATATCCACGGTGTCTCCAGGGGAAAGAGGGGAGATGGTGAATAACCATGGCCCACTTTAGTGAGCTTTCCTCCAGGTATGATTACACAAGCCTTAACAGAAGACAGTTTCTGC
This sequence comes from Telmatherina bonti, assembly GCF_933228915.1. Classification (NCBI taxonomy): domain Eukaryota; kingdom Metazoa; phylum Chordata; class Actinopteri; order Atheriniformes; family Telmatherinidae; genus Telmatherina; species Telmatherina bonti. Next base: position 21,102,222 of record NC_136632.1, on the reverse strand, counting down.
GTCTATATATTGCTGTATTATTCTTTCTTAAGTTCTGGAAGTTAGACTAAGCTAGCAATCTCCCAGTTAGCTAGCTGCAAGGTCCTATCATAACAAGTAAATTTACTACAAACCCTCAAGAGAAACTTGCTCAGTAGTTTGCTGTATGAAGTGTTGCAAAGTAGCAGAGGAAAAGAATGTCTGTCCAATCCTTCCATTTATTTTAGGACATTCAAAATGTGTGTATGATAAGAAATATCTCATCATCTGTACTTGGAATGTGAAACAAAAATGCTCATAAAATTGCTCATCCAGTAACTCTTGTTTTCTTGGCTTCACAGTACATTTCCATGGTCAAACACTTAGAGGGGGGGGGGGGGTGCAGACAAGCAAGCAGGTGTCCCAGAGGACTGATAAGCGTTGATGCATGTGACTAAGTTTGAACACATGGACGATCTTAGACCCAACAGCAAACATAGATGTGGAAAACACAAACAATTCTTTGGTAAATTTGCTTCAAGTGGAAGCAGAAGTTGATTTTTTCTGTTCCTTTAACAGCCTGTTCCACCGTTAGGTGCAAATTTTTCATATTTACAACAGTTTTAATGAAAACAATGACTACATTTGTAGAGTACCTCCATATAGTTTGGTTAATTTTGATTAAACCTGAGGTAAATCAGCTTCACTAATACATTTTGCTGGCCACTTTATTATTTTATAAACATCTAATTGCTCACCAACGCAAATATCTATTCAGCCAATCACATGGCAGCATTTAGTCATGTAGGCGTGATTAAGACGACTTGCAGAAGTTCAAACTGAGCATTACTATAAAGAAGAAAGGGGATTTAAGTGACTTGGAACAAGGTGTGGCTGTTGGTCCAAAACATGCTGGTCAGTATTTCAGAAACTGCTGATCTACTAGAGTGTACATAGAGTGGTCTGAAACACAGAAAATATCCAGTGAGCAGCAGTTGTCTGGAGCAAAATACCTTGTTGATGTCAGAGGTCTCTCAAATAACCAGTGGCTATAACAAGGTATGCAGAATACCATCTCTAAATGCACACGTCCAGCCATGAAGCAGATGAGCTACATGACTGGAAGACCATACCACCTAAGAACAGAAACAATTCACACAGACTTACTAAAACTGGACAAGATAGGAAAGCTGTCTGATCGGATGTGTCTGCATTTCAGCTCCAGATGGTAGTGGAAACAAAATGAAAGCATGGACCATCCTGCCCAGAGTCAATGCTTCAGGCTGCTGTTGGTGTAATGGTATGGTTGATATTTTCTTAATACACTATATCTGTACCCTTAATATCTGTATTTGTATGATGTTGATATGTACATAAATATGTGTGGATATGCAAATTTCTGAGAGAGTATAAATATACAGATAGGTGTATGATCACCTGTAAGGTACATGTGTCATTGCTTTGTGCCTGTGAGTGTATGTGCATATGTATATGTGTATGTATATATACACAGATGTGTACATGTCTATATTTATTAGTTTTTGCATTTAGTTATTACTTTTCCATAAAAAAGAAGGAAAAAAAGAAAACTGACTATTTAAGGGATTATTTAAACAACTCCAAGGAAGAAAAGATTAGAATTGTAAGGAGGGGGCAGGAATACATAAGCATTGGTTCATCCTGCTCCTTTTCAGACTCTATAATAATTGATACTTTTTTAACCTGTTGATTAAATTGTGTTATTTTGTCTGAAATAAAGAAATATCTAATCTAATCTAATCTAATCTAAACCCTTAGCACCTATGTAACATAGTTTAAACACCACAGCCTACCTGAGGATTGATACCGGTCATCTCGTTATGAGCACAGTGTAGCACCTTCTGATGAAAACTTCCAGCATGGCAACGCACCATGTCACAAAGTTCAACTCCAACTGCTATCTTGAACATGACTGAGTTCACTGTACTCCAACGGGCTCCACAGCAAAATTGAAAGTTTAAAGGGACATTTAACATTTTCTGTTGCTTACTGTTTGAAGTGGATGTCTGTATTTCTACAGGTGAGATCACTGGTGCATTATGACCTCCACTAATAATCTGACATGTTCTTGTAAGCAAAGAATTTTAGATTTTTTTTATACATACAATGTATAGAAGCCAGCAAGAAAGCGCCATGACAGTCTGCCACCTTGAAACTACAGCTGCTAAGGGACAAATAACACAAACATGGAATAAGAAGGCATTCCCCTGTGAGGCAGCGTACTGATTAAAACGCTGGACGGGAAGTTCAGAAAGAGACTTACTACTACGACTACTACTACTGGGTGTCGCTCCAACATACCATCCTCGTTGCTACAGAAGGGTGCGTTTTTGTCACTTTAATCGCCAGTGTTTTGTCACAGTAAATGCAGCTTATAAAGCATTCCCACCGGCTTTTAGTCCAGTGTTACTGCGACTGACGCCGGCGTTTAAACCGCTTCACCTGAGTGAACACTCCATGAGATATGGGATGACCAGGTTTTACCAATGTTGTTGGGGCTTTTTTATACACGGCAGTTGCTGTTGTTGCATTAGGTCAGGTGTGGACAACTACGGTCCCACTCCTGCTGCAACACAACTGACTGACATCAGACTTAATTAGCAGACTAGTGCAGAGCTCGACATCAAACTCTGCACTAGACTGCACCATTGAGTTGAGTCAAGCATGTTGCAGCAGGGAAACTCCTAACACTTGCAGGCCAGAGGACCGGAGTTGCCCACGCCTGCAATAGGTTTTCAAAACATCTGTTTTACCGTGATGCATAATTTCAAAGTGACATGGGAGAAATTCTCTCACAATATCTCTTTAAATTAGGAACCATTAAAAGTTTGCAGTGTGTCGCCTGATGGCAGACTAACGAAACACGTGGTTCAAAATGACTTGGAAAGTAATTAGGGAAGTCACTGTCAGGCAACAGCAGAATAAATAGGTTCTTCAACCTGCCTTGTTGCATCTTAATGCAAAGCAACAAAAACTTTGGTTAAAATCTGCTAAATTTTGGGATGGGCACACACACCAACACACTAGTTTGAAGGAGATCTGGTGAAAAATCTCAATAGTTTCTGTCACAACTGCATGAAATTGTAGAAGGTGACGACCTAAAACAGCCCACAAGAGGAGACAGAAGGATTGTGGCAAACAAAGATTTAACTATTTTTATGGGCCTATGAATTCAATTTGGGTGTTTTCTGGTAATTTCCCTCTGAATTCTGCAGACCTTTGCTGCGTGTCACCGCATCTGTCTCTGACCTTCTTTCCTGTCCAGCAACTGTGTCATAAAGGCCTCTAATATCCTCCTGAACAGTTGAAACTTCATGCACCTGCATGAGCTGTGGTTTCTGTGGCCTTTATGAGCCGGCTGCTATCGATTTAAGCGCAATAAACCTTTTTTTTAAAAAATTCTTTTTCATTTTTTTAAAGCTACTTAAGTTAGCATTTCTGATTTTCCTAGACAACTTTGGTGCTTCTGTTGGTCTCTTAGCTGTTGTCAGGTGTTGTCATGCAGACTGGATGCTTCCTTGGTCAAAATACGTTTGACCTTCGTCTTGTTTTTCTTGTTCCTTTGGCTCAGACACCATTAACAGTGTTAGATTAGTCGGGAAAGCAGATCTCATATGAGTAAATTCCACAATATTTCACGTTTTATAACTAATTCCATTTTACTGTCAAGACTCAGGTGTGGCTGTGATGGGCTGGTGAGATGTCCAGGGTGTACCCTGCCTGTCACCCAAAGACTGCTGGGATAGGCTCCAGCTTCCCCGCTACCCTTCATTGGATTAAGCGATTAGGAAAGCGAATGAATGAATGACTCAGGTGTGGAGCAATTCGGCATCAAAACACTTCCAAGAGCACAGGAAGGAAAGCTGACCTGGATGACTAAATACAGGACTTAATCTCTCTGCTTGTCCTGTTCGATCTTACTACTGTATTTCTGTATAAACTCCCAACAAGGGGGAGCTACGATTCCCCAAAAAACCTGAATACTCAGTCAGATCAGATCTATTAGCCTGTGTATTGTATGTATAAATAAATAAATATACCTTGCTTGAATCTTGGTCTCTTCATAACCTTCCTACAAGACCACAGTTGCATTTTACACCTTTTGCTTTGTGGTCAAACAAATCGATGATTCAGTACTTTTTTAGAGCAACTGCATCAGCAATAAAGACGATGTTCCCTTCAGGGAGTTGACCTGGCACATTTGGAACTACTCACATGTGGACATGAGGTGGCTGGAAGCGTCCCTGGTTGATATTGTAGAAGGTGAAGGCCTGAGTAGGGTTGGTGCTGTACTCATCCACCTCCACTGTAGACCTGTTGCTTCTCTGGGAGTGAGACTGAGCCTGGGAATGCTGCCGTCTTGCCGCCATGATTTCTGTCAGGGTGAAGGCCATGGCTCTATCTGACCGAACTAGTGTGTCTGTGGGAAGAAATACTCGCTGCTTTTGGTTTTTGAACTGTGGTAGTGCGCCTCGGCCCCGGATGAGGTTTTGTATTGTAAAAGGCTCAAACCCTTATTGTGGTCCCAGTCACAGTAGCCTGAAGGGTTAACATGACCTCCGTCCTCTTCCTCTTCTTCTGCACCGATCCCACTTTCCTGAAAGGAACAAAAAATACACGGCATTGGAAAAGGGTCGTGCTAAAAGTCAGCTTTACGTTGATAAAAAAAAAAAAAAAAAATCCAATTCACAATAACAAGCAAAAAAACCCCCAAAGCCCGGTTATTTCAATTATTTACAGCCAGTTTTTGTTGCTAGTAGACTTGTGCCATTATGATATTCTGACTGGTATTATAGCTACGCTCTTAAATATTGCTTTTTTAATGTCTGGGTCAAAATAAAAAGCTAATTATTTTGGTTGAACGGCCCCTTTGCCATCCAAACACCTTAGCCGTCTTCGCTACTCGCACGCCACAGGAGTGCATCTGTATACTGTATACACACCTGCGCATAACTCCAGGTACACCTGATTTACACACTCTCCCTGCGATGTATGAGATAGACGAGAGTTCATTCCCCGCACGGTATCACAGAAAACCACAACTGTTTCATACTGGAAACCAGCACATCCCAGTTGCTAGCTGGGGTTAGCATTCACAATTCGCTCATCTCCCAACTTGTGTAAACTCTTTATCTTACCCAGATAAATGAAAAATATTTGGACATTTTGTCGTCAAGCCTCCTTGTCACTGTTTCCTTCATGTTATTTGGGTTCCTGGTGTGTACTCATGTGGTTTCTGACTTTTCTCTGTGTTGTGTTCACTGCTGTATCAAAATTAAGATTTTTGGCCTGTGGCTCCTGAGAATCATCATCATGTAAGACCACACTAAACATATCACAGCAATGATATCAATATGTAATAACATTGTGCTGACCAAGTATACCCAGTGTGATTAAAGGATAAAAAATCTAAGACTATAGCATAAAACTAAGGGTGTGTAAACCACCAATGACCTTAAAAGTGCTTCATAATTAATGTTTTTTAAATTGTTATAGCTTCCTAAGAGAAAGACTGAAGGGAATTGTCTAATTTTTCCCTTTCTGTTGCCACCGTGCGAGGCCTGCCAGCATGCACATCACCCATTCAGACGCGGATTCGGCTCTGCAGCTCATTTTTCAGCAGCTTTTGGGGAGTACGGAGCTACAGAGAGGTGCTGAAAATGACAGAGAGTGCAAGAAGGAGGTGATAATTTGGGGACAGGCAGCTTTGGCAGAGTGCACCTGGACCGCCGTGCCGTGATGTCGGTACGCCATCTCGATTCATCATTCACTGCAACCTCACACACTGACAGCCCACTGATGAGATAGAAAGACGCTTCACACCACAGTTGTTTGTCACAGGCTAATCCCAGCATGGTCGGTGGATGCGTTTCAGCAGTGTGCACAGCGCACATGCACATTTTGTGCGCAGGTGGATGAATCTGAAAGCCTGTGCATGCATATTTAAAAGTGTTTCTGTTGTCGTGAATGTGACAGTGACAGCCCTTCACACTGCTCGTGTCAGACAGAGAAATGCATTAGCAGATGCTGGATGTCTCTCACACTGAGCTAAGATGAGGCTGTCTGGATCATGTAGGATCCACAAGACAAATAAATCTGCAAACTTTGGCAAAACTCTCATTTATTTCACTTAAAACCATTTAATCTTTAGAATAAAAGTAAAAATTGCCAAATAAATCTACTTGGAAATTTGAGCCTGCATCTTTTTTGTTCATCCAATCTGAACATTGAAATCTACTGTTGTCGACAGACTTGAGACACAAGAGTTATTCAATCCTCAAAAAGTTGAGCTTGCAAGCTGCATGCTAACCACAAGGAGCATAGAGGGAAAAATAACATGATTCGGATCAGAATATCCTCCGAAAATTGTGACGTTGCCCAACTAGCCAAAGTGAAAAGATACCAAATGTACCAGAAAAAACAAATCAGACTTCCTTCAGCTTCACATCAGTGCGTAAATATGACCTGAATTAACCAAGAAATTATCTTTATTGCCTCATATAAAGAGGCTCATTGTTTCAAGTGTCTTTTTCACAAAGGTGAAGACAAAGAGGGCAACACAGTTGCTGTAAACAAAAAGACTTAACAGCTGGAAAGGTTAGTTGGCAACTGCAAACATAATCCTCAAATTCCAGTTTCATCATCTTCTAATCACAACGTTTTACAGTTATAAAGCTGTTAAGATGCTTAGTGGAGGTGTTACAGAGGACAGTCAGTAGGAAAGGTATGCAAGAGTCGGTGTGGATTGTGTGGAAAAAAAACACCACACAAGACATCTGAAGAGCTTCCGGGTGCTCGTGAGCAACCTGGAAGTGCACCATAATGGACCAAGTGGGGCAGATGATGGAAAAAAAAAAACTCTTGCAAAAGAGAAAGTAGAAAATGAAAGCAGGAATCAAAGAAAACAATTGCAAAGATATAGAAAGCCAGAGCTGTGTGGGAATGTCGAACACTTTGCCCGAGTGCTAACTACATTAAAAAAAAACAAAAAAAAACTTAAAAGATGGCGTCGAGCCTTATGTGCTATCCAAGAAATATTAAAAGTTTGAATGAGACAAATATGCATCAGTACCCTCATATCTTAGCCTACTTGGTGATTCAGACAAGCTTGAAACAAAGCATGACAAACCTCAGACAACTATAACTTCCCGGCTAGTAGATGGGTGGCAGGAGTTGGGATGAAAAGCCTTCCTTACAAACCCTGCATAGTTTCCGCCGGCTCATTTTGATCGCTATGAAAAGTTTGCAAGCCACTTTTTTTAAAAAAAAACTTTTCTACATCTTGTTATGAAACAATTTTCTTGCTTTTCTTTTTTGTGACCTTAGAAGGAACGCTTAAGGTACTGTGTGTGAATTACTGACATCTGGTGGTAAAGAGGGGCATAGAAAATTACTTCAAGTGACAAACACGGCTGTGAATAGATGGTGGCCATCAGTGGCCAAAATTCTTCCAGACAAGCAGGTTTTCATCTGCCAATGGATCCAGTGACCTTGAGTGCATTAATCAGGGCGATTGAGTGAAATCTGCGCCCATGTATAAACCATCTTGGTGAACCCCTTGGCCAAATCGTTCTCACCACATTTTTCCTCTAACCTCCAACTGGCAAAACGGCTTCTCTGACCACAGCTCTGGTTCATCTAGCAGACTCTTCTGTATGACTCTGTCTCTCACCACCTTCCTCTTCTTTCCTCTCATCAAACACTTCACTACCTTCAGAAGAAGCTTCACTTGTCTTCACTTGCACTCTCTCTCTCTGCAACAAGGAAAGACCATATACAAGCTAGAAAAAGACACTATTATCTGAACCTACTTTTAGTATGACATACAAAAGAATAAAAACCACCAGATGTAGGTGTTACTAGGATTTTTGCATCTGACTCAAACACAGATGACTAATTGTGAACGAAAGGACTTCACCGCCTCACTAAGCTCATCTTGTCTTACATCCTCAATGATACAATCATAATTATGGATTCGCTGCAAGGTCTGAAACTAAAGACCATGAGGTTTGTGATGTTAATCTTTGCCAAAACAAACATAGTTATGGAAATGTTACAGTAATACTGAAAGGTTTATAGTATATACTTGCAATCTGCTAAACAGTGGTATGGGGTTCCCTTAAAAAGTGGGTATATTCTCAATTTTTTACCCTTTTGTTTAAAAACAAAAAGGTACAGGATAAAAGAAAGGACAACACTGTTTCTGAAAAAGTTATATGTATGGTTACTTTTAGTTTACTGTAAAAAATCCATTGGTATTTTTGCTCATTGTCACTTCATTTCTGCTCTTTGGTTTCAGTGAGGAAGAGTTAAGAATTGACGATACCAAAACTGGCACACAGACTGGTGAGAGAAGGCTCATAGACATAGATACGTATATCTTTATTATGTCTATGTTAAAGTGGAAGGGGGTTTAGAAGTGGGTATACCCAATGCTGACTGAAAAAGAAGTGGGTATACGCCGTATACATGCATATACCCTGGACTTCACCACTGCTGCTAGGCAACCTCAACAAACACAAACCATGTTCAGTCTGAACCTCCTGTCTCACACTGAACTTCATCTACTCTGTCTTATAACTGGACAGCTTTGTGTCACTCGCTTATTTTAATGCACTGAGCGAAGCGATTCAGGAAAATTGATGACAGAATTATGAGATAATTAAATAAAATCTTAAATCTGACTCATAAGCACGAACAGTAGGGGTTATAATGGTCAGACTGTCTTATTCATCATTCATTCAGACTTTAAAAGCAGGAAAATTCTCCCTCTGTTTTATTTGATTAATTTCAAAATGATGGTGGGTGATTTGTTATTGACAATCCAGATTTTGGGGTCTGGTGCATTCGGCTTTTCAGACAATGTGACGACAAAGGCATCGTCTCAATCCAGAGATAAAAAAGAATCCAAATATACTTAAAATATGTCATGACTGGTTGCTTAAAGGTCTAAGCTATTAATACAAAGTTAAACTTTTTTGTTCCTGAGGTCCATGAAAGTCAGATGATTTGTGTGGAAATGTTAATAAATTTCTGACAGTAATTAATCTGTTGTCCCTAAATGCATCCTAACATGCTGCTGATATCAGCTAAAACTGTGTGTTGGTCCAGGTGCTGCTCCTCATTTCATTCTCCCCCTCTTGTCTTAATTTCTTTTTTTTTTTTTTTTACTTAACTTTCTTTAGAAACATATGGCTTCCTCCTCTGGTTGTCTCACTTCAATCTGTGCGGGAAAAAAAGGGTTGAACTGACCGTGTGGGTGTGTACTTAACCATTATGGACCATTATAGAAGGCTTGCACATGCCTTCAAAGAGCATCCATCATCATCGTCCATGCAAAAGTCAAACTCTCAACCTCTTTATTCGAGAAAAGAGGCTATGATCACTTTATTAATGAATTTGAAACTGGGCAGTCAAGAACAATGGTGACGCTCACACACTGCACAATGAGCCAGGTCAACCATCACTTTACATTATGCACAACTGAAACTAGTCTTAAGGGGAAGAATTTGGGTTTTCAATGGGACAATAATCCAAAGCAAGGATGGGTCGAAAGGATTAGTCTGATTTCTTTGATCTGGGCAGAATTGAACCTGTTTTGAATCCCACAAGACACCTTGCTGGAGGCCCAAAATCTGCCACTGCAAAAACCGCAAATGTTGAAGAGCTAGACCACATATTGAAGGAAGTTGTGAAACCATCAGGGGAGGAGCATCAAACCTACATCGTAGGTGCTGAATAGCAGATACCTGCACGAACAGCTCCATCATATATTAAGTTAGACACAGAAACAAGTGACAATAACCTGACATAATGGTGAGATGAGTTGTCACCTCTCCCAGTATAACCAGTCTTTCAGCGAAGTCCAAGCTGAAACTCTTTCCTGACTGGTTACAAAGGAAGAAGCAGGGAAGCCTGTCGGTGATCATTTTCCTCAACTGCTGCAACGTGATCTATTTAACCAAACAGATCCTCAAGGAAGTTATCACAAAGAGGTGAAAATGTGAGGAAAAGACCAACTGATCCTCAAGGCAACACCGTTTCAGATCAATCTCAGCTTCACGATGAAACTGGTTGGCGATTGATCACTCTCTTCTTTCATTTATATCCACTTAATCATACCTAAAATTAGTTTGCAATCATTTCTATTTTTTCTCTGATTTTTTTTTACAATGTTGGGTCTTCTTTCCTGAAATGTTGAATTGTAGTTTTGTGTTGTAAATGGCCAGTAAAAACTTGGACATAAAAAGATTGAAAACCAAATCAGTTTTCTAAAATATTGACAGTACCAGGATGATTTAATGCTTGGCTGCCTTATAATATTTATTTATTCATTCTATTTATGGCTTCTATAAATACATTTATTGACATTCTTTGATACATTTACACACCACAAATGAAAAGAAAGTGGAAGACAACTAATACACCTGCCCCCATCTATACCTGTCGTTCCATTTGGTGCCTAAAGTGACACTACTGACCTTCCGTTGATGTAAAAAAAAAAAGGAAATAACACAAATGTCTTTTACATTCTTCTTCTAAAAAATAACTTTTCTTTTTTTTTTAAAAACATTTTCTTGAACAAAACAGTACTTGTACAACATTTCAGAGTAATATTTAGTGAATTCCATAATTTAACGCTGGCAACAGAAATACACTTTTTATTGTTAAATCGAGGAACATGGGTTTAAAATGCAACCAGCGTCTACAGCCTTCCCCCTCTAATTCAAACATTTCCTGTCACTGCTCAGGTCCATTTTTATTCTTAGCTTTATACATTATGGTTGAGGTGTGAAGCTCAACTAAATCTGTTATTTTTATTAAACCAGATAAAATAAAAAGTCTGTTAGCATGTTCTCTTTAGCCTACTTTGTGTATTGTTAATCAGTGTTCAGGATTCTGTTGAGAACTAAATTAATTCAAACAGTAACTTTTATTCCTGATTGGTATTAATGTGGTGAATCAGCCTGTGGATACATTTGCTAATAAATTCATAACCATTGTCATTTTAACGTAACTTCCTGCAGAGTAACAGGCTTAAGAGTCGAGGAAAAATACTCCCTGACTGCAGTCACACTCAGCCTCGCTGGAACCAGGATGTTTCCAAAACCCGGCTTGCTTCCTTAATGAACCTGAACAGTCACTTGTATTAATGGTACAATACCTTTTTGAAGCAAATGAGTTATAAAACTGTGGTTATCTAGGAACAGCTGCTCTCATTCGGGCTCATTTTATTCACCCGTGTTTGCTTCAATCTTGTCACAAAAAAAAAAGTACACGGTCAGCTTTTTTCCAACTACTGTTTGTTTTATACCTACAGATGTAAAGATATGGAATAACCACTCTGGAAGAAAAATTCAATTAGTTGCTTTTAACAAACCCAAAGAAAAAGAAATGAATCAAGTGGGAAACAAATGATTGAATCATGAACCAACAAAACATAATTAGTACCTTGTTGAGGCTCCTTTTTTTCTTTTTATAGGAATGTGGGCTTCACAAGTTTAAAACAACATTCCTCGTGTATCATACAGTTATGGTATGGTGATGATGATGATGATGGTGCATTTCCCAATGATTTCTGTTTGCTTATGTGTAATTCACTATTCTGCTGTCCATTCTCTCCATTTTAGCTTGTTCTGTTTCTATTTCCTTCATTTCACTCTTATTTTAGTTTAGTTTAGTTAATATATATTTTTTTAATGCTCCTTATGCACATTGCCTTTTACTTTTTACATAAAGTAACTTGTCTGTTTGGTGAAATTTGCCGTAAAATAAGAAACCTGCCTTGCATCTGGATCTGTACAGCTTCAACATAAACCTTTGAGTTTTTTTTTTCTTTTTGTCTTTTTTTGGCATTATGACAAGAAACCTTATTCGTTCTAAGTGTTTACAAAGACGTAAACTGTCCAACTGTAACGTCTCACACAGGCTGAGAAGCAAACAGCAACAACTTGCAGACTTAAAGGGAAGAGATTTATCAATTTTACGGTCGGTAAGACAGCTGGCAGCTCACTTTCTGAGCTTCTGCGTGGGCTGGATGACTGTGGTCCCATTGAAAATAAAAGAAAATAGCCTTATTATCCAGGGAATTATGACTGATAGAAACTCCATGCACAAAACAGCATCATGATACTCTTAATGGTGTCACACTTATTGGTCCCTGTCCGGGTAAAGTGACCAGTTGTAGCCAATGAGGAATATATTTATAGAGCTAAAGATTACATTAGTTTCTCAGCAGATTTTTCTCAGAAAATTAAACAATATTTTAGGTCTAGAAACATCATGTCAACAGACTACATCTCATGTTATATTGTAAGATTTTTACTATAAAGTGCTCAAAGCGAGAGTATAAATGTCTGTATTATACTGACTTTCAGCGCATGTTACAGGGGGAATACTGGTCTGCAAAAAGACAATATTTTTGTTTGATTTGGATGCTCAAAGAAGACCCAGCAGCACAACGGAGATGGTCATTTCACAAAATGCTGCTATCAACCTTCTTTAAAGATTAAAAAAAAAAATTGTGCAGAAAGAAAATCTGTCAAGTGTTTGCTTCACATGCAAAACCTCAGTAGTTTTTAATTCATTTTTTTATTATTATTATTAGTAGTAGTAGTATTTTAAAATGAAAGATTTCTGACTGACCAGCTCATAAAATAAAAACTACAAAAAAAAAACCCCTAAAGGTCTGAGGTAAGAATGAAATAGAAATGAATAAATTTGTAAAACATAATATTAATTATCAGTTGAAATATAAGGATATTTAGTTTTTAAATGTTTCATTTTAGGCAGGCTCATATAGGATTGGTGTTACAATATATACAAGAAAGAAAACATGACTGGAACCCTAAATTGGTTTTATAACCCCTTTTTGTGGTGTCAGTAATGACCTAAAACCTATAAAGGGATCCTTCACTTCATTCAAATTAAACTGATCTAACAGTTTATTAAAAATCAGCACAAAGACCCATTAATAAGAGTCTGGCATGTCCTTCAAGGAGAGTTTTATTCTCCCCGTGATAAAAAAAAAAAAAAGGTATCTGGAGCAGATGCAAGTGAGGCTTTTAGGGCAACAAGACGTTGAGAAAGTTGGCTTCTGGTTTGGCGTATCCGCTTCCTAAATTACTTGATAATTAAAAATGGAACAAATCCAGCATTTTGTTGAGGAGGTTGAATAGCAGCTGTGTTGCAGAAACAGCTGACTGATGCTCTGTTCACCCTGCATTTGACCGTGATCTGGAGGAGAGCCCATCTGACTGCAACTTGTTTTAACTTGGCTGTCCAGCTGAATGGCATTTTATATTCCTGATTTTATTCATTTAATTAATTATTACTGTGAGTACAAATACTGCCTGTCATATTCATAATCCTCTTAAGGTTGTACATGTCAGATTTTGTTTCCAGGTAAATAACGTGTGGGTGAAAATAAAGAAAAAGAAGCAAATGTGTCATTTCCCTCTCTATTTTCTTTTACATGTTATAAAAAAGCAGAAAAGTGATGTAGTTCTGAGATTTTTGTTTTTAAGCCTGCAGTTTTAAGGATGCTTGCTCTTTTAATTCAAAGCTCCAACTTCGTTCAATAAATTCCAAAAGAAAAAACAAAATAAATGGTGATGAAATCTGGAAAAATATCCACATAAATTTGCATTTTCTGACAATTAACCAGTTACCAAAGAGTTCCTTTTTTAAGTTGTGACCTTCCTGCACATCTCTGCAGTAGTTTCCCTCCACTAACGAGGTTTCCTTCAACTGGAATCAAACTTTCCAGCCACTGGATCCGCAGCTTCCTCTGAACCATCCTGCAGGACTTTAACCATCAACCTGCTGATAAAATCTCATCTGTCATTAAAAGTCATCCACACTGGAAGTAATATCTGAATACGTGAATAAAGCCCAGACACATCGATCCTATATTTCCTCTGACATGACATGAAAACACTCCTACTGATGCTGAGGGCTCGCGCTGACCTGCGGATGCGCAACGTGAAGGCGAACCTCTCCAGCTTCACAGAGGAGAAAAAAAACGCATCTGCTTTCTAAAAAAAATATAGATATGGTCATAAATAAATGGCTGAAAGAACGTACCAGTTGTGCGGAGAGGTCAGCTGCAGAGATGCTGCTCAGTGATGGACGTGGAGAGGGGAAGGTGTCCGTCTGCGCTCACGCGCTGCTCACTTTGAACGCGCACCCCGTGGTGCACCAGAGGACGGCTGTGTGGACTGATTGCCTTCCTCTCTGCTTCTGCTGACTCTCCTGTCTGCTTGTCTCCTGCTTTTTTTTTTTTTTTTTTTTTTTTTTGGGGGGGGGGGTCTTGCCCACCGTATTAACCGGTGAGCGGTGCAATGAGGAGAAGCACATATAGAAAGGGGGAGGTGGTGGTGGATGGTGGGGCGGGGAGGAAACTGGAGAGGGGGGGAGGAACTGGGGGGGGGCACAGCTGCGCGCGTCTCCACGGAGCTCGGTTTTGGTCACGCAGTCACAGAGATGAAGCCAGTTTGTGACGATGAGGCCACCAAAGCCAAGACTGAGGTCCTGACCTGCAGGAGGGGGCAGATTTTCATGAGGCTGCTTTTTTTTTTTTTTTTTTTCTTTTAAAGGAAATGTGAAATTAATTCAGAGTTTCTATCCTCACAGTTAAAATCAAATATGAAAGACCAATTCCACTAATAATAATCTCCCCTTTCTCCTCTTCATCATCACCATCATCATCACAGTAAGCAGAAGTTAGCTGTTTGCTTTACCTTTAGGAGGAACGTAGTGATTCTAAAGGAAACGAAGCTTAATGAACACAAGTCTGTCCTTTACTCTTAACTATTGCTTATCTATCTATCTATCTATCTATCTATCTATCTGTGTACTTATTGGTAAATTACATTAAAAGAAAAAGTAAAGAGTGAAAAGAACAGAGGAGAAAGTGTATGAAGGAAAAAAAGGAGACAAAATAGAAGCGAGTAAAAAAAAAAAAAATCAACATGTGCAATATAAAAGAAACGTATAACCTTTTGTAAATATTTCTTTCAGATTCAGACAACTGTTTCACATCAACAGTTAGCAGCTATTGCCGTGGTGCTTTCTACATTTCCTCATGTTAAGGTGAAGAACTCGAAGGGAAAAACTAAATTTATTAGTCTGTTGCTTCATTTTTAACTTTCATGTTGGTGACATTTGTGTAGGATTAGATAATGTCATTTATTCACTGCTGTTGCCTCATTTCAAGAGAAAAAAATATCATGAACAAACAGAAAAACTGAAGCGCTGAAGGGAAGAAATGTCTCAGTGTGTATTCTGGTCAAGGGAAGGATGTGTGTGTCCAAAATGCAGCTGTAACTCACCCCCATTCAGCCTCTTATTCATCCGTTTTCTGGTTCGTGTGATGTTCAAGCATTGCTTCTGACTGGAAGACAAACATACAAACATGTCTGCTCCAGCTCAGCTCTCCGTCAGTGGTGGAGGAATTACTTATATACTGTACTTTATGAAAAGCAGCAATACTAAAAATGTAAAATACACTTGATAACAAGAAAAAGAAAAGAAAATCACTTCTGATGAGACTATTTCTACTGACCCTTCAGTTTTCCAGCAGCATATTACTGATGGAAGATCAGCTACAGGGAAACCTAGAATCCAGCATTCATTAATGCATTTTGTCATTTATTTGGATGCTTGATATTTTCCAACCTGAATCTTTTAGCAGAACAGTCCTGCAGCAGGTCAGCCGAGGACAACATGAAGGAGAGTCTGAGAGGACTTTACCAGCCTCCAAACTTCCCAGTACCAATGTGATGGGATCCCACCCTGCAGCACAAAAGATCTGTTTCCAAAATCCAGCAATCTTCACGTTTACTGTGCAACACATGTCTAGTTTAGTCAGATTCCTGCAAAAGGGTCACAAGAAAAATCTAAAGTTTCATTAGAAACAAAAATAATTCTGCTTGAATTTTCTGTCAGAGTGAAACATCAAAGCATTCAAAATAATGTGCTGCGTTCAGCAAGATTGTTGAAATTTAAATAGTCCTGAACTAGGGAATAATAAGTTGTTCAATGGTGGGTAAAGCTTTAAAAACGCACCTTCACGTCATCTTTTTATGTGAGAAATCTCATGTAAATGTCAAAGATGTCAGAGATAGTGTGTAACTTTTGGTGTGACCTCGGTGGCAAAGTGTCCCCTGGGAAAGTCTTTCTACCTTACAATCCATTTTAATTCTTTTTCTTGATGTCCACTGAGCTAAACGAAGCTCATTTTCTCATGTTAAAGGAGAAAAGGTTTCTTTGAGGTCACCTGAAAACCACAAAGCAAGATTTAAGACTCATGAAAGCCGAAGACCTTCCACAACTGAACTCTAAAAAACAAACCCGTTCGCAGGTCTTTGAATGTTTCAAACAATACAAACACTGCCTGCTGTTGTGATTTGTTAAAATACAAATGAACAGAAACCAGATTTAAATCAGATTAGAATTAATTTCGGCTCAGAAGACATAAATCTCTGCTTTTTGCTGACTTGAAAACTCCTCATTTTGATCCACTGGCGGCGTGTGGGATAATCAGTCAAATCACAGCATTAGAGAACATCAACCACCTCTCTTCCTGTTTATCCGCAGGTAATTGGGATGGGATTTTGACTGGTAATGAGCTAAACAAACAGACTGCAATCTGGAGATGAAACACATGCACCCGTGACTTAACACCCTCTGAGCTGCTGGAGACACAAGCTGATGGGATTCTGCCATCTAGGGGACAAATTGGTGAGTGGATCTGAAAGTGTGAATTTTAACATCATCATTCATGGTGCCTTGCGATGTGTGTCGATGTTTTTCCATGCATTGGATTGCACGTAATTCTAATGTCATGAACACAAACAAAAGTAGCACCTGTCCCTGTGTTTACACTGTGAACAGGCTTATGCCAAATGAATGTTTGCACTTTGAAAGGCTCCAAATTTAATGATCATTTGAATTTCAGACTCTCTTTAGTGCAACGATGTAGTTCAGGATACATCCAGTGATTTTACAGTTCGCATTGCAGTAACTGGCCACTTCATTAGACATGTCTTTCCAGAACAGGGTGAAACTATGTGCCCATGACAAAATCCCCCCTTATGGGACAATAAAGTTTAATTCAATTCAAAACCTCTTTTTGCCTCCAGAACTGCCTTAATACTTAATGGTACAGATTCAACAAGCATCACACAGTTGCTGCACATGTATGATGAGAATCTCCCAGTCCCACCATATCCAAAGGCTTTCTGTTGGACTGGGATCTGGAAACTGTGTGGGCTGTTGGAGTAGATGGTAGATGGTCATGGTAGAGATGATGTGGGCTTGGTGACATGGTCCTACTGGAAGTATCCATCAAAAGATTCTACGCTGTGGTGTCAAAGCAGATGGTCAGCAACAACAGTTAAGTAGGCGGGGCTCCAAGAACGTATCGTCCACACAGCTGCACCACCACCAGGCTGAGGAGTTGATACAAGACATGATGGATCCATAGTTTTATGTTGTTTCTACTTCAATCTGACCATCTGAATGTGGCAACTGTGATTAAGCCTCCTCAGACCAGCAACGTTTTTCCACCTTTTCCAGTTTTGGTGAGTCTCTGTGAATTATAGCCAGTTAAATCCAGTTTCCAGTTCATTACTGGAACCCAGTGTGGTCTTTTGCTGCCTTTAAGGTAGAGTATGTAAGATTTTCAATATTTTCAAAATAAATTAACTAAAAAAATAACTACAATCATTAGCAGCTAGTTTTTTTAAACATGTAGGTTCCAGTCTGTCCATATTTGATGCGTTATTAAATTACAAGTTTAATGACAAAGACCCTTCTTAAATGTTTTCTGACCAGTAAAAAAAAAAAAAAAAAGTACTTTTTGTCCACCAGTAGGGGGAGTATAAGCCCATTTATTGCAGAGCGGCTCTGAGCTACAGCTCACAAGCGATTCCTGCCCTCATTGGAGCTGGCAAGGAGGAGGGGTGAGGGGTGAGTTTTGCTCATTACTGCCAACCTGTGGTCGTTTGTGGAGGTAGCAGTTTTGTTGTTTTGCTCACAACCTGGTGTTTGCCACCTAGTGGTGGAAAGAATTGCCTTGAAATCTTACATACTCTGCCTTTAAGGCTGGACTTAATGAATGCTAATCTGCACATCGTGGTTGGAACCTGTGCTTATGTGACTTCTTGTTGCCTTTCTATCATCTCTGACCAGTCTACCCAGTCTCGTTTGACATCACCAAGACATTTTTGTCCAGACAACGGCTGCTCACTGGATATTTTCTCGTTTTCAAACCATTTTCAATCGATGGTTGTGGAAAGATCCCAGCAGACCAGCAGTTTCTCAAATACTCACACTCAAATCACATTTCCTGAACCACATTCAAAGTAACTTAAATCCCTCTTCTTCCTCATTTTGATGCTCACTTTGAGCTTCACCAAGCTGTATTGACCATGTCTACACCACTTACTGTGATGACTTGCTGCCATGTGACTGGCCAGTTAGAGATCATATGTTTAAATATTTGTGTAAACATTTAACAGGTGTAACTAAAACATGTGAGAATCTGCTACTAAATCTATTCCTGTGCGCATCACATGAAATAACTTTGCCAAAAGCCAGTTTATTTTACCTTTCTGGAGTGTCAAATGCATGACGCAGTCTCCTCTTCCTCTTCCTCTCTATCTGCAGTTCCTTCCTTGAATCGTTTGACACAAAGTGTTTGGATTAATTTATCCCACTCAGTGACAGTCAGGTAGGCTGAACCTATAAAGTTAGGTCCAGAGTCCTGTTTATTCTTCAGAAACAATCATGCAAACAAAAATGGACTCATGATTAAATCATGAATTAAATCACAAGGAAGGATGAAGCAAATTACCCACAGAAATAATTTACTTTCCCTTTTGGACATGGGAGATGAATTGCTTCAAGTGGTAGCTTGGTTTTATTTTATTTTATGAGCTGAAGCGCAAAAGAAATATGGAGTGGTTTACACAAATTATTGTCTAATGGAAAATAAATGTTTGTCCTTTTTTTTTGGTATGCATAGTAATCCACCACATTAAACTGTAATAAGACCAAAGAATTGCATTTTTCTCACCAATCAGTCTATGCTCAGGCTTTATCGTTTCACATCAAGTCAACTCTCTGTAGAGCGTCTGACGGAGGGAGGCAGACAAGACAGTGATGGGAGTGTAATATCAGCATCTGGCACAGTCACATTTGCCTGCAGATGCTGCTGCTGATTGGGCGCCCAGGAAATATCATGTAGGAAATATCTGATGTGCCTGTCAAACATGATTAATGGCCAGCATCCGAGCAGTTGAGGTAATAAACAAAACCATCTGCAAACTCCCTCTTTAATAGGCGGTTGGTAATACACAGTGATTATTTTGTCCTTTTTTCACTGATGTCATAAATAATGAATTAAGTCATCTTAAAAAGAAAAGTGAGCAGAGCAGTTACAACCAGGATGTCGACTAATAAACGGCGACATGATTGATCCACATCGGTGGAAAAAGACTAGCCGTGCAGAGATGTTTCTGTTGTAGTTTGCTGATTTTAGCTTGCAGGGAAACAAGTGGACCAGATTTTTCACGTTTTTCATGTCGGGCAGGGTCATCAAATGTGGCTCAATATTTACATTCAAGCTGTCAAATGCTCCATCACCCAAATTCAGACCCAAAAGATGGAGGCAGGAATTCCATGAGCCAGTTTAATACATTCTCTAAGCTCAAAAGACACTTTTCAAAAGGATAAATCATACTTAATGCTAATTCAGAAGGAAAATATAAAGCCAAAATTCAGTCCTAGATAGCGACTATCCTTCAACTTTTAGATGCATCCTTTCTCCAATGCAGCCGAAACAAATGAACGGCTGGTTACGAGACCTCTGCAGAGCTGGATAACATGCGGATAAGGGAGCTGTGAGAGAAGGGAGGCAACAGAGAGGAAAAAGTGCTTTAGGATTGGCAACAAATGTCACAAGTGAGACGTGAGCACCAGTTCATTCTCCTCATATGATGTCCTGATCGGCTGCTCAGACGATGCTTCATTAATCCCCTTTTGTTTAGCTGGTTTTGATCCATTCACAGCGTTAACACCCATTTGTCATGGAAGCAAACTGCTGCAACTGCAGGGGGAAAATAAAAAACAGTGAAGCTGTCACATAATGTGAGAAGTGAAATGGGGAAGACAGCTGGAGAGGAAGAAAGCGGGTGAGACCAAGCTTAAGCGTTCCTGGAAAGAGATTCTTTAAAACTGACCAGAGAGGGTTTTCCAGGTGAATCCTCCATCTCTCCTCACAATGCGGAAGTGGCGATGGCGGGTGGACACCTCAGGATTGAGTGATGACTGGAGATTCATTTCCTCCCTGGACTTGTGGAAGACATACTCTGTATGTATGTAAATATCAACAGTAACTACCTGTTACACAGCAGCTGGACTGTTCATATTAACATGCAGGGGAGTTAACAGGCACATGTATAGTTACTAAAAGTCAAAAGTCATGACCAGAGCCTCAGGGTCTGGGTCTCAGTCAGTCTAGAGTCAGGAGTAAGTGTCTCTAAGCCTCAGGTGAGTTTGATTAACAATCAGGCAGGATTGGGGACTCATGGATAGGCAGCAGCAGAAACCAAACAAAAACATAGGAAAACCCACAGATCCCAACACATAAATGCATCTGGTAATCTGCACAAGTCTCCATCCTGGCTTGTTTTAAAGCAACACATTTGTCCCAACCCAGTCATCCTCAGGCACTGTTTTGCATATTTCAGCAACATACGGCATCAGTTACAGCAACAGGGTTTTGTAGTGTAGGAGCTCAGGCTGGAAACCAGTATCAGACAGGAGTGATGGTGACAGACTGTTTAGAAGAGAATAAGATGGGATGTTACAGAAATCTAGCATCCTCTTTTGTTTTAATTTTACTGAACTTCCCAGCTCTTTTGGCAAACGGGTTTGCCATGTGATAGTTCCGTCACATCGTGGGCTTATTGCTCTTGTTGCTCCATGTCTCAACCTGAAAGGTTCTTTAGGAAACAAGTAAAGAGATTACAGCCACAGAGTGTCAAAGATGGTGGTAAGTCTTTCTTATCAGACACAAGACCTGTTGAAAAGGGATGCTGTGTCTCAAAATAAAACCAATATCAGTCACATCTGAGGAATTATACGAGGTAAAGTAACAACAACAACAACAACAAAAAAAGGCTTTCTAGAAAATGACAACAGAAACGACTTGTTGGTTTTCTGCTACTGTTTATTTATTTTGTTCAGGACTGGAGTTTCATGGGCCAGACAATGGCATAACACTGTGTTACAGTTTCTCTCTTTGGGTACAACCAACTAACACAAAGTTAAAATGATTCCTCTACAAAATGGACTAAAGTACACACATACATCTTTTTTTTTTTTTTTAACTCCATCACAGGAATCTGAGCATAAAAACTGTCACTCACGCAATCACACGCTCTGCACACATTCGCTCCCATCCGCACAACATGGACACGCCCATTAACAACAGAATACATTCTCAGAGGAAAAAAGCAGTCAATTATCAATTTTAGAGCAGTTCATATCACTTTTTTTTTTTTTTTTATCCATAACACTCATATTAAACAGTGCCCATTCTCAAACAGGAAGCAGGTTATACCACAACATGTCTGCGTGGCAGCTTTGTGGAATGACCTGAAACAGTAACCAACAACATGACTATTTTTTTTTTTAAATGGCATGATAATACACTGAGAACAAGCACCGATACTTTAGACTGGGTTTACAAAGTTTCATCTCTCAGAAGGGGTAACTAGAGCCAATTCCTGTACAAATATGCCTCTTTTTTTTTTTTTTTTTTTTTTTTTGCCATTTTTCTTTTATAAAATACTTGATACCTTATTTTTTTGGATTAAAAAAGGAAGAGCAGTAAGACAAAGCTCTTTGCTATGCAGGAACATACTTGTGGTTTTCCCTGCTTCAACCCATTAACTTTAAAAATTCCACATGACCACAGACTTGTTTTCCAAAGCACCAAGCTTTTTGATTGATTTCCTACCTTCTAGCCATTGGCTTAATTTCAGTGCACTATGCAAAGCAACTTGCAGAAAAATCCATCACTTTTGTTTTTATATCCCGTGTTATGGTGTTCTTCGAACTAAAAAACAAACAGTAATTAAAATTTGGAACTCGTGGGGAATTTAGGTTGTGTGGGACTTCAAACAGCCCAGCCAGGTACGCAGCTGGGGAGTTTATACCTCAGCAAACCAGGATTTCAATAAAGAGGGAGATTATAATAATAATAAGAGGAACATTAGAGCTTGAATAACTGTGGAGGTTTTGTGTACTGTACAGAAGGTGGAGAATGAGCTGCATTAGATGGTAGTTTTCACGCTGAATGCCACATTAACGCATTCTCATGGTGCTTTTTTTTTTCCAATCATAAAATGCATTGGAACAATGTGGGGTTCAATATCTCACCCAAGGACATGTCAAAGTATGGAAGCCAGGGATGAAAACAATGAGGCTGTTTTTGGCGAAGGCAATGCTACAAACTGAACCAACAGATAATGCCCAGTTTTCAAATTAGATAATGACTCATATGAGGGTCCTGAGAGCTTACTGTTGGCAAGGACAAAGATTTTAAACTATAATAATAGTAGAAAGTCCCAGTCTAAACTCTTATCTGGTGGCTTTTGATCACTTCACATGATCCTCATCATCAAGGATGTCAGACCATGACCTTTTAGGGGCCACTGTCCTGCAGGTTTTAGATGTTTCTTTGCTTCAACACACTTTCAGCAGCCTATTGTCAAGTTCTGCACAATGACTCATTCATTTGAATCAGGAGAACATTTCAAATTCTGCAGGATGGTTGAGCTGGAAAGACTGGACTCCAAGATCCCCAATCATCATTCATCATTCTGAATCGTCACTGACAGGAGAAAAAAACTGCAATACGACTTGAGAATGGGAAGTAGTAACACTCTTTTATTTGATACGTCCAAAGGCTAGCATGCTATGTCAAGATGGATGTCGAACTTTGATGGGAAAATACTTTTCTTAATTCCAGTCCTACAAACGTCGTGCTCTAAAGCTGCAACCACACTAAGTTTTTACCAATCTGTATGACCTGTACCCTGAAATTTGATATATTTTTCTTTAGATTCTGTAAATGTCAAGCTCTGCTGATGGGTTACCTCCAAAACATGATGAAACAGAGCTGCATCACAATAGCAAAACATTTTATATTGAATATCATTGCTAATAACTGCTATTAAGATTTGACTTGTAATTTATGAACAAATATGCTTGATCATGTGTTTTAGCAAGTGCTGTACTCCACTTTTGCACCTGTGCATGCTAATTTCTTGTACGGCACGCTCTAATGCTGAATGCACCTGTGTTCATCCCAAATCATGAAATTTTCATTCTGCATGCTGAATGACATAATAATGAATTTTTTATGTATTGTACAGTCCTTGGTTGAAATAAATGGATATTTCTGCTGTTATAATATGACTCCAACAAGTCATCTGAAGACATAAATCGCTTATCATTTTGAAAATAATCTCTTTGGCACAAAGCACATCTGCAGCACTGATTCTAAGAAAGTTACATGGTTAGAAGTTACTGCCATAGACAGACTTATCATTCAAATCCGATTTTAAAAAATGGCTTCTTTAGAGGGTAGGAAATTAAAAAACAAACAAACTGCTTTGAAAAATGTTCATAAAAAAAAATCAATTTACTGAGGGCAGAATATGCAAAAATCCAGGGTTGTGATTAAACCTCTGATGAGCTCTGTCAGTCATAATGCTCGCTTATCTTCCTTGTGCCCAGCACAGGGACAAGATGCTCTTTTTCCACACCTGACACTAGTAACAGACTTGTTTTTAAAGAACCTTGAACACCAATAAGGGGTACAAATATGTATTTTGAACTTCTATTAGAGGAACTTCAAGTTACACAAATGAAGTTCACTGGTTTGTGGTTGAAACTGCTACAGACACACAGATAGGATATGCCTCTGATCCGATTACATCCCTGTCACTACATTCACCTTCAGACCAACACTCCAGCCGCACAGTACACATTTTACATTTCCAGTCACATTGTGCAGATATAGTCTATTTTTAATACATGGTATGGGATTTGATGGATGTATTAGTATCAGCGGGAATGACACAGAAATATTTAGTCAGGTTATAAAAGAAAAGCAAAGTCTACGCTGTATACTCCTATTAAATGGGAAAAAGTACATCCGGGTGAATCAAGAAACTTGTATATGCTGTTGTATGTATGTAATGCCATCATACAAGAAGCCGATACGGAGCCATTATGCTTCTTCTCTCTGGCAGCTATAAAACATGCTTTAAAGATGGAGCAGGACTGGGCAGTGAAAATGCACACTAAACTGTTGAGGTGGTGGCGAGACTGACTTATTCAAAGGTAAATCTGTTTCCTCTGTGCACCTAGATGAACATGTAGTCTTTGGTTACGGTTGACGTTACTGTAGCTGAGACTTTGGGGTTACTGTGAACTAAAAGAGAGGGCGTAATAACAGGAGACACAGCTATCTTTCTCTCTTTTCACCACCACATGTGGCACATTTCTTTTTTAAAACAACACAAGAAAAAGGTAACAAAAACAAAACTTAGATCATTTTTTCTCCCCAACAGTTCAAAATATAAAATTCAAGTGCAATTAAAGTTCCAAATATCAGTTAAATCACATACATTTCTCTCTAAAGTAACAGTTTGTTACTTGCAGGTAGTTTATCTCATCTTATTATTATATATTTTTCTATTTAAAAAAAAAAAAAAATACAATATAGACTTTATGATTTATCCCATGTAGTCTTTCCCTGTGCTCCATTTGGATAAAGCACTGACTGAGGTGGAATGGTGTAGTTGTATACAACTGAACATTTCTTTTAATCAATCTGCCATGTTAAAATATGTTTTAAGTGCACCAACTGTTTTTCATCTGTCACTCGTGCACATCAGGCCAGCGAAGAAACACAGTTTATGATACAAGCGTGTACTCTTTGAGGGCCAATTTGTCTTTTGCACATCATGCAAATGCTTGTACCTTATAGTCATAAAGCATCTGTGGCATGGGCCTTTGCAAGTTCTGATTTGTTTAGTATAAATATTACACAATAACACAACAAAGAGAGTAAAGCAGAGCAAAATCAAAGGGAAAAAGGCAGAGCAAATGGAAGGTTGAGTGCAGAGATGTTGGAAATGACTGGGATTAGAAAAAAAAAAAAAACACAGAGTAGGCTACACAGTGAGCAGGTGCAAGGTTTGACCAATACTGGTTTATTGTTACTAGCCTCATTACCTGAACAACCTTTCACACAACATTTCCTGATTTACACACTTTATCATAAAATCGATAAGTTGATTTATGCTTAACTCCTTTCTATCTGTTAAAAATCAACATGCAGCCAGTGGTTGCTAAGCTAAGTGTCACACACAGACTGGAAATGGTGGGAACCATTTAGCAACCCTCCATACAAAAGGTAAACAAGACTCACTTGTACCCCCATTATATTTTAAGTACTATTACCACATATTTGTCTGCAAGTTTTGTAGAGTATATAGATTCCTGTCATTCCAGGAAGTTTGATCAAGCTAGTTAGCTTAAGAGTCAAATTGAATGCAAATCAAAACTTCACAACAGTGTTGTAAAACTTTGGTATTTATAAATGGGAACTTTTAATGTAACAGTCCTCCATTAAAAAAAAGAAAGAAAAAAAAACACTGGGAAGTCTACAATCTTTAAACCTACCTCCACCTTCACTGTTCTGCTACAGTAACACGTTCTCTATTATAGGCAGGAAAACTGCCACCAACTGGAAGAAACTGGTAGTTTTCCTTTCCCCTGAAAGTAAGCTGATCCATCTGAACAGATTTCCTTGTGTTGAACACTATAAGGCACGGCCTAATCCGTACATTACTGAGCAAACACTTAAAAGAAACAAGGTGTCACAGAGAGATTTTGTTGGCTTACTAAAAAGCTAGCTTAGCAGTTTTCCTTGTTTCTAAACTTCTATTTTTTTTATCCAAGACTAAGACTATCACATGGGGGTCATAAATTTCTTAGTTTCATTTAAATGTCATATTTAAAATACTACTAAGTTGGCTTGTTGTTAATTCAAGAGTAAATCTGAAAGACAAAAGTGAATGAAGAAAAAACAAAGTGATGAAGTAAATCTCGAAAACTGCTAAAAAAAAAAAAAAAACCAAAAATATAACAGGCTAATCTTTAGTGTGGTGATAAGTTTTTTCGCCCAGAGTTGGTAAAATACCCAATTTCCTACATTAATAAGTAGCCATGTGCTTTAAAACCCATAGTGCATTAATTTGAAAGAGTTTAACAGTGATTTACTAAAGTCGACAACTATCTTTAAGATAAAGAAAGTGTATATAGAAATATCAATACTTGTGAGAATTTCTGCATGAACATATATCAATGTTGGCCTTCAAAAACCCATACTGGTCAAACCTTGCACATGGAAAGCTACAATCGCTCAGAGGGCTGTATAGTAAGCATGTTGAGGTTGAAGGGGTCAGAGATGTTGAAGGCATCATGTGATGAGCTTCACTGAGGACAAATACATTACATGAAGATCTTTAGCCACAGAAAGGGTAAGTCACTATATGGAGGAGAAGAAGATAAGGGCTCTGGGGTTACATTTAGGTTGCTGGATCTGGAATGACAGAGGATGATGGGCCTTTGACAGGTCAGTGTAGATACCCCGTCTATTTGTATGGTCGTAGGAACCTGGTTACTTTGGAGCGCAGCAACTTGATGAAGGAGCGAGGGAACATCTCTTTGGACTCCGCTGCTGTGTATTTGAAGTAGTTCTGGGGATGGGCGAGTACGTCAAACAGAGCTTTTATCAGGTTCTTATCCTATAAGGAGGACAATAGGACAAATTATGTTACAGCTGCATGATGGAAACATATTTCCAGAAATTTAATTTGTCTTTATGAACTCATACTAAGCAATGTAATGCATCATTTAATACCTTCAGTATCTCCTGGTGGTTTTCAGAGGCGTAAAGCCTACCATCTCGTACTATGTCCTCGATCAGCTGCTGGTAGTCCTCTACAACAAGACAAGGTGTATTAAGATAAACTGATGCCATAAAAATGGCATAAAAACTATGTCAAAATGTTGAAGCAGTGTGAAAAACGAAGCACAACCCATGGATTCAATGCCCTGCAGAACTAAATATACTGTAAAGCAATAAGATAAAACAATATTATCAGTGTCATATAGTTCTCCTTTTAGAGACGTCCTAGCAGCCCTTCCAAATAACACAAACTGATTTAGTCTTTTTCTACTTTGACTGTCATGAACATTAGTATTTAACATTTTAACTGAGGCCTGCAAAGTCTCAGAAGAAGCTCTTGGGGTTTTACGGTTTCTCTGAGCACTGCATGGTGATCTTGGGATAGGCCGTTGGGGCATCCATTCCTGGAAAGTTTGCCATTTGTAAATAAACTGTCTCCCTGTAGACAAAGTCCACATTGTCTGGAAATGACCGTATAACCCTTCCCGAATTAATGAACAGCGAAGTGCCAAAGTTTGTCCTTCCTTGTGACTACACAATCACTTATGTCACACTTCTGCAATGAACTGGAGTCTCTGGAGTGTTTGAACTGTACTGAAGAAGACTCACCATCATAGGTAACGTAAGGAACTTGGAATCCTTTGCCACTGTTGCCCTCATTGGATTTGAATTGGATCCAAAGCTTGCGAGAGCGAGAGGTGAAAGCAATGGGTCGCTCATAAGTCTGACAAGTCTCGTAGGTTGTAATGGAGGTGGGCAGAGCTGAGGGAACAGCACAAAATGTCATGATCATCCAAGTCTTTGTCTTATTCCTGGATTCTGTAAAAGTTCAAAGCTTCAGAAACAACAGATAAGTTAGTCATGATTACAAATAAATTTGTCAAAGGAATAGGTTGAAGCAAGATATGGTCCGTGGCTGAAATAACATTCACTTCTGCATGCAAACTGGATTTCTGCATAAGTCACGTGTAGATGTTAGCTGGAGAACCAGGCCATAATATCTCACTAAAGTACAGCAGTGGAATCAAACTTATAATCTACAGAGGTGCAGTAAAGCCTGGTACGCTTGCACTTTTTAAATGTGCAAGATTTCTGTCTTTGCCTTGATTCAGTTTGCTTGTTGACTGGCTGGAAAAAACAGTCTTAGGGCTACTTTGAGCTTTGAAAACTGCTTAATGAATCCCTCAACAAAAACTGAGCCAGTGATTAGTAGCTAAATGAAAATAAGCTTCCAGCTTTCTATGAGGTAGGTTATGTCATCAGTGAATATGCTTCATTTATAGTATTACTAGGGCTGGGAGTCAAAAACCAGTTCCATGTAGGAACGAACATGAAAATGCCCAGCACTCAGTGCCAATTGAAAATAAGAGTTTTAATCCTTAGTACTTCCTGAATGAGATAATTGAAGAACCATGGAAGTACCCTCACTTTGCTAGTACAGGGTACCTTTATGACAGTGCCATTTAGATCATTAGATGTCGGCTCATTCTACACAGGAGGAGACCTCTCTCTGCAAACTGGAAGCCAATGGGGTGATGGTTTATGATGGCAAACACGACTCATGGTTGTGTATTTGTGAAGTGAAGTGGCGCTATACAAATAAAGTTGAATTGAATTGAATTTTATGCAAAGGTTTAGAAGCTCTGCAAATAAAGTTCCATCTCACCTCCCCTCATACTGCTAAATGAGAATTTTGAGGCTTCTTAAAGGAAATACTTGCAAATGACATCTGCCCTAATTTGGACTTTTCCATTTCATTAGGGGCTGTACGTGGACATGTTGCTGCTGACATTCCTCTATTAGTGTTTTAATCAAAAGTGAACTAAAGTCATACTCCTTCAAAGTAAAGTGCATGAGCCACCGTAGGACTTTTTTCAAATTCTTGTCTTTGTTTACCACTCTTTCTCATGACCAGCACATCTCCACATTCGTCTTCGATCGGGAGGAAGATCTCGGGAACCACAATGAGGATCCGCCTTTTGTGTGGTGGGTTTATAGTCCAGACACAATCCACATTGGAAGGGTAATCTCCAGGGTAGTTAGGAGACTCTATGTAGCCAGTATACTCTCCCAGTTCACCTCCACACTGCTGGTCTGAAGATGATACAACAGCATCATAGGTCTTCTTAGAATTTTAAATAACAATTTCACAGCCTCTGAGCTTCAGGCATACTCTCTAAGTCATTAGCCACTTTGGATAAGCATTTTGGATACATAATTTGTGAGGAAATTAATCAGAAAATTAAAAGCAAGATTACTTTTGCAGTGGGAAACATTGGTGGCACCATCAAAGTCGGTTGTGGTGTTCCCTGGGCAGGTGATGCAGTAGTTCTGCCCAAACTCAGACTGGTAGGTACCTGCTGGGCAGCGGATACAGCGGTGGGTGGTGGAGTTGTAGTAGTGTCCAGGAGCACAGTGCACTAAGAAAAAGGACAAGACATACACAGTAAAACTGAATGAAGAAAAAACATTTTTTTCATCATTTGATGAATTTCAAATAAAGAGATACATTCCTCTCATCCCCATCAGGCATTATAGATACAGTTAAAGTAGATTTGACGTATATAAATCAAATATTAGAAAATATATGATTTACAAACTTCTATTTAGAGCGCAAGAAAATTTAAATCACCACTTCCTCATTGAATCAAAGATTATGAACGAATAGCTTTGATATGTTTCCAACATAAAAGTCCAGTTAGTTTCTGTCTCTTTGTTTCACTTCATCCATTTTCTTAACTGCTTGTTCCAGTTAGGAGGGGCAGAAGGGAAGCTGGAGCCTATCCCAGTAATCATTTGGTAAGAGGCAGGGGATACTCTGGACAGAGCACCAGCCCATTCGCAGGACCTAAACATGATGTACTGAACCTTTAAAATATTAAATAAGTTTCTCAAACATGCATCATCTGTGTGAAAATGGGAGTACAGGAGAGCTTAATAATCTAATATGATTTTTTTTTTTTTTTTTTTTTTAACCATTACAGTTAAGGCCACAAAAAATGGTGCAGAACTGAATCATTTTTTAATTTAAAGCTAAGATTTATTCTGGCTGGCATACAAACATACTGACTGGTTGTTTCCATGCTTCTGATTGGAATAAAACGATGGCATGACAACGCTTTCTGTAGCGCTGTTCTGCTAACACAGTAAAAAGAAAACTAAACAGTTAGAAATAAAAGATAAATGAATAGATGTGCCTGCTAATAAAAATGCCACAGTGATGATGTAGTGGTGAACTTTGTCACCTGATGATGATGATTCCTTCATTTCAAACAGTAGTTTAAATGATGACACAAATATACATATAAAACAACACAGCAAACATAACTAAAAGGTCTCACACACACACACACACACACACGTCACACCACATTAAACTGCATAAACAGACAAAACGTGACGAGAAATCTGAAAGGCATTACACACAGCCACAGAGCCTAACCTTTAGCCTCACAGTCCCTGAAGGAGACAGATCCTTCATACTTGGTCATGAGGCCTCCTCCACATGGGAAGCAAAGAACCCGACCTGGTTCTGGCTGATAGGAACCCAGAGAACATGGCTGGCATGGGCGGAACCCATCAGCAGAAAAATGACCTGCAGGACACTGACCTGTGGAGCAGAGAATGTACTCGTCTTTATTCCCATCTTCAGTCTCCGTTCTGTTTATGTTTAACTGACAACACAGTAATGGCTTCCGTAGCAGCAAGAATCCTAAAGCAAACCTCTTGTTTCCTTGTTGACTTACATGTTTTTCCTGTGGCTACATGACTTTATGCAGTTGCTTCTACTTCTACAGTCAGTTAAGGCAAGCCTTTTAGATTAAACAGTGATTTCAAGAGAGTAAATATGTTGCAAATACTTCAAAAAAAAAAAAAACCATACATGTGATTTTAAATACCATAAAATCAGTGACCAGGGCATGGATGACTTGTAACATTAACTCAGTTTTTGTTTCAAGACAGTCCCCAGTTATTTCAGCAGGACAATGCCAGACATCGACTGCTCTGCCTTCAATCCATATCTGTTTTTCAGATGAAGGTGAGAAACAGAGGACAGGTTTTTAAGAAGCTGAAATACTGGATACGGGAAGAATCTAAACATATTCCTCATGCAAAACTGCAACAATTAGTTTTATCAAATGCCAAACGATTAATGATTCTTTTTGTATTTTTAGCATTTATCACTGCTATTGGTCAAAGTGATTGTGATGTAGTCCTCTGCTTCCTGGTATCCATTAGGAGCCAGAAGATAAGTACCAGATTTTGTAAAACAGCAAAATTTTCTACAATAAAGTGACACAAAAGGTCTCTAAAAGTGTAGGTATTAAATATGATACATTTGGCTTCATAGCAGGGGTGTCCAGTTGCGGTCCTTGAGGGCCACAATCCTGCAGGTTTTCAATGTATCAAACACACCTGACTCAAATGAATAAGTCATTGTGCTGAAGTTCATAGGCTGTTAGATCCATTTATTTTGAGTCTGATGTGTTGAAGCAGGGATACACTGAAAACCTACCGGACAGCAGCCCCTGAGGACCGACTTTGGACCCCCCTGCTTTGTAGGCTCAAAATGAATGTCACAACATAAAATGCATGCCCAGCCTTGTGTGTTGCTTGGTTGCCCTTTTGCACTTGTGTCTGTTAAAATAGTTCAAACATGTTAAAAAGTGAACAATTTTTACGTTTTTGTTGCTTTTTTATAAAAACTTTTGTGGAGTTTATGTTTATAAGGTGATTCTTTAGTTATAAATGTTCATGTTTTTGTGTAAATCTTATGCAAATATCTTGACTCTAAGAAGACCAGCTGATTTTGGGAAGATGGAAATAATGATGGGATGGTCAGTTACCTCCACACTGAGACACATTCTTGGCACCAGCGATGCCCTGTCCATCAGTGCTGGGACATGGCTCGCAGGACAATTGACCCACTGTGTCTTGGTATGTTCCAGGAGGACACGGGACACACTGCTCCTGCTCCCCGCTGTAAAACGTCCCCACACCACAGCTCACTAAGGAAAAAAATACACAGTTAAGTGGTTTCTGACAGGGAAGCAACATCTAGGTAACTCATTAAACTCCAGACTGACCGCACTTTCCATCTCGCAGCACTTGTCCCGTGCTGCAGGTCTCAGCTCCTTCTGGATTTCTGGATGGTTTCTGGGCCACTTCATATTCTGTTCCAGAAAACTGGATGTAGAACTGCTGTTTGTTGATAGACTTCCTGAGTGTTCGCATAGCATTCTGCAGCTTCTGCTTCATCCTCTCCCGCACGCAGTCAAGGTTGCAGGAGTCTGAGGCAAACATCATCACACACTTTGGTAACCTCTTGTACATCTGAATCGTCTGTCTACTATATCATTCATTCCAAGTGGGGATAAGACATGATAGACCACCACACCTGAGGCTTCCTCCTCCTTCATCTCCATCTCAAACTCGGCAGTGATGTGGGAAACTTCTTTTGTAGGAGATTTGCGTCCTCTGCGGCGCTTCTTTGATGAATCACACTTGAGATTGACAAAAGTGACTTGACAGTCATCTGTGCAGGGGAACTGGCCTCCTTTGAGATGGAGAAAAAGAACTTAAAGTAAAATTTAGGTAAATTACCTGTAAAGCATCTTTTAAAACTTTGATTATTAAGTACTTTGGAAGAAACAAGTAAAACTTTCAATAAGGGTTAAAAGAAAAGGTGAAAATGACTTTACAAAAATAATGAAAGACAAAAAAAACAACAACACAAGGTCGAGTCCTGAACAGGTCAGTCACTCACACTGAAAACAGATAATTGCTCCTCAGCTGTGATTTAAAGCGTCTGAAAATGAATATGGATTCTGGAGAGCAAGTGCACAGTCCACTTGCATTCTCAGCAAATAAATCCGAATCAGAGCAATAAAGTGGTCAAGCAGAAGTTCAAGGAGTTCAAATTTTACTGATCTAGCTTGGAGCTTAATTGCTTCTGGCTTTGCTTTGCTTTTTACTGTATGAAGGAGAAGTCGGAACTAAAAGCGTTGTGATATATAAACTGGGATGATGGGACAGGAATATCAAACCTTTGGAAATGCTGCAGAATTTTGTGCAACCCTTAAATCCCTAAAAAATATCATGAGGAAAAAAAAAGCATGTAATCACATTGCGATTGGCTTTTTTTTTTTTTTTAAAACAATTCACAGGTCTGAACATGCAAATGAGTGAGCGTTTTCCAGGCTTTATGAGCTTATGCACCTAAATGACACAAAAAAAGGCCTCAATAAGACAATGATCAGTGGAAACATTGGAAGAATTTTAAAACTCTTTTCAGGATAAAATCAAACACTGATTTCTAACCCAACTGTGTCTTAAAGTTGGAGCAAGTACAGCAAAATAAGAAGGCCAAAACAGGGAAACAGGACAAAGCATCTGGACAGAAACTTTAAAATACACTTAAGAAAGAAGCCATTGTTTTATATTGATCAGTGACAACAACAGGATATACAGAATCAAAAGCAGGCAAATCTGAGGAAAATAAAATGAAAATTTCACTACAAAATAAGTGCAAAAAAAATATCATTACCCCAGAAAAAGCAAATAAATAATAAAATAGTCAAGTATGTAAAGGTGCATTCACATCAGGATAGTCAGCTAGACTCGGTCCATCGGGGACTCGGCTCAATTGTAGGGGGGTGTACCCATTCAGACAGAGATTACATTCACACTGCACTTTGGTCAAACAAGTCAAACCTTTATAATATATCCCCATTCCCATGAAGTGTGGCGCTACACTAGTATGTAGCAAAAGAGAAGACCAGACCTGTGTATAGAAGAAAACGGTTTCCTTCACTTGAAAATTAAGGTGAAACTATCGCTGTTTTGGTTTTTTTTTTACTTTGTCTTATGCAAGTACACTGCAGAAATACACTGCAACAATGGACACAGTATGAACAACAGACGAGGCAGAGGATTTTTAACGCCATCGCTATGTATTTACCCACAATGCAATAAGACACCAAATGCAGAAAGTTATTTTTTTTTGTAGTTCACATCCGGTATTTGGTCTAAGCAGCAACCGCCGGTGGTTAAAAGTGAAGCCTATGTGGAAGTGTGTAAAACTGCAGTTCCCCCTTCACCCACTAGGGGCTGCAAAGCAGAGCAAATCCACATGGAGTCCCATGTTAAAAAGACCAACTTCACAGCAGAAATAAACATGTTTAGACCCTGGTTCAAAAATCCATTTTCAGTTTAATAGGTCAGGTTTACCTTCATGACAACTGTGGGGGGAGTGAATTTTTTTCTAACTCGCCCATTTAAGAGTAATTTAATCTCAAAATTTGGCATATTTAGGGGTGTGTCCTTTTGACTGACAGGTACCCAATCTCCCGCTTTAAGTAAGAAGAACGTAGAACAATTGCGGTTTTTAGACGGTTAACAACCTGACTTAGCTTTAGCCTCCATTAGCTAGTTACCTCCTGTTCTCTCCTGTTATCTCCGGGTTAGCTCGGTTAGCTCGGTTAGCTCTTAGCTACAGGCAGCTCGGAGTTTGCTCGATGTCAATCATCCACCGCAACGTTCACAGCCCCCCTCTCAGCTCCCCTCTCAGCTCCACCTCTTTGCCCATGTTTGTATTTTCTGGGCAATACAACACACATGCTTCTGTCAAGATTGTGATGGCAGGAACCGCCCACCGAGCTTCAATTTAGCTCTTTAGAAACCTATGGGTGACGTCACTGAGGCTCTGTCCATCTTTTTATATACAGTCTATGGTCTGGTCCACTTGAAACAGACCGAGACCTGCGTTTATACGCAGACCGGTTCCACTTCTTTGATCCGAATTCATTCAGCACATTCACATTTCCCCAAATGAAGTGGACTTTTTGAGCAAACGGACTCTGATTCAAATCAAAAGGCTGATGTGAATGTGCCAACAGCTGCTCAAAGTCCTCCAGTCATTTAGCAGACACTAAGTTAAAGTGATGTCAATGAAATTATGCAATAAACGTCTTTAATGACAGAATTTCACGTAGAAATTGAAACATTGTAGGATTATGTAGAATATGACAAGAAAAGTTGCTGATGCAGGACTCTGTTTTTTACCTTGAGCATTATGTTTTGATGCATCTCTGTGTTTCTCCTTGTTGCGGGGCTTCAGGTGACACTTGGCGTCTTTGATCTTAAATTTGGCCTTCTGCTTGATGGGTGGCGCCACCGTATCTTTATTCAAACAAATCAGAGAAAAACAGAAAGTGGTTATACATGACGCTGTGGTGAAAGTTGTGGTGAAGTTCTGTCAAAGGATAAAAAGTTTTTGTTTTTATTTTTTACATTTTTCAATAAATTATTAAGAGGTTGATCTTTTTCTTTCAATCCTCTCATGTGATTTGTTGCTTTATTTCAACCAGATATACAGAAATGAAGGATGGTATTTCAACATAAGGGATATACTTTATTGATTTTGTGAATTGGTTTTCAATTTCAGCTGTGAGGCATCAAGAAATGAACTTCAGATAATTTTGCTTATGGAACAAAAGAAGACTGGAGATAATAAAGACAGGTCCATCCATCCATCCATCTTCTGCCGCTTATCCGGGGTCGGGTCGCGGGGGCAGCAGCCTAAGCAGGGAAGCCCAGACTTCCCTCTCCCCAGCCACATTTGCCAACTCTGCGGGGGGGATCCCGAGGCGTTCCCAGGCCAGCCGAGCGATGTAATCCCTCCAGCGTGTCCTGGGTCTTCCCCGGGGTCTCCTCCCAGAGGGACGTGCCTGGAACACCTCACCAGGGAGGCGTCCAGGAGGCATCCTGACCAGATGCCCGAGCCACCTCAACTGGTTCCTCTCGATGCGAAGGAGCAGCGGCTCTACTCTGAGCCCCTCCCGGATGACTGAGCTCCTCACCCTATCTCTAAGGGAGAGCCCGGCCACCCTGCGGAGGAAACTCATTTCAGCCGCCTGTATACGAGATCTCGTTCTTTCGGTCACGACCCACAGCTCATGACCATAGGTGAGGGTAGGAACGTAGATCAACTGATAAATCGAGAGCTTCGCCTTCTGGCTCAGCTCCTTCTTCACCACGACAGACCGGCGCAGAGCCCGCATTACTGCAGACGCCGCACCGATCCGTCTGTCGATCTCACGCTCCATCCTTCCCTCACTCGTGAACAAGACCCCGAGATATTTAAACTCCTCCACTTGAGGCAGGACCTCACTCACTAAAGACAGGTGAATTATTGAAAGTGGTTCAGACAGAACAATACGAATCTCAAATGTTCCTTCACCAACCTGCTCAGAAGGTACCGTAAATCTGGTCCATTGTATGTAGAAATGCCAGGTTTGAGAGGAGACTGCTGGTGGCCATTTCTAATCAGTAAGTTTTAGCCAATCAGCATATAGCTAATGCAGCCCTGAGGGCTATGTTCAAATTTACTGTCAGGTTTTTGAGAACTGTATATTTATCCATGTGCACACTAACCATCTGTGGACATAGAGCGACACAGATGTCTATCCCTACAGCTTTAACCAACTGAATTGGGTAAATAGGGAGTTGGCTATTCAAAATGCAAGTTGCAGGAAATGTTTTGCACTCATCATAGGAGTTGTTGCATGCTACATATTGTAGTTTACTGTACCAGCACAAGTAGGTAAACCAGAGGTGGCATTCCTCTTCTGAGGGGCTTTACTGTGCTGGACGGGTACTCCGCAA
The DNA here is from genome assembly GCF_933228915.1 of Telmatherina bonti. NCBI lineage: Eukaryota > Metazoa > Chordata > Actinopteri > Atheriniformes > Telmatherinidae > Telmatherina > Telmatherina bonti. The sequence goes on along the minus strand of NC_136632.1, from coordinate 21,065,498 downwards.
CTCAGTGTGTAGCTGTTCTCTGAGTCTGCAAGAAAACAGCACGCATGTAAGAACAAGGTGAGGGAAAAAAGACATCAGAAATGATTTTCACGGGAGTTTAGGGAAGCTTTTAATGTCAAACAGGGGTGATAATGTAAGCCTCTGCACAGCTGTAGGAGTTGAAGAGAGTTTTAAAGATGTTTGATGGTGTTATCATTCCGAAACAAGCCAAGAGAAATATCTGCTTCCATGTGACTTAAGACCCTGATTGCAACATTAAAGCCAAAGTGAAAGAATTATGAGTCTTCTCTTTCTCCCTTGATGCACATGCACATGCAAAGATGCATTTCAAGTAAGAAAAGAGGGATAAAGTCTTTGGAAATTATAAAAGTGAGGCAATTAAATAAGTGCCAAGGTTACATCCAGCCACAGGAATTTACATGGCTCCCACTCCCTAAAATTAAAAAGTACTCCAAAAAGAAAGAAAAACAAATATTTCACTCATTCTCCAGAGCTATCTATCATTCTCACACAATGGCTGCCAAGTCAAACTAAGTGAAGGTCGAGCTAAGGAAAAAACTGCATGATCAAAGAATGTGATCAATCTACAGATGCCTGTTAAGTACTATCACAGGAGAGGCTGGGGTGCTGGCCAAAAGAGTGTGATGGGTGTAGCCAAGAAAACCTTGGAGAGTGAAAAACACATCATTCTGTGCAGAGAAAACCCCTGAGGAGTCCATAAATACAGCGATAAATAGTACAAACAGCTTCATTAAGTGGAAATGAGAATGATAGGGAAGATGCAATGTTTAGCTTTGACCACCAGAGGGCAGCCACTTGCACAATATGGAAACTTCAGTATTGTATTGGTCCTGTTAGAAATTTCCCTAAAAGCTTATTTTGAATATATTATGTTGCCTTTTTTTAGAGGTTATGTAGGAATTGGCTTCAAATGATGTGTATGTTGATTCGTGTATGTAAAGTGCCCTGTGACAACATTGTTGTGAAGTGGCACGATACAAATAAAGCTGAATTGAATTGAATTGAATATTTTTATTCATTTATTTTTCGATGTATAAACAACCAAGAGCTCATGTGCTCAGCTAATCCAAAGAAAACAATACAAATATCTAACATACATAGCTGAAAATGAACTAAATTAATGTCTCTCTGTCCAATCATAAACTGAATATTTTGGGTTTGTCAGCTTTATACTGGTCAAAAGACAACTTAAAAATACCACCTCCGACACTTGGAACTACTATATCCACTAGGCATTTACTACATAAAGAATGACCTGACTCCCTAAATTATTTTAGATAATCAGTTAGGAATAAAAGTCAAAATAAAAAATTAAAAAAAATCTTTTCCTTTATCTATGCAATCTGCTCTTTGATTTAGTCAATGAAATGTTTAGAAAACAGGGGGCGTGATGGTTAGGTTTAGGTCAAGGGTGTCAAACTCCAGTCCTGGAGGGATGGTATCCGGCAGGTTTTTGTTGTTTCCCTTTCCCAACACAGCTGATTCAAATCAAATAGATCCAGCAGCTTCTTGTCAACCAATTTTTTGAGTTTCAGTCAGGTGGGTCGGAGCATGGAGACAACAAAAACCTGCAGGATAGCCCTCCAGGACTGGAGGTTGACAGCTGTGGTTTAGATGCAGCCTCCTGGGACGTCTGTGAGTTTTAATATCATGAGAAGTGATGGAAACATGGGTGTGTTTGTGTGTACCTGCGAGAAAAAGAGCATTGGAGGGGCACGAAAGCGAGCAGACCTCTGCCCCTCCGCTCTTGGTGCAGGTCAGTTGGGCTCGAGGTGCCGGCTTTCCATTGGGAAGACACTTGTCTGCCTCTGAGGATCACACACATATATTACACCTGCACTAATGCCTGCTCCAAAGAGTCCACCACGCCACACACTGACCGAGTCAAATGCCAGCAAACCTGCAGGCACACAAAGCTGTTACTTACCGATGCAATCTTTCTTGTTCCAGTGGAGTTTCTGTCCTGGTGGACACACACACTCATAGCTACCCTGCGTGTTTATGCAGCCATGCTCGCAGCTCCCATTGTTGATGCTGCACTCGTCAATATCTAACAACACAGAAACCATACAGCATCTGAGCATCGACTGTTTTCATTTTCTTAATGGCAGTGAGAAGTTATACAGTCCACCATACAGAAACGCTTCCTCATGAGCAAACGGATGGATCAGGCATCCAGTTCCAAGCCGGTGAGCTGTAAGCTGTATGTAGATCCCAACACTAACCTCCACAGTGAGTGAGGCCATAGAGGATGTATCCTTTGTTGCAGATGCACTCATAGCTGCCTGAGTAGTTGATGCAGGTGTGGTCACAAGCTCTCTCAAAAGAGCACTCATTTATATCTGAGGAAGACCAAAGAGATACAACATGGGTGAGGAACACTGAATCATCTCTACTGATCACGAAAACTGAATTAAAAATGCCTTTCACTAGGATCCCCCTCGCCACCTTATTTACTACTATGTTTAACTGTTAAAGGCAGAGCGGCAACATATCGCATGATGTCTTCATAGTTCATATTATCACTGAGAGTGTTAAAAGGAAATTCCTTCAACTATTGGAAAACAACATCCATCATCCCTTTTTAAAATGTAACCAACATGTAAATAAATGTCAGAATATTCCTTTGTTTCACTTTATTTTTTACTCTTAAAAAAAAAAAAAAAAAAAAACCTGAAAAAACGGACCATGTTTGTTTTGTATTACGGTACTGTGAAGTAACTTTCTTTGACAGGAGATGCAGACATCAGCTGCTGATGTTTCTGTAACAGTTCAGGAGACTGACCCGAATATGTTTGGATTCTTGTTTAGCTTCTTTTGGTATGGAGAATATAATAATGTAACAACACAGGGTGTCTGTTATGCTTGAATTAAACATGTAATGATACAGTAATGATGTTAATACAAAATTTCTCCATGTACCCATAGCAACAATAAAGACTCATCCAATACATGTATCATTATTATTGTTATTAATATTATTATTATTATTATTATTATTATTATTATTATTATTAACATTAATATTAATATTAATATTAATATTATTATTATGTAATAACCCAGTATTGTAAGCCCTCAGTTCTGTAAGAGTTGATGTGTTCGATAAAATGTCATTTAAAGCAGCCTGCAATAACTGGAGAGCAACTAAAAGAGCAAGTTACAACTAATTACAAACATTAACAAAAAAGTACCAGGATTGAGTATAAAAAAGCATCTTGAAGTGGCAGTCTGTCAAAGTAAAGACAGACAAGTTGAGCAATGTGCAAAAGAAATGTGTCCATGAACTGTAGAGCAATAACAAAATAATTTCCTTTGACATTAAACTGAAAAGTCTGAATATTCCTACATCCATTGTGCACAATATCAATAAAAGATTCAGAGGATCTGTAAGGCTAAAATATCATCAACATTGAAGTACAAATCTTCCGGGAGGAGGACAATCACTTAACTCAGTGAGCCCGATCAGATTTACACACTAATGTAAACACTTAAAAATGTGTAAAAAGTTCAGAAACATAAAATAAATTATGTTATCATGTCGTGTTCAGTTCTGAATTATTTAAACATTAATACAGCTGAGGAATAGTTCAATAGGTGTCTCTTTCAGGTTGGATGGATGTAAACATCAGTTTTATAGGTGACTTAAACATGATGGAGATTTTTATGGCTCATTTACTGACATACAAACACACACAGGCGTTGTCTTGGAAACTAAAGAGACTGGCTCTTTAATCAAGTGTTTCACGTTCAAAAACCTTAAAAAATAACCATGTTAAGTAAAAGTAAAATAAAATGTGCATTTATTCAACAACTGAAATAAAAAACTAACTTTTCACAATATAAATATTAGTGTATGTGTGTGTATGTCTGCCAGTGTGTGTGTGTGTGTTTATGTATGCTTGTCTAGAACCAAACATTATTAATCTAGTAGGAATGGAGGGCAGCTTTCAAGGCTCACCTGGTTTATTTCAGGCTGTTCCACAGAGCTTTACAGGAGCTAAAAATACAGCATGTTATAATGGAGTTTGTAACGCAGAGGAAGTTGTTAAAGGCCTGAATGTTGGCTCGGTAAATAGTCCAGGCAAATGTCCATGTGAGGACTTTGGAAAACCTTGCTTGTGTGGTTGGAGCTAGCCCTCAGGCAAAGTTTACATAAACTGAGGGGAGCGTTCACAAACACACAAATACATATAAACAAACAAGCATATATATTATTTATATATATACATATATATATATATGCACATATATGTATGTGTATATGTATACATATAGATATTTTTTTATTATAACTAGGAATTTACTTGCAGGAATTACTTATTAGGCTGTGGCAAATAGCTCGATGCTAAATCTAACTGGTTGGGTTTTTGAGCCAGTTCTGGTACATGCTTCAGCTCTGGCATGTGGTGCAAAACCAGAAGCTGTTTTCTCTGGAAAGACTCACAGCCAGAGAAATGCAGGAGGCCAAACAGGACATATATGGCAACCATTGACAGCCATGGTAAAAGTGTTTTTGTAATGGTGATGCAAAGTGACACAGACGCTGCGATGTGGCTGATAACACTTAACACATCCTTAAAGCTCCGAATGAGGCACAGTTAATCCGACACGTGCAGAAATAAACACACGCACAATGTTTCCCCGCTGGTGGTTTCAGGCTGAGGACAGAAGAACCGGAAGGTTTTGTTGTTGATAAAAATCATTTCGTTTGATCTTCCGGCTCACCTGCTGTGACTTGTAACCAGGAATCTGACTTTAATCATGCAAACATTATACAATACACACCCCGCTGAAACACATTACAGCAACGGTTATTTTGCTGCAAAAAGCAAACAATGCAGAGATTTACAATCTCACATCACAAGAAGCCATAGACCATATACCCTGATATGCTGTATTTCTATGAATAATTCAACAGAAAATGAGTACAGAGACAAAATATCTAATGTCGATACTAAACATAAATAATTACTGTTTTAGGAAAACGCATGCTGTGATTTGGTATAAAGACTTTACACAGGACAGGCTGAGGGGTTAACTATCTGGAAGAGTTCTCAACTTAAACGAAATTTGCAAACAATTCAGTATTAACCATTCGTCATGCATTTTATAATTAAAATTCAGCTAATCTCCTTTCTGCATGGGACAAGGTGAGCGGCTAATATCCAGCAGACATGATCTTTGGGTCCTCACTGCATAAAAAACAAATGTGATTCTTCAATGAAATTTCAACAAATTCTCTCAGTGATGTGACCTCATACAATCACAGGACAACTGATCATTTTATTCATTTATTCACTTTATTTCTTATTTTTCCTGTTCATTTATTCCTCTTCCTTCCTCCCTCTTCTTCTTTCCTTGTATATACCAGGATGGCCTCCTTTTGCATCCTTACTTCACCTTTTTGCAAGTGAAATTGAACATAATCTGACCAGGTAACATTTTCCCAACTTTCTGTTTTCCAGATTCTAAATGTTGCCTCAGTTTCCTGTTCTTGGAGTGACAACAAAGTGGTCTTCTGCTGCTGTAGCCTATCAGCTTCAAGGTAGGAGGAATTGTATGTTCAGAGACGTTATTCTGCACTCGTTTGTTGTAACTAGTGGCTGAGTTTCCAAAGGAAATTTCCAAACTGTAGAAATGGCTGTGTGAGCAACTCTCAGTAGTTTCTAAAATACCAATAAAGACCAACAAACATGTTCAAAGTTACTTAAACCCCTTTTCCCCCCTCTTTTTCAACCAAGCCAAGCCAACTTGATTTATAAAAGCACTTTATGATGCCAACCACTGAATAAAGTGCTGAACATAAAATTAAAAAAAATAAAAAATTTCAATATATAATAGTGAAAGACAATAAAATCAGCAAAAAACAAAAGAAAACAACAAGAAATACAAATAAAAACAATAGTAGCAATAAGAGCAAACTCATACTGGAACTATTCTTTAATATTCTATCAACATGTCTACATGCTTTAATGCATGTGATTAGATTATTAACTATTCATATTAACAAGCACTTGAACAGGTGGAACTTCTAAACTGCCTGGTGAGTGAATGTTTCCTTTAATATAATCCTTAAAGTGGCCCAATAAACAAACATTTAGAGGTGCAAACTTAAACTGATAAGTTGACTGTTTGCATACTGGGAAATCCTCCTTTTCAGATCATTATAAGCTGTAAAGGAAATGGACCTGTTCGTGGTGAGGCCCATCTCACGACTAAAAGCAACTATGATAAATGCTCCAGCTGCAACCATGTACTGAATTATACATAGGTAAATAAAATGAATGGATATTTGCCTATTTGGAGGTTGATTTAGTATTATTCTTCACCATATCTTGTCTGTACTTTATAGAATTGACTTCCTCGTCATCTGACTCCTCTTATTGTTAGCTATTAGGCTCCGCTAGTAGATTTTATGTTATGTTGCTATATTGTAGTTCTAACATTATAATAACAATAGAAAAATAGAATGAGTAATGATTTGATGCTGTAGAAGACCTATTAAACACCCAAAGTAAACAGAATCAGATAGCCCAGCGGCCAGTCACTGACCTTCACATGTCCGCTCATCTGTGAGAAGTTTGAAGCCTTTCTGACAGCTGCACTCGAAGGAGCCCACCGTGTTTCGACAAAAATGGTCACAGCCTCCATTGTTCTCCTGGCATTCATCGATATCTAGATTGAGAAATAAATAATGGCAAACCTTTGGGTCATAACTTTGGTTTGGTTTGCTGAAAGTTTGCTTGAACCCATGAGTCCCATAAACATGGCTTAAATATACATGTCAGACATAGAGATCAAATCAAATCAAATCAAATCAAACTTTATTTGTGTAGCACTTTTCGTGCTTAAAAACAATACAAAGTGCTTTACATTATAAAACAATTTACATCAAAATAGATAAAAATAGATAAAACACTAACACACATACACATCCCCTTTCACCCACCCGCAACCACCCTCACCCATGCCCTATTTGCGCTGTAACAGTTAAAAGAAGATATAAAAAACAAAAACAAATGAATAACCACCATAACTCAAACTCCAAGTTTATAAGCCAGTTTAACAGATACGCTCACATGGTAAAACATATAACCAGTAACATTTAACTTCAGTTTCAGCCTTTCTTTTGCTAACTTAGAATGACTTTGACAAAAAAAAAAAAAAAGTCAGTTTTCCAGAGTTGTATCACACGATACTCAGAAAGAACACAAAGAGGAAAAGATATTAACACTGATAAATCTAATGAAGGCAAACATATATATAAAACATACAGTTTCTAAGACATCTGGCATCACTTTATGGAAGAAACTTCGCTCAAAACCCTCTCAAATGGTAAATTGTAAAATTACCCAATAAATAAATTTGTTATGTTATATATATATATATATATATATATATATATATATATATATATATATATATATATATATATATATGTGTATATATATATATATATATATATATATATATATATATATACATACGTATACACTCCTCACCCACCCTTCCCATCTCCCGGGGGTAGGACGGGTGGCTGTTCATCTGTCAAGCTCGGGTTCTCTACCAGAGTCCTGGGAGCTTGAGAGTCCTACGCAGTATCTTAGCCGTTCCTAGGACTGTGCTTTTCTAGACAGAGATCTCTGATGTCTCACCAGGTATCTGTTGGAGCCACTTCTCCAGTGTGGGGGACATGGCCCCGCTATGCTCTGATCACTATGGGTACCACTGTTGCTTTCACCCTCCAGACCTTCTCCAGTTCTTCCTTGAGGCCTTGGTACTTCTCCAGTTTCTTCTCATGCTCCTTATTTATATATATATATATATATATATATATATATATATATATATATATATATATATATATATATATATATATATATATATATATATATATATATATATGTATGTATGTATGTATGTATGTATGTATATATATATATATATATATATATATATATATATATATATATATATATATATATACACATATATATATAGATACATATATAGATAGATAGATAGATAGATAGATAGATAGATAGATAGATAGATAGATAGATATAGATATATTCAGTTTTTGTTTAAAAGGCCAAATAAAGACTTCAGAATAAAAAAAATGAGGATTTAGCAAATAAATAGGCACAGTTGTGGCACTGGCAGAGACTCTCTGATGAATCCCTGCAAAAGGAAATTTGGACACCTTAACTTTAGCCCAGGCGTGCTGCAGTTATAAAAAAAAAAAACACCAATTCTGAAACATTAATAAGGGGAATGCAATCGCCCCAGAGGCACCATGTTCTCTGCCAACCACAAACCTCGTGGTGGATTTGGTTGCAGTCCCGACTCTCCAGCCTTATTTCCTTGCCTCGTTTAGCTCAGTGTGTCCTCACATGAACCTGAAACTGCAAAATCTTGTCCTTCTTTTCCTGGTTTGACGTGTGAATACATTCTGCTTATCCTCACCACTCCGTGCACAAAATGAAAACTGCGTACTTGGGACAAAAAAACAACAAAAAACAAACGTTGGTTTAGGGAAGTGGAGCAAGTATAAGAGGTCAGGCTAAAAGGATTAACAGGGTGGCGGAAGACCAGGTAGGAAGAAAAAGAGAAGAGGAGGAAGAAAAGATGAGGAGCATGAGCAAAGGAGGAGAGAGGACAATAGTCTGGGAGATTACACAGCCTAAGTCCTTTTTGATTGGTGCTCTAAGTGATGGAAACTGTGAGGGATTAACACATGCATCCTTTAAGCTGAGGAATAAATCGAGCAAGACACCACAGAAAAAAACTGAAGGGTGGGACGATGGAGGCAAAAGGACAAAGAGGAACTGTAAAGAAAATGGAAGAAAGCAACAAAGGGAAAAAGACTAAATAGGGAGAACGTAGTTGGAAATGAATAGAGACAGGAGAGTTTAAAAAAATAGAAAGAAAAGCATTTATGCGAAGAGTAGAGGAGGGACTGAATGGGATGAAAGACAACAGAGGAGGGATAAATGGATGTACTAAAGTCCAACGTAAGTCAGAGTTTCACCAGTAAAACTATGGTTCCAACAAACTGCTCCATTCTTTCTTTTTCATAGCTGGCATATTTAACTTTAAACTATTTAACTCTGTTCACCTAATTATGCTCCAAACTTTACTCAGGCTTGAAAACTGTGAGAAGATGATGTTTTGTCGGCAGTTGTTTGCTGCGCTTTGCAGTCAGAGAAGGCAGGGGAGGCAGTGGCAACTAAAGGCAGACAGAAGTAAATGGAATTATTCCATTTTAATAATTATTTTATATATTTTTCATTTTCTTGTATAATCCTTATTTTTAATATGATCTTTCAAATGATAATTTCTGATTGCCAACAGTGCCTAAGTGATGGCTTTTAGTGCTTTCCATAGCTCAATAAAACTGACTCAACAGCACCTCCTTCTGGCCAGACAGAGAAGCTGCACAACTCACCCCTGTGCCGCCCTCTACTAAAGGCACAGCGCTGCTCTGCCTTTTCCTCTCATTGCAATGCATCGGCAGTCTGTTTCCTCATATTAAATCTTTTCTGTAAAAAGGCATATTTCTATTCTGCCTTTTTACGTTACTGTATTATGCCAATGTATGTTCACAGAGAATTAGTGAATTGATGCTTTGCTCTTAAAGTTGGTTGACTTGCAGACGTGTCTTATGATCTTAATTCTGTTAGATTACACACACACTTACCTGCCTACACATTTAAATTACACAGGAACACACAGACAAAATCAAGTCACATCTCCTCAAGTTAAATAAGTTTCACTGCCTTGCCATGTGTCAATAAGAGCTTAGGAGTGTTTTCTTTTGGGGAAGGGTGTCAAAAGTCGGTCCTCGGGGCCGCTGTCCTGTTTTCCATGTATCCCTGTTCCAACAAACCTGGCTTTCATTACATGGATCCAGCTGCCAATGAAGTCCTGCACAATGACTGATTGATTTGAGTAAAGTGTGATGGAGCAGGGATGCATGGAAAACCTGCAGGATTATGGCCTTCAAGGACTGAAGCTGGACCTGCCGTTGGGGTTTAATGACGAGTCATTAATCGAGATATTAATCGCCCACTACAAAAGTTCCGTTCTGGGAGGATGATTCGACACTTGGTGATGTCACAGCCATGAGGTCCACCTATCAATCATCCACTTTGGAAAGTAAACTTTGTCAGACTGTCATGAACAATGCATTTAGCGTCAAAACAAGCAATGGTGTGAAGCTTAACCAGCATGAATGCAGTGAAGGTGAACAGGAGAAAGCAGGAGCAAAGAGATGTCAGTCAACACACACTTCAAATAGTTCTTAGTGCATTATAGAAACATAATTTGGCCACTATGTTTTCCTTCAGAGTACACTTAGTCCTCCCTGCCCTGCTAATCTCAACTCTATACTTCTGAATGAACTGTTAATCTAAATGTGAGCTGAGGCATGAATCCACAAGCTGGCAGTGTGCTGTGGTATAACTGTATTATACTTTGAGCCCTGCTGTGTCCTATCAGTGGCCTTAAAAGGGACTGACCTTATGTCTGGCTCAACTAAAACAGATTCGTCTGTGGCAAATGGAAAAGTAAAAAGGCTCGGAGACTACTTTTTAACAGAAAAAGAGACAAGTCAGGACATTTGAGTACTCTTCTTATCTAGAAAGTGTTGTGCAATACCAGCGGCGATGCATTTGTACTAACAGTTATCTCGTCTGGGAAGAGTTTTGTTCATCATTTACTGGTCCTAGTTCCAGTTTCTTTTATAAATGTTTATCGTTTTTGTAAAATGCTTCTCTTCTGTGTTTTTTCCTCCTTTCCTCAGATGTTTTCCATTTAACATGTGATGCAGGTTGTCACAAGTGACTTTAAAATCAGTTTTCCGGTTCTTCTGAGACACACAGGAATGTCTTTCTTTGGGCACACATTCCAATCCCAAGACAGCACAAGTTGAGACATTTTCATTGAATGTTTGATGTTTGTGCATTTGGTGAATTTTGATTAATCCAAATTCTTGGGATTGGAGACACAAAGCCTTGGTCTTGAGTAAATCAGCTGTCATTTCTCAGGCATGTTGGTAAGCAGTACATATACTGTATACACAAACTGAGAAACATTTGTCTTTTTTCCCACCGTCTCCGCCTCAGTGCCGATGTAAAAACAGAGGATACAATCCTGAGACTACCCCGCACAGACAGACATGGCTTCTTAATTATCTTGGCAACTGCAAACACTGGCAGAACCACCACATCTACCCATACTTAATGGCTGCTTTGGGGATGTCTATGCCATATAGCGGGGTATAATTACCCTTAATGAAGCTTAAATATTCTTTGAGCTAAAGTAAATACATCAAGCCTCCACACATCTTGAAATGATAAAGTTTGGACAGAAGAGAGATAGTACAGATAAAGGCAAGTAAGGGGGGGAGGTGGGTGAAAGGAAAGGGTGGGCTGACATGTACAACCTCAGTGTTCTTCTTGTTCCCTTTACTGAAAACTGCTACTGTGAATCACTCTTCTGAAACACCGAGCCAGTCATTTTATGGTCTTTGTGTCTTTCATTCAGTTCATGTGGCTGTTAAATCATTTTCTTGCAACTTCTTCCATGGTTCATTTTGCTGCATTCAGACACAGTTTGCAAAGAAAAGCAAACTTTTCCAAAAATATAATGAGCTGCTAGCGGCACAGTTAGCAACACTCCGCACAGTCAGCGGCGATTAGTTTGTGAGGTTTGAACAGTGTTGGGTAGTACTGCGTCACTGTAGCATACTCTGATGAATTACTGTTTAAATATAGTAACTTAGTTACCATTACCCTGTTCTTCCTCTTTACAGCAGTGATCCAGAACTACACGGGCAGTGCTGCCAAGTCTGTTTGTTTTCTATGTGTCACTTCTAAACACCATCAGTCATGGGTGTTTGGGCTGGTTTCCTTAGCATAGTTACTTACTTGATGCTTCCTCTGATCCCTTTCTGAATCCCTCCTGATTCTTTCACAGCTGACCATAATTAAGCAAAAACCCCTGAACCGGAAACCTGAACGCAACGGTCCTTTCTTCAGTGGACACAGCTTGCTCCTTAGGTTACCACGGCCGTCTGAACTGGCATGTCCCTACCAGTACACGCGCACACACACTCATTTGATGCAGAGAAAGAGTGGGAATCCCTGCCAGAAGAAGTTTTAGCTTTTCCAGACCAGGGATCCCAAATCCAGGTCCTCAACGGCCAGTGTCTTGCAGGTTTTCCAAGTGTTCCTGCTTGAACACATCTGACTCAGAATTACACAAGCTCTGTCCATATCTGCTAAATACACACTGATCTGAATCAGGTGTGTTGCAGCAGAGACACTTGGAAAGCCTGCAGGACACCGGCTCTTGAGGACCTGGATTGAGGATCCCCTGTTGTAGACACTTCTGTAGAAACACAACATTAACATAGTGCAAGGGTATGCCTGTGACCCTGAGCCCTGATTTTCAAAATGGAGAGAATAAAACTTCATACACTTTTTAATTAAAATAATTAAGGGAATGTTTTCCAACCATAAGATCTGACATGTTCATGTCAGTGAAAAAAGGTTTATGAGAGATTTATGCCATAATTTCTATGAAATGTAGGCACAGACATCCATGAAATCAAACTTATTTTTTCCAAAACCATGATCATATTGTGAATATCAGTGTACAAACTGATGTTGGGAAACTGCGCACATACACAAAGGTGTTTTTTATCTAATCTAAAGTCTGTTTTAGAGTTTGTGCATCAAGCGGGTCCTGCATCAGCTTGCTGGTCTCATTAAAGAGTGAATGTGCCTGCAAAGTATTTCTATTTCAAAGCAGCTGTTTCTGCTGTTGTACATTAGGAAAACATGAATATCTGTGCAAAACGCATTGACAGAACACCCGGTAGTGATTAAGATATTTCAGTCGGGTTAATGTAGAAGATAATCCTACTTGGCATGTTCAGACACATGCTTCTACTGTAGGATGGCTAAATATATAGCACCTTAAAAAGCAGAAGAACAAAACCATGAATAAAATCTGTGCATGAATGGGCTCCAACATCTGGATAGCCAGAAGCCAACTTGAACAAGGCATTTGTTAATGAGGACATTCCCAATTAAGCGAACACACAGGACTGCACACGGACACACGCGGAGAAGCAGCTGAATCCCACTGAGAATTGTCACCCCGTGACAAAAACAAAGCAAACGAAAACACAACCATTTGTGTTAAAATGTGCACACTTATAAAGACATACAGTGGTAATGTTATGTTTGCTGCAAGACAGTTTCTTTCATAAATGCTCCATTAACTTTCTGACAGTTACTTCACTGTCCAGTCCTGCACATGCTACTGTACACACACACATACAGGCTGCCTCCAGAGATCCATTTTACTCCAGACAGTCAATATTTCCCTCAGGTCTTCGATCAATAGTTCCATCCTTTGCCAGGAGCTGTGTATCTTGAACAGCATCACGCTGGCTGACACACAGTATTTTCTGTAAATAGTGGTACACAATTTACAGATTTAAAAAAAAACATTTCATATGAATCGTAACCTTTTCTAAACTAAAATACAAAATGAATTTAACAATAGTTAAATAACCTAAAAGTTTAGAAAGCAGAATGAAATTAAATATTATGTCTAATATTACGACCCTAATAGGTTTGGTTTGTTTCCCTTTTACTTTTTTTTTTTTTTTTTTTCCTCTTTCAGAGTGGTAGGTGGAGCTCATCAGGCCAACAAGGAGCACCTGGTCAGTCCTCCTTATAATCCATCTGTGCAGCATAGAGTCCCCCGCTTTTACCCTCTTCCCTTTCCCCCTTCCAGCGTTTTGGTTTCGTTGGCCATTTTGCTTTGTTTAATAAATGATGTTCCTGCTTTGGTTGTAATTCTACCACGTCTTTGTTAAGGCTCTTGAGCCGGGTCATGACACTAAGTGTTGACCTTTTCCATTAGCGTTAGGCTGGTTTAAGCATTCAGAGTCACTGTTTTGATGTCTGTTTTGCAGCATGTTAAAAACTGGCGGTTGTGCTTCTTTGTTTTATGTTGTTAAATAAAGAAGAAATGACTGTACCACTTATTTCCCATCTCTGTCTGGCTTGTGCATGTTCACACGAGCAAAATGAAACAATAGAAAGCTGTCCCTATCAAGCCTTGCAACTTAATTTTTACAAAAATTTAGCCCAATTTTTAGATAAATTAACCATATTTCTTTTTAGGAAATGTATGTATACATAAAACATTACAAAAAGAATTAAATAAAAACAAATGCAATTAAACCATAACAGGAAAATATGGCAGTATGTTAAATTACTTGTCTAGTTTAGTGGATGTAGGCAAATAATCTCCATCAGATTATTTTATTTATCAAGCACTATAATGTAAAATCAGGACTCCTGACTAATAGTTTTAATGAAATCAAAGGCCTAAATGGTGAGATATTGATAATATTTTCTGCCAAGATAAACACTTTAAAGTGAACTCTTTGTATATACTATGTATACACCCCCCAGCAGCTCTTCTGTGAGCCTGTTTGCATGACTACCCCAACTTCAGAAGAGTCTCTCACAGCTGTTGTAGCATCCAGTCCAGTCACCTCTGATACCATCATCCAGGGCATCAAGAGCAGGACAAGGCTGCTATAGGATCATCTGCGATGGAGAGTAAAAAATGAGGTGAAACAAACCAACCGGGAGTAAATCCCTTTTAGGCTTGCGAGTAGGAATGTGCAGCTAACACAAATGCTGTACAAATTGCGCATTACAAAGAGTAGCTGAGCAGTTTTACCAAATATTTGCAGTAAAAAGCAATTAAATGAAATAGATTTGCAGAAACCTGAACCTCCACAAATAATTATGGATGGAAGACAGGGGTCTAGTTTTCTTGGAGAGCGTTGGCTTTCTCCACCAGCGGAGAGGACAGACATGAGGCTGGGAGGCAGTGTGTATTTATTTAGGTAATAAACAACCCCAGCACAACAACAAACGATCCATGGGCACATGTGGGCTAAGGAAAACTTTCAGCTTTACACAACAGTAAAACAGCAAGTGATTTGGCTGCAGCAGTGACTGCTGGCCATGCTGCAGTCATGTAAGGTAACAACGCAGAAAACGTTATGAACAGATTATCGTGCTTGAAGAGCAACATTGGTTTGCCTTACTAATTTGCGAGCTATTTACTTAAACAACACCCAAGGTACCACAAGCGCAAATGATGTCAATATATGCTTTATTTAAAGAAATTAAAATTCATAGCCATGAATGTATTTGCTTATGTAGGCTCAGAGTGGTAACTCACTGAATAACATTCAAAGGAAACTAAATGTTTGAGGATGTGCTCTGTTGAAAACTGCAGAAACTGGTTGACTTGGGTTGCAGACTTACTAACTGGTTAAGAAAAACACTTATAGGTAACTAAATTCAGTTGGTTAGAGAACTTTGTTGAGATTATGGTTGATAATAGATTGAAGTCCAGCATGGGGACTCTTCCATTAAGCCATTCTGCTGTAACAGTTGCAGTGGGAAATTTAGTCTTGTCTTGCAGAAGTGAGCAAAGTCTTCCCTGAAAAAGACATTGCCTAAATGGGAGCATATTGATCTAAAACCTGTATATTCATAACTTCCAGCGTTGATGTAGCCCACGTGTTTTAGGTTTCCTGGGGAGCAGTGCAGCGCCATACATTTAGAGATGTAAGGTTTAGAACTGAGGAGATACAAATAATCCCAGTCCATTTTCAATTTGCTTTTACCCAAAGAAAGCAACATTTCTGAACTATATTCACGTGTGGTTTCTTCTTTCCATGATCGATTTGCTGCATTCGTAGTTAGCACCATGCATTTTTATTTTTTCGCTCTGTCCCTTGCACACAGAGACATCTCCGGATTCCCTGAATTTAAAAAAAAGAAAAATTTAGGAAGAACATACAAACCCCACACAGAAAGGCCACTAGCTGAGGCTTGAACCAGCAACCTTTTTGCTGGGAGGGAGCAGTGCCAACCACTATCCACAGTGCCAAAAGTTTTTATGCTGAACCAAGATACTGGCCAATTGGACTAATTAGCTGAAAATAGTACTTCCAGTTTCTTGTTTGGTGCAACTTCAGCCAATCTGGATGATTTTACTTTCTTAACTGCTTGTTGGTTTCTTGTAAAGCTGATATGATCATATTACTGTCCGTTTGATTTGATTGGGTTCACATGTATCTGAATGACTTTGCATTTTCTGATCTTTGCAGGTAGATATGGAATGCAGGCCAGTATGGACATGTCTCAGGTGCCAGTACACGTCACATACTGTACAGTACTCCGACCACAGGTTATCCACAGAAGCACATGGAACCACATGCACACTGATGCCTACCAGAAGCTTGTAAGGGTACAAATGCAGACTAACATGCAAGTTAATGAATACGAATTACCACACAGAATCATTGGCAAAGAGATATCCTACAGTAAGATCTAACCTCCAAAGTGCACCTCCTCATCCAACATCTGGAAACTGTTAAGAAAATGTCTGTAGTCTCGCTCTCACCCAGTTGTCAGCATGAAAACCCGTAATGAAACGCCTCCGCGGGTTGGTGCGTCTGTCATCATGAGAGGCTGAACTGCCTTGTCTGTCAGCGCAGATGAAAGGGCGTTTATCACACTGGCGGGTTTTTAACATGCCCTGCATAGTTTATATTGAAATGACTATGATAGACAGGCACGATAGGGCACATCCCACTGGGTTTTCAGTGAAGGAAATGAACACAGATAAACAGAGAAAAGGTTAGAGAGCTGTCTGTCACTATAAAGCATTTCAGTGGCACATTAGATGAGACCACCTCAGAGGGTGGCACTTATCTTGCCTCAAACCACTATGTCTCATAAAGAACTAAATGTGAGAAATGATACCTCTGTGTATGCATGATAAAGCACTGCTAACACACTGTGATAACAAGTGTTACTTAAGTTAAAATGTACTGCCACTTGCGCATATACAGAGATCAGCACAACGCATTCATTAGCTCACTCAAAGCCATCATAATTCTTCATGCTAGTCAGGGTTACAGTTGAACAAACTAACAACTGTTGTAAATACTCCCATCAGTAATGAGAGGACTGGAGCCAAAGTAATTTGAGCTGGTTTAGAAGTTCAAACGGTTTTATCCAACTGTAGGTAAAATGGGTCCCTGCAGTGGACTGGCGACCTGTCCAGGGTGTACCCTGCCTGCCATACACTTTTTTTTACTGGAATTGGCTCCAGCTTCCCACAACCCTGAACTGGACTAAGAGGTTAAGAAAATGGATGGATGGATTGTTCAAAAGACAATTAAATGAATGTCAGTGCTGACAAATGCCTTGAACAACAGAATCAGAAACATCCAGGCCATGCTAAAATAATTGTACTTTTACCACAGCATCTCTTTCCGAGTTCTGTGGAGAAATGTTGGCCTTTACTTCTTGTGTCCATTTTTATGCATTGAATATTTGAATAAGCTTTAGGCGGATACATTTTTAGAAAAGCCTAACCGGAGGCTAAATAAATTTGCTTCAAGAAGCAAATTTTAAAACTACCTCAAAGTCAAAGTAACGTTTAGGTCAATGTTCCAATATTTTCACATTACAGACAAATTTGTTTTTAATAACTCAGTCAAACCTGAATGATTAAATGAGGAAATAAAGATAATTTGTTCCAAACAAACATAACAGATGTGAGATATTTCAGTCGTTTTCAGGTGGTAGACTCAACAGTTATCAACAATGGTAAATTGTGAAAATGTCATTGTCCTGGAAGTTATGTACTGAAAGGATTTTGTCCAGTAGCTTTACATTGGTGGTTGGATGAGAACAACTTTGGAGATATATTCATATTCTTAGTCTGTTCGGTTGTTACATTTGCATTTCACATGTGATTGATTTAATTTAAAGTGGTGCTATTATGGTATTTAGAGTTTTCTGAGCTTTCTACAGTGTTACAGTGTTGAATCCTCATCAGACATGTGAACGGCACTGTTTTTTATCACCTAAACGCGTGTTTGAGTTTGACTTTGAGTTCCAGCATGCTCTCCGTTCGGTTTCCATGGCAACGAAAAACGCGTCGTTTTAGAGAGTTTTTTCTACTTGGAAATCCTTGCGACGTCCCGGGGGATAAGGTTCGGTGATTGGTTGCCTTCTACTGGTTAACAAGGGCATGTACAAATACATCAGGCAGGTGGAAAACGTCAGATAAAGTTATTTCCAACGATGGCTGGTGAGTTTACCAAAGAGAGACATCCTGCTGCATTCGTTGCTGTGGGTTGCTGTTTTCCACTTCGTTTTCAGGGTCTGATTCAGGTTCCAACATGTAGGGCTGTATGCTATGTGTTGACATTGTAGTTTGTTTTTTTCATTGAGTTCATATTAGCCTAATCCTTCTGTTTATGAGATGTTACAATGACGGCGAAAGCAGTTGCGGTGCGCGCTCCCAATGTAGTGCAGTGGCGGGAGGCGGGGCTTAATGCAGAAGAGTCTCAATCCACTCGTTTTGCCCGCAGGCTGATCTAACAGCCTACGGAGAGGGTCGGTCTGAAGTAAATAAAGCGATTTGTGACAATAACTCGATCAATCCCAGCCCTTTTGGGCTCAGAAATAAAAATAAATTAGCCTGAAATGCACATAATAGTTCCACTTTAAGTCCCTCATCAACTTAAAATGAGGTGAGATTGTGGTTGAATTCTGGACCACCTGCTTAACTTTCTGTATAGAAAGTTGAGAAAAGTTCCACTTTTCTTGTCACTACAATTCAACCATCAGGTCAGTGTTACAGCATCACATCCAGGTAAATTCTGCTGCCATCAGAACTCCGCAAAGTGCTGCTGACTCTCTTGGCTGCATTTCAGTGTCACCTTTTATAAATTAATCCAGTTTTTCCTTGTTCTTGATATTCCTTCAAATTTAAAGGGACACCAAGTAACTTGTGATTCAAACATTGACCTAATATGAGTAATAATCAAGCGGCAACCTTTCAACGGCGGTTGAAAGTGAAGCCTATGTCGCAGGTAAGTGACGTAATGCTGTAGGCAAGTAGTGAGGTTGAGATTGCGGAGTCCCACTAGGCAAACGTAAACTATTCATTCATTCATTTATTAATGTGTGCGTTTTGCCAAATTAATCTGAAATGAATTTGAACATTCTCCTAAGTAGGTAAACAGTGTCTCTTTAAGGTGCATTCTGGAGCACAACGAGGAGGATTTGGCCAGCCTGACGGACTTCATAGATCAGTGTTTCGACAGAGTTGTCATGGGGAAGCCAAAGCAAACATCGTCCCCAGCCGCATCATCTCAGGCTAAAAGACAGCGGAATGAGGATTCATCCGGAGCCATTTCGTCGCCGGGGAACGACACGACCAATGTTCTTATTTCTATCGATAAAAAGCTCAGTAGTTTCGATGCGCGCCTGAGCCTGGTGGAGATTCTCCACAAAGAGTTTCAGGCCTTGCAGGAATCACTGGAATTCAGCCAGAAGCAGGTGGAAACACTGGCCACAGAAAACGCGGTCCTCAGAGAGTCGGTTAAATCCCTCACCGAGGGATTGACCAGAGTCTCCGAGGAGAACAAGAAGATGAAGGAAGCGGTGCTGGATCTGCAAGCCAGAAGTATGAGGGACAACTTGGTGTTTGCAGGGATTCCAGAACAAGCAGATGAGGACCCCGAGACCACAGTTAAAAACTTCATCCAGACTCATCTAAAGCTCCCGAAAGAAACGGTGGGGAACATCGCCTTTCACCGAGTTCACCGTCTGGGCGGAAGGAAACCCGGAGCTGGCCGGCCACGGCCCATCGTAGCCAAGTTTGTTAACTACAAACAAAAGGAGCAGGTGAAGAGTCAGGGTCGTGAACTTCGGGGCCTCAATTATGCAGTTAATGACCAGTTTCCAAGAGAGATCCTGGATCGGCGGAGAGTTTTGTTCCCTATCAGGAGAAAATCCATCGCCGAAGGAGCTCGCGCTGTCATCGCCGTGGATAAATTATTTATCAATGGACAGTTGTACCGTGACCCAAACATCACTACGTGGCTCTACTGACTTGTTGGTATGTTCCTTAATAATCTTAAATCTTAAATAAGTTATGCCATATTTGTAATACTGTGGTTTCAAAATAATTATCAGTATTTTCTCCACCCGTCTCTGCTACACCGTTCTCGTCACGGATGTTTCTTTTACATTATTTTCTTCCTTTGGCACGGTCACTTTTTTCGCTTTTCACTTTTCTTTGTTTGAACCCTTTCACTTTTATCAGTAATGTCACCTACTTCTATATTTATATGTTTCATGGCGCACGCACAAGATTAAACATCGGACACAACGTTATGCATGATTCACACATACACACACAGTTCAGTACAAGGAAAGCACACATAGAGACACTTAACGCGCAGATCCAGGTACCGCTCACAGCTGACAGGCGCACAAGCAGCGGGTTACACACAGACACACGATGGAGTAATATGCACATAACCTCCATCTCTGCTGGTTTATGGATACACTGAGGTTTGTAATATGCAGATAGTCTTCGTTTTTGTTGGTTTATGGATGCACTGAGGTTTGTCTCTTGGAATGTGCGTGGAGCTGGTACAAGAGAAAAGAGGTTAAAAATTCTTAATCGGATGCGTGAAATGAAGGCAGACATCGTTCTCCTGCAGGAGACTCATTTATCTAATTCAACAATAAATCTTTCAACGGACGAGTTTCCACATGTTTACTCAGCTTGCTATAATTCCAGACAAAGAGGAGTAGCCACTCTTATTAATAAAAGTTTAAAATTTGACATTGATCAAACAATCACAGATCCAGAAGGCAGATTTTTAATAGTTACATTATCTATTCAAAATGTTAAGTTAACTATTGTAAATGTTTATGGCCCAAATGTTGATGACTCCTCCTTTTTTCACTCCCTCTTTACTTCGCTCTATGATCACTTAGATAACACAGTCATTGTAGCAGGGGACTTAAATGTTATTCTTGACAAATACAGTTCATCAGGGAAGTATCGAGGTTGGAAATCAGCTGAAACGGTTAAACAGTACATGAAGGATTTTGGTCTTTGCGATGCATGGCGTTCTCATCACCCGACACTGAGAGAATACACTTTCTTCTCTGCAGTTCACCATACCTATTCTAGACTAGACTACTTCCTAATCAGCAGTTCACTCATGAGTGACATATCAGAGATAAAGATCCATCCCATAATCATCAGTGATCATGCACCTGTATCATTAACCCTTAGAAGTAAAAACTGTAAGCCAGCCACTAGAAACTGGAGATTTAATACATCATTACTTACAGATTCTGAGTTTATCAGTTACTTTAAAAGAGAATGGTCCTCATATCTAGAAAACAATAACAGACCAGAAACTTCAGCGTGTGTTCTTTGGGAAGCAGGAAAAGCAGTAATGAGAGGGAAAATAATATCCTTCTCTTCCCATAAGAAAAAGAAGGAAACTTTGAGAACATCAGAATTAGAACTCAGAATTAAATCACTAGAGGAAGCTTACCATGTCTCCCCAGAAGAACACACACTGAATGATATTAGAAAAGCCAAATTAGAACCTAATGAAATAATAGATAAAAGAACACAATTCATGGTGCAAAGACTTCGATTGGACAATTTTGAACATGGTAACAAATCTGGAAAGTTCCTGGCTAACCAACTAAAGGCAAATAAGGAGAAAACAACAATTTCCTCTATAAAAGATTCAGAAGGAAATATCAGCCATGATCCTGACATGATAAACAATACTTTCAAAGAATTTTACAAAGCATTATATTCATCACAAATAAATCCCACAGATGAGAATATTAACCAATTTCTTAGCAGCATCAATCTTCCTAAAATAAATCAGGAAAATAAAATGGCTCTAGATTCACCTATTTCAGTTCATGAGCTCCATGAAGCTCTCCATTGTATGCCAAATAATAAAGCACCAGGTCCAGATGGTTATCCAGCTGAATTCTACAAAGAATTCTGGACCACACTGGCTCCAACCTTTTACAGCATGGTATTAGGAATAAAGGAAAAGCAAAAAATACCCTCCAATATGAACTTGGCGAATATTTCAGTCCTTTTAAAACCAGGAAAGGACCCTGCACTCCCATCCAGTTATCGTCCAATTTCATTAATAAACGTAGATCTCAAAATAATCAGCAAAGCTCTAGCCAGAAGGATAGAGAAAATAACCCCTTCCATTATTCACGCTGATCAAACAGGCTTTATAAAAGGTAGACATTCCTACACTAACATGCGCAGATTAATTAACATAATAGATTATTCAACTCTACACAATCTGAAGTCCACAGTTATATCTTTAGATGCAGAAAAAGCATTTGACCGTGTAAACTGGAAACTTTTATTTGCAACTTTAAAAGAATTTGGGTTTGGGTCATCATTTATTGACTGGATAAAAATATTATACAATAACCCAAATGCATGTGTGAAGACTAATGACAAAACTTCTCCAAACTTCTGCTTACAGAGAGGCACTAGACAGGGCTGCCCACTTTCTCCATCACTCTTTGCCATTTTTATTGAACCCCTGGCAGCTGCCATAAGACAAAACCCAGAAATCAAAGGAATTCAAGCTAAAAATATTGAACATAAAATTAGTCTTTACGCAGATGACATTTTACTTTTCCTTAACAACTCACAAACAACACTTTCTCAAACAATCACACTAATTAATAAATTCTCTTCAATATCAGACTATTCTATTAACTGGTTAAAGACTACAGCAATGCCCATTAACTGTGACTTTAAAAACATATCTAACACCACTATACAGTCAGGAAATATTAGTTATTTAGGTATAATAATCTCTCCCAGACTAACCGAATTAATAAAGTTAAATCATGATCAGCTAATAAAAACAGTAGAGGATGACCTCTCAAGGTGGAACCGCTTGCCCATATCACTTATGGGGAGGGTTTCCACTGTTAAAATGATGGTTTTACCAAAAGTTAATTACCTTTTCTCAATGGTTCCCATCAGACCATCCTCCACTTGGTTTAAATCACTAGACTCCCACATATCCAGATTTCTCTGGAAAAACAAGCCATCCTGCATTAGTCTAAAAACTTTACAACAGACCAAAGACAGAGGTGGGTTGGACCTGCCAAATTTTAATCAATATTTCTTATGTAATAGGCTGCAATGCATCTCCAAGTGGCTTAATCCAAGTTCTTTGGATGAGCCATGGTTGGATGTTGAGCAAGCATTGTGTGAGGATTTAGTCATCTCTGATTTACCATTCATCAGCTCAACTGTCAAGTCATATAAGTGTTTTAAAAGCATTAACATCAGCTCCAGTTTAACGGCTTGGTGGGAATTCCTGAAAGTAACCAAGTCTGCGCTTATTCCATGTAAGCTCACACCCATCTGGAACAATCCTGACTTCCTGCAAAACAAAAAGATGATACTTCCCTCAGTGGAAGAATAAAGGAGTAAAGCAGTTAGAACATATAGTAGAAAATGGAAACTTTCTGCCATTTGATGCAATTTCTTCACGGTATGAATTCAGCAGTACCAAATTCTTAGAATACCACCAACTTAAATCTATTATAAGTAAGAAATACACCACTGATCAACTAAACTTACAGTTACCTATCAGGGTTGCAGAATTCTTAAATCTTAAGGCCCCGAAGCTACTATCCAAAATATACAGATTACTATTGAAGCTAGAAGATTCCATCGCTCTCCCAACTTCTAAATGGGAAGCAGACTTATCCAGTAACTTCAATCAAAATGAATGGTCACAAATCTGCTCAAACACATTCAAAATGACTAAGAATTCAAACATGCAATTAATACAATTCAAAATTCTACACAGAACTCATTATACAGGACACAGGATGTTCAAGATGGGTCTGTTACACTCACATATCTGTTCACACTGTACTGACAACATGATTGACAGCTACTACCATGCTTTATGGTCTTGTCCACCTGTCCAGAGATTCTGGCTCCAGGTATGTAAAGATCTGTCAGACTGGTTTAAATGTAATATCCCTGCAAACCCCAAATTGTGCCTATTGAGTCACTTAGGTGAAAATAACATAGGGTTTAATTTAGCAAAACCAATCCTCAGCAGCCTGTGCATTGCAAAGAAAACTATCCTTGTGAACTGGAAAAGCAAACAGAATCTGTGTATCCAGCAGTTTAGAAATCTGTTATTAGATTACATCAGCATGGAAATTATGTCTGCCTCCTCAAAGGATCAGTCAGTTGAATTTCACTCTCTCTGGTCTCCTGTGATCAGCTCCATCACTTAGTGTAGGGGGGAGAGTGTGACCTCATACCGTTCAGGGCTGGGGACTGGCTGGGTGGCTCAGGTGGCTATGGGTCTGGGGTGGACCCCTGGATGGGGATCTTGGCTGCTTCATTACTGGGGGGGCTAGGTTTCCAGACCTGGCGGGAGGCCTTGGGTTGATCAATGGTTGGAGTTGCCTTTCGGCGGTGGGGCGAGGTCGCTGGAGGGGGCTGGATCGGCGGGTATTGGCTCTGTGACGGGTGGCCGTGCCACTGTGGGGTGGGCGGGGTGCGGGTCCTGGGCTCCGGTGTCCGGGGCTGTCCCCTGCTTCTCGGGGATGGGGGGTCGGCCCTGCCGTGGGGGGGTTGGGCTGACCTGGACCTGCCGCTGCAGTGGGGGCGGGTCCGTGGGACCTGGGCCCAAGATAGTTGAGGATGGGGGGTGCCTGTGTATATATGGGGTGTGTATGGAGGAGTGTAGTGGTACATGAATGTATGGGGGGTAGGGGTGCGTGTATGTGGGAGTTTGTTGAGGCATGTATGTGTGGGGGTGTACGTATGAGGGAGTGCGGTGGTGTATATGCGGGGTGTGTATAGAGGATTGTAGTGGTACATGAAGGTATAGGGGGTGAGGGGTGTGTGTATGCGGGAGTGTGTGAGGGGTGTTGGGGTGGAGGTTTAGGGGACTGTGATAGTACATGAGTGTGTGGGGTGTAGGAGGTGTGTGGTGGTTTATATGTGGGGGGTTTATGGGGAGTGTAGTGGAGCATGAGTTTGTGGGGGGTAGGGTTGTGTGTAAGGGGGAGTGTGTTAGGGCATGTAGGTGTGGGGGTGGAGGTTTTGGGGAGTGTGATAGTACATGATTGTGTGGGGGGTTGGGGTTGTGGATGAGGGAGTGGGTGGTGTGTGTGTGGGAAGGGGTAAGGGCTTGTGTGTGGATAATCTGGTGTTAAATGCATGGGAGATAGGGGTGTGTATATAGAGGAGTATTGAGATGCATGTGTATGGGGGGTAGTGGCCCGTGTGTAGGGGGGAGTGGGGGGGTGCATGTGTATGTAGGTGTATAGGGGGGTGAAGAGTCATGATTATGAAGGGGGTAGGACTTCAGTGAGAGAAGTGGGGAGTTGTGGTGGTTTGTTCTAGGGTAGGTAGAATGAGAAGGGGTGTTTTGTGGTGGGCAGGGGGGTGAGTGGGATGTAGGGTTTTGGAGGTGGACTAAACTTTTGGCCGTGTATCTGTTAGAATGGGTGTGTATGTGTATAGATGTATGTGTGGGTCTGTAGGTGTGTCTGTGTGTAGATGTGTGTGTATACCAGGCTAATGGTGAGGGGGTGTGAATGTGTTGGTGTGTAAAGGAGGAGGGAATGCAACGTATCTCTGGGTGGGGGCGTCTCCTAGGGGTGTGGGGGCTTCTTGCTATTGGTCTGTCTCTCCTTCTCCCGCCCCTCCTCTTCTTTGCCCCCCCCTTTTGCATGTGGTTCGTTGGTGCCTTCTGGGGCCGGTGGCGGCTCCTTTGTTGGTGTTGCTGAGGGCCCTGGTTGTTGGGGCAGCTGCCCTTGGCCTGTCCTGGCCTTCGGGGGCCCCGGGAATGGGGGACGTGCCTCGTGCCATAGGTGGCTCATCTTCTTGAGGGAGGCGCGCTTCCCTCGGGACCTAAATCCCCGGACCCCCCTCCTTCCCTTCTTCCACCACACACAGGCAGGGCGTTGGGAGGCAGACACGTTGATCTGGATGGTGAGAGAGGCCATCAAGGTGGTTTCGATCGCTGCACCCAGCATCGGTTCACCTCCCAGTTTTAATTACACTTAGTCAACATAACACAAAAAACACACACTGACAACACATGGACATATTTTGGGGGGCGGGCCATGCAGTGTGCGGTGGGCGGGGCTGCTTTGGTGGTCCCGCTCCAAACATGATGTGGTTACTTCTTCCCAATTTTAATTGCAAACAACACGCACTTCACAATCATTCATAAGCTGGGAGGGAGGGGGTGACAATGGGGTCCTGCCACGCCCCTATTTCCGGGGCTGTGCCGGAGGAGTTTGGGCGGGGGAGTGGTGCTGTTCAGGGGGCCTGGGTCTGGGCTGGCCTGGCAGGGGTGGGACTGCTGCTGGCCCTGGGTGGTGCTGGATCGGCTGCATGTGTGAAGTGGTGGGGGGGCATTGACCGGGGTGGGGGGTAGTTGTGGGGCCCTGATCGGGGCCCTCCTATCCCCTGCTCCCCCGGGGGTATCTCACAGGGGACACGTTGGGAAAGAAAGGTGAGGGCGTGCATGAGCCAATGGATGAAGTGGTGAATGAATGTTAGGGTAGAGGGGGGGTGGGGGGATCAGGGTGAAAGAATTTAGGAAAGTGGGTGGCCGCTGGGATAGGAGGAAGGGGGGGTGTATGCAGATGGGTGGGGGTGTGTATGTGGGGTTATGTTGGTGGTACGGGGAAGTGATGGGGTGGGTGTACAATGAGGAGTGTGAATGTGGATAGAGGGGTGTAGGGAGGTATGTGTGTGTGTAGAGTGGGGTATGCGTGTATGGAAGAATGGGTGATTATAGAGGGAGCAGGGATGTGTGTGTGAGGGGGTGTGTGTGTATAAAGAACGGGGGTAGGAGAGTGTGAGTTTGAGCGTGTGTAAGAGAATGGGTGGATAGGGTGTGTTTAAGGAGGAAGTGTGGATGCGTGTGGGTGGGGGTAGGTGGGTGGGTGCATGTGTGTGTGCGTGTGTGTGTGTGTGTGTGTGTGTGTGTGTGTGTGTGTGTGTGTGTGTGTGTGTGTGCACGTGTGTGTGCATGCGTGCGTGGGTGCGTGGAGGGTCTTGGTGCTCGGGGAACGCTGCTGGTGCGCTGGGGTGCGGCCTGGCTGCCGCTCAGTGGCGGTCTGGGGATCCCGGCCCTCCGTCGGTGTGGGCTGGGCCCTCTGCCTGCGGGGGTGGGGGGTTGCTTCTGGGCTCTTGGGGCTGTGGGGCCCGCGCTCTGTCTGCCCTGGGTGGCCGGTGTCCTTGCTGGTCCGGGCCTGCTGGGGCCTGTTCCCCCTGACTGCGGGGGACTCTGGCTGGGACCCCCCTCTGCCGCCTCCTGGGTCGGTGCATGGCTGGCTCTGGGGTGGGGCGGTTGGGGTCTGCGCCTGGGGTTGGCTGCCGATGGCCCGGGTCTCGGGGGTACTCCTGGCGTGCCTCTTGCCTTTGTGTGGGAGGGGTCACACTGGCATGATCACCTTTTCCGGAACCCCTTCCACTCTGCATGTTCTGCATGTGACACAGTCACCGAGTCGTCTGCAGTTTTATTCACTAACAGCAGCTAGTTTTCTCATTTCTCATTTATATTTAACTTTTTAGATTCATAGTTTAGTTACTATGATCTAAAGTTGGCTTGTATGTGTATGTATATGTGTTAATACTGGCGAGTGCATATATGTTTGTACGTATGTATGTGTGTGTATGTGTGTGCATAGAGGTGTGTGTGTATATGTATGTATGTGTATATGTATATGTGTACATATGTATATATATGTGTATATATATATATATATTATGTGTGTATACGTGTGTGTATTTGTATGTGTATGTATGCGTGTGTATGTGTGTGTATATGTATGTGTGTGCCTGTATGTGTGTATGTATACATCTGTAGGTTGTTTTCTTTCTTTTTGTTTTTGGGTTATTTTTTAGTTGTTTTTTTTCTCTCCCTTTTCTCTCCCTTTATCTCTTTCACTTTTCCTATGAGGTGTTTTTTCTCCTTTCTCTTTCTTTCTTTCGTCTGTCCTCTCTGGTCCAGCAGTACAAACTCTACAATTCAAACAACAATACAAAATAAATATAGAAATAAAATAAAAATTCAGAAAGTCAAGGTGATCATTATATCTATAAAGCTTCCCTTGGCAGAGAAAATTTGCTCAGCAGAACACAGCATACAGACCATCATTCTGCTTGCCTAAATGCTGGACAAGACAAAAAAAAAAAAAAAAAAAAAAAGAAAGAAAGTGAAGCCTATGCGGAAGTGCATAAAACTGCAGTCCCCCCTTCATCCACTAGGGGCTGGCTGCAAAACAGAGCAAATCCCCATAGACTCCCATGTTAAGAAGACCAACTTCATAGCAGAAATAAGCATGTTTACAGGCTGGTTCAAAAATCCATTTTCGGTTTAATAGGTCAGGTTTACCTTAATGACAACTGTGGGGGGAGTGCATTTTTTTCTAACTCGTCCTTTTAAAAGTATTTTAATCTTGAAATTCGGCATAATTCGGGGCGCGTAGTTTTGATTGACAGATAGCCGATCTCCTGCTTCAAGTGAGAAGAGCACAGAACAACTGCGTTTTTTTGCCGGTGAACAACATGACTTATCCTACTTACTGAGATTTATCCTACTTATCTCCTAACCGGTTAACTCAGTAAGCTATTAGCTACAGGCAGCTCGGAGTTCACTTGATGCCAATCATCTACCATGACGCTCATAGCCCCCCTCTCAGCTCCACCTCTTTGCTCATATTTGCTTTTTCTGGGCAAGACGACACACATGCCCCTGCCAAGATGGCGATGGTAGGAACCCCCCACCGAGCTTCAACATCGTCCATCTTTTTATTTACAGTCTTCAGTAATAATGGATGATTTCCATTTTGTCAGTGTACAGAGCTTGATGGATGTTGGCGCTCCAGGGGTGGCTGCCCTCTTCAGAAACCAGATATTGTAAATGTGCTCGAGCGGATCTGTCTCTCCCGGGATCATGTGACCTTTGCTTTCGGTTCCCCTCTTTGTAAACACAGCGCTCTACTTTATGCAGCTTTTTTCTCCTCTTCAAATGAAAATTTATCATGGCTGTATGAGGAAAGAAGGTGAAAACAGTGTCTAAGGAAGCCAGAAAGAGAAAGTGGGAAAGGCAGAGAGTGCAGCAACCCCATTTCCTTCTTCAACAGCCTCACTGATCACCTTTAGCTTGAAGGCTGCATCATATGCATTTCTTCATGAGTTCCCCTTCATGTCACAACTGTATAACACTGAAGGGTCCTGAAAGTCATAGCTTTTGTTAAGCTTTGGTTTTGAATTAGTCTGCTTAATCAGCATTATGCTTCCATGATGTCCCTGAGCTCCCCTTAATACTAGATTTATGAAGACTGGGGGGTAATACACAGCCGAATTATGTGGGTGTGGGACAGCCAGACTGCACCCCAACCCATCTTCCCCACTCAACTCTGGCCCAAATAACAGAGGGGGACTTTACAGTTTTCCACCAACATAAATGCTGGGTTCTTTTAGGACCACAAATGACCAAAAAAGACAGATTGGAAGTGTTCATACAAACTGCTTGGCTTAAGCTTGCAAACAGAAGAGACATGTTCTTCCAGGAAGCACAGTTTTGTGTATCTCTCATAAGTTTTTTCTGTTGGAGAAGTTGCCAAATCATTTTTATTTACAATACATGCAGGAAATCCAACAATGTTCTCTGATATGTTTAGTTGATAAAAACATTGGCACTTCATCAGCATCAGCAAACGCCTCAGCATGTGTTTATGCTGAAGCGAAACAGAATCCTTGTAATTATGGTGAGAGGAATGGTAAAAGTTAGGTGAGCTAAGAGTAAGGTGTAAGATAGAGCAGCAAATATTTTCAGAAAGCTTGGATGTTTACAGAAATGTAATCAAAAATGATGTAACAAATGAAATATACTATACATGATGAATTATAGATTTAAATAGTGTTAAATAAACTGGATTAAGTAGTTTTATTTTATACTATGTTCCTTATTGTTACCAACTTGGCTCACAGTGATAACAAAGTCAAACATGAAAAAAGATTCATGACCATTTTACTTTATTGAAAAGAACTAAATCAATATACTAAAGTGGGGTATGAACATGTAAAACATCAGTAGTGAAATACCACAAATGGGTGTTTGACCATGTGTGCAATTTTGTGGAAGGGTGCAAACCATAAACTTAACAAAACATAGTTACTGTGATGTGGAGGTAATGGCTGCCCAGCAAGAGGAAAGAGAGAGTTGCTCTGGTCAAAGGTTTTTGGTTCCCACCTCTGAAGGTGCAGCACATTCGCCACTAATCACCAACACCACACAGACTGATTAAGTTGTCTGCAGAGAAGCAGAGATGACTTCAACTTCCAACTCTGAGCTGTCATGGTTTTGGATGGATACAAAACATATGTCAATGATAACTGCCCCGTTCAAACCGGGACGCTACCTCTGCTAAAGTAAACATAAATCCTTCTGTAGTTTGTAGGCTGATCTGTGAAGGGGCGACCAAACCAAGGTGGCTTTGCTGATCACGGTGCCATACCAGTTTCTGATGCACTGGACCTGGTGGTTTCTGGCTCGAGACTTCATTTACGAAATAAAAACATTCATTCATTCATTTTCCTAACCACTTAGTCCGATGAAAGGTTGTGGAGAAGCTGGAACCTATCCCAGCAGTCTTTGGGCAAAAGGCAGGGTACACCCTGGACAGCTGGCCAGGCCATCACAGGGCCACACAGAAACAAATAACCACTCACGCTCACACCCACCCCTATGGGCAATTTAGAGTAACCAATAAACCCAACATGCATGTCCTTGGACGGTGGGAGGAAGCCGGGGTATCCGAAAAGAATCCACGCATACACGGGAAGAACATACAAAGGCCACTGTCCAAGCCTCGCTCCAGCCGAGGATCGAAACCAGCAACCTTCTTGCTATTAGGCCACAGTGCTAACCGCTATGCCAGCCTAAATAAAAACATAATAATGATTTACCACAGAGGAAAAGCTTCTGTCCCACCTTTTGGACTTTTTGACTTATCATTGACGCTTTCATTCAAACCTCATTCAAAATATATATGACTGAAAAAAATACTTTTTTGTGTATATACACATATAAATCTTTTTTTTTTCTTTTTTTCTTATCAAAACAGGACAAAATCACCTCTACTTGAGGATATTCATTCAGTTATTTTAGCTTATGATAAAGTCATTTACAATGAAACAAAAAAATGACAAAAAAAAAAAAAAAAAAAATATATATATATATATATATACATATGTGTATATATATTTTTAAGAGGGCTTCCCATATTATGACCACTTCTGACCAACAACAATTTGCCTTTTATCCACATCCAGGCCAACACCTATCATCTGGAACATATGTGGCACACAGGAGACTTGCCATAATCCACACCAGGCTGACTACTGACATCCAGAACCACATCTGGTCACATAGCATTTGCCAGTGCCACAACTGGGCCATGAGTACCTCCCAAACATGTCTGGGATGTCAGTCACAATGAAATCTTATATTCCAGCCCATCAAAATGAGGTCTGTTGATGTTAAAGTTATTTTTCAGGTTGAATAAAACTTTTCATAAAAGACATTTTAACTCAATTACATGATAATGAAACAGCATGGCTTTAAATCAGAGTTCAAATTTATGGTGAAAAGATTTCATCCTGCAAAGCTGATCTGTGACCTGCTATACAAGAAGGGTGAAGCTTGATCATTTAAAAACGAGGTTTTCATTTGTGAAAACTGTGACTTCTTACAAATTTCTCAGCTTTTCTGAAGCTAAGTTTCATGAAGCCAGAGTGTTCAGCTGTTGAATAGTTCTGCGTCCTTTGAGTGATTTCTGTTTCTTTTTTCTTTAATTAAATAAAAATGAAATAAAACAGCTGAATAAACATCCACCAGCATTCCATTATTTTTTGCCAGGGGGCTGTATTTACTACATCTGCAGCTGGATGGTGCTGTCTGTATGACTGTGGTTACGTCAGGGGAGGGAGAGTGCGAGAGACCGAGGGACAGGGGCCAGCGTGGGCCTCACTGTTCAAACATCTCAAAGTTTGCCGACGCGTCGTCTGCCTGGCAGCTCTGAGACAGCTCCGGCTCCAAGATTTCACACACCTACATGCCACATTCTCAGACTGCCTGACACTCATTTTGCAAACACACATACTCAGGAACGCACACACACACACTCACACACATACATGGATTATAAAATCTGTAAGGGTACGCTCACATCACATGTTACCCGGATTCTGATAAGCAAACAGTGATCTCGCAACTACACGACTGACATGCTTTGTTGCTATGACAGCACCTGTCTATCTCTGAGAGCATGTCGGTGGCATTTTGGATTTAATTGAGCAGAGAGGCGTCCTACAACTCCCTTTCATCATCCAAACTAAGAAGATAAGCAGACAGAAGCCGTTTTAACTACCAATCAAAAGATAAATAAATTACAACGTGGAATAACACATTGATCTCCCCATTAAACACAACTTGCACGACTACCCTTGCATGCTATAATTAAACTAAAAGACTGTTGTTGCTTCACTATCCAAGAAAAAGAAGACAATGCAGTATTACTTCCAAGTACATATACAGTCTGAAGTGAGGATGAAGAGTAATATTCGTGCACTCCAGTTGTTATCGGAATTCTGAGAAGTTTCTGCCAGAAATGACAAAAACATCTTCCAAGCAGCGAGCTCATGAATTTCAGAAGACCCCGAATTTCCAGGTTTAAAGATGTCTGTACCAATAGTACCACTTGTGGTCCACTGTTGTCTATTAAAACTCTTTATAATTAACTTTCCATTAGGTTTCCAGCGGTCAGTAGTTTTCATTGGTAATCAAGTTGTTTCTGTGGTTTAGTCATAAAAAGTGTGTTAAGTTTATTAATCACAATCGCCTTAATTGGCTGGTGTTTGCATGGCGCACATTTTGTACAATAGGTTTGTGTTTTTCCTCTTTTGACAGTTGTAGATGCTCACTAATAAGTTATTTTGGAGACGTCCATTTTTTCCGAGTTGGTGCAACTGGAACAGCAACTACCTGGTCGCACGGATCTCCAAATACCTTTTCTGCATGGAAGGCGTGGCTTCAACCAAATATAGATGGAGGAATGATAATGTCTGCTAATAATTGAACTTTATTACAGTTTCTAGATAATTTGACATTTTCTTGCATGCTTCTTCACCTGTTGTCATGAGTTAACCATTAGCCTGTAAAGACAGAAGTCATGATTTCATGGTGTTAAGTGCAGCCTGCATAAATGCTATGCAGGCTTAACATAATAAAAGATGAATATCCAAAGTGAAACTTAATTTTGCAGCTCATGTTCATCATATGGATGACTGCATGCAACCAAAGCGTGCCCAACATTATAAGGTCACCGTTTCTTACATTACTGACAAAAAAATGGAACAAAACCCATGACTTGATGTTTTCTGTGTTAGATTCAGTTAGATTTATGCTGGGTTTTCTGTTTAGCCTAATTAATATACATACTTTTCATCTTTTCTAATCTTTTGTTCCCACCTGGTCTGTTCCTTTTGTTTTCTGAACTAAGCTAAGACGAATGAAGGCAGGTGTTGTTTTTTTTTTTTTTTGTTTAATACTAGGGATTTTCACTACTGTTGCTACTAGTACTACTACTACTATAACACTGTCCTTACAGGTCTCCCTAAATAGTCCATAGGAAAGCTGCAATTAGTCCAGAATGCTGCTGGTCAAGTTCTCACAAAGACCAAGAAAGTGGATCATATAACTTCAGTCCTCAGATCTTTATACAGGTTTCTTGTATGTCAAAGAATTGACTTCAAAATCCTGCTGTTAGTTTATGAAGCACTGAATGGTTTTGGACCAAAATACATTCAGGATCTTGCGGTTTGTTAAGAACCAGTTTGCTCTCTTAGGTCATTAGGAACAGGTCTACTTTCTGTTCCCAATGGAAGAACCAAACATGGAGAGTCGGCATTCAGCTTTTATTCTCCTCACTTGTGGAACAGACTCCCAGAAAGCTGCAGATCTGCTGAAACTCTCAGCTGTTAAATCAAGATTAAAACCTTTTCTATTTGACGCTCATCTTGTACATGAAATGTCCTATACAGATAAACTTGACTTGCTTTGCCTTGCCTTCACTGCCAAAAACCTGCATCTACACAGGCACATTTAAAAAAATAACCTTCACATTAAAAGTGCACAGACAAATTTGCAGCTTAGTTGTACAAGTGCCTTCAAGACAAGACAGACAAGAGCTCTCAGTTTCCTGCCATTTTGTGCGCCGAGCAGCTCCATCAAATGCAATAACAATCTTCCGGACTTCTGGACTTTAGCAAAAACCACCTCTTTCTCTAAGTTGTTCACTAGCTCAATGTCCGACTGAGTCTCCAATGCTATTTCACTAGTGTTTTCTTCTGTACTGGCACATTCTTCAATAAAATCTGGCTTTTTACATGAAC
The DNA here is from genome assembly GCF_933228915.1 of Telmatherina bonti. NCBI lineage: Eukaryota > Metazoa > Chordata > Actinopteri > Atheriniformes > Telmatherinidae > Telmatherina > Telmatherina bonti. Next base: position 21,031,013 of record NC_136632.1, on the reverse strand, counting down.
AAACTTCTGTTAGCAAGATTAGCATCTGCGCTATCTTGTCTAAGTTAGCCGTTTCCATGTAAAGAAGCGCACACTCAAAAAACCAGATTTTTCAGTTTTCACACAAATGTATCGGCTAAATTCATAAGCGGACAAAACAATATAATATTATTTGTAAGTCCTCTTCTAGTATTGATGTCATTATTTTACTGGCTTCGATTGTGCAGTTACTTGCAGATTGTTTACATGTGCTACCATGTAGAAAGGTCATTTATGTTCTTTTCTGTCCATACGAGTCTCTTCAGGGCTGCCAACAGTTCCCACTGGACTCTGACGAGAGTTGCATCAAATTTTAACATGCACAACCACACAAAAAAAGTAGCACCAAGACCAGCAGTGTGAATGTAGCTAAAATCTTCTGCTCTCCCAAGCGGTAACCTCCGGTGGTAAAAAGTAAAGCCTATGTGGACTCCTATGTTAAAAAGACCAACTTCACAGCAGAAATAAACATGTTTACAGCCTGGTTCACAAATCCATTTTTGGTTTATAGGTCAGGTTTACCTTCATGACAACTGTGGGGGGGAGTGAAATTTTTTCTAACTTGCCTGTTTAAAAGTAATTTAATCTCGAAATTCTGCATATTAAGGGGCGTGTACTCTTGATTGACAGGTACCCAATCTCCGCTTCAAATAAGAAGAATGTCGAATAACTGCAGTTTTCAGCTGGTTAACAGCGTGACCTAGCTTTATCCCGTTAACATCCGTTAGCTGGTTAGCTTTTGTTATCTCCGGGTTATCTCGGTTAGCTCTTAGCTACAGGCAGCTCGGAGTTCGCTCAATGTCAATCATCCACCATGACGCTCACAGCCCCCCTCTCAGCTCTACCTCTTTCCCCATATTTGTATTTTCTGGGCGAGACGACACACATGCTCCTGCCAAGATGGTGATGGTAGGAACCGCCCACCGAGCTTCAATTCAGCTCTTCAGAAACCTGAGTGACGTCATGGAGACTCCATCCATCTCTTTATGCCTTTGTGCTCTCCTCACATTTCTGGATTCAGTTAACAGTCAACCATACACAATCTCTATGCTTGTCAAAAGCTCCATATGTACAGACACTTTTGAATTTGATGATCATGTCATTCTTCAATCATAAATAATGTCTCTTTTCTAGTTTTTGACAACTGCTTAGTGTTCAGCTTTACCTGCCAATGCAATCATTTTGGTTATTTAAAATCAAGTTTCTTTAATTGTCTGTCTTTGTTCACCCTTCAGTATGCCCATGGCCACATTAGAAGTTAGAATACTTTCCTCTCTATTCATTTTCATGTCAAAACAAAGCAGTACACAAACCCTCACATCACAGTGTATACAGCACATCACATGGAAAACTTGTTTAAGCATAGCAATGTCTATAATTCCTTATGCTCAATCGTTGTGTCAAAGTTCTGTCTTTCTAAACTTTTTAATCCGAGTCCTCTTTGCATTTACTTTGAAATCGTAAACAAATGTTTTTTTTGTTTGTTTGTTTTTTTTTTTTTTTATAAAAGTAAGATCCTTTTCTTTCAAATGTGCACCAAAACCATCTTCAAACAGTTGTAAACAACGCTGTCTCTGAGCTTGAGACTAAATACTCCCAAGCCTGGAAAAAGAAAGCGTCCTCATAGCGCCAGCCTGCTGCTTTGTCCAGCCCTCAGAAGAATAAAGCCTCTATAAAGACCAGTGTGGGACTCAGCTTTGAGCCCACAGGTTAGCCTCTTTCAGATGTTTGTTTAGAGTAACGGCAAAATGCTTTAGCAATCTGTTTGGGACGTTAAAGCCCCCGCTGCGGCATCTTCTCCACGGACCATCATCATTGACGTCACTGTTGGGCTGTCAGAAATGGAGAAATGCTCAACTGCAAAGGCAACAACAACAACAAGCGGCACCAGCGCCAATTGACCGCAACAGGAGCCCGGGCAGTTGAAAGTTAGGCGGATGGTGGGCTCAGGCTTTGGCTCTACATCACTCAGATGCCAGTCATAGCAGGCTGAGGGTGATCTGAACCTCCCCAGCACACACAGAGTACTCAGTCAATAGCAACCAGGCACCACCTCACACACATGTACGCACACACACTTTCATGTCTTTACTAACCTTTGCAGGTTTTGCCATCAGGCTGCAGCGTAAATCCCACAGGACAGCTGCAGCGCACCCCTGTGGCCGTGTCCTTACACGTCCTGTCGCAGCCGCCATTGTTGACGGCGCAAGTCTCTACACATGGAGGAGAAATTGGAAAAAAAAGAGAAAAAAGAAAGTGTTCACGTTTGAGCGTAGCTTAAAGAAGAGAAAAAGGACATCATAAAACTACAAGACACTGAAGGTAACATGGGTTGAAACAAAGCTTCATGTTGTAGAAGAATACACAGACAGCACAATGGGGGAGAATGTATTCTTGGGTTTTCTCATGTAGCTTTGTCAAAGCACAGATGAAGAAATTATGCCAAAACATCCCAATTCTGATGAATAGAGACATTTTCTACCATTCATAGAAAGATACACACAATGTCCATACACAGAAAGTCAGATCAGGAGTTACCAAAGACAGTGTATTGTTATAACAAGACACAACATTGTGCTGACGATGTAGGGTGGAGAAATCTTTGGCCCAAAGGTTGGTCCTGGTTCAAAAAGTGTCAAGAAATCAGTTAACTTTAATATAAAAGGTAAAGCCAAGGTGAGTAGATAGAAAAATAAAGTTAGTACATTGAGTTGTGAAAGTCTAGAACACACTGTGCTGAGCCAGGCTGTATATTTTCCTCCAGAAAAATGTTCTTGTACGTGGTACAGATAAGCTTTGCTGGGACTTGTGAATATTGCCTAAGCTGATCCTAAAATAAACACGAGCTCATGGTAACTCTAGCTCACCTGCTAAGCTACTGTTGCTTTTAGCAAAGCACAGCACACCCTTGCCCAGTGGGCCTCCACAAGTGCTGAGGATGCTGAAATTTGACATTTACGCATATTTATTGAAATGAATTAATTAAAGCTGTACCTTTCTCTCAGTGACTGCTCTGGTTTTGGTAGGTTTGACCTCACTAATTCATGGGAAGTTTCCAGTTTCCAGCTTGGATTAATCAATAAAGTGCTACTCATTAGGCTTTTTGTAGGACAGTAGACACGCTAATAAAGGATGTATGGCTTTATTTAGTTAAAATACCAGGAGTATGAGTGACTAAAATGAAAAACACACCGTTATTTAGAGAGCATTGAGGTGGCGTGCCACTTTAGAATGTAGCATCACGTTGGAAATCTATGATGCCAAGATGATGGATGCTCTCTGTTAGGAAACAGGAAGGTATTTAAAGATTTGTTTGTGTTCCCTCATGCAACTCTAAATAACATCTGTCTCACTGCTTTCTCAATTAGTCTTTGCTTTCTAGCTTGCATTTGTCTCTCACTGTTGGTTATTTGCAATCCTTTTCATGTCCATCCAGAATAAGGTCTATAAGGGGAGCATTCCATTATTTAGGTAGTCTGACTAATAAGTGCTGCAGGGGAAGAAAAACCAAACCCCCACCACCTCTCTACTTCCTAGCTCAGGCCTCTGTTAGATGTGTTGGAATCGGTGTTGTGTTAGGTTGTACGTGTCTGCACAGGTGTACACAATCGATAAGACTTTTTGCGTGAGTGAAAAGGTGAATGTGCACAGACTTAATGAATGCGTGGAGGTGGTGTTTATGGGTCACAGTGATTTATACCAAGTACAGTGGGCCCTATCATTAGCTGAGGTGAGCTCAGTCCTGCAGAGGCCCTCTTTAGACCACGCCCAGTCAAGCCTGCGGGCCAGGCTGAGCACAGGAACAGAGACAAACAGGCTGCCTGGCCTGATTGATGAGCTGGACAAGCCCCTCATACCATCCTCAGCCCCCTGTTCCAAGTCTCTACAACACCATATTTCTTTCAAAGCCTTATTTTGTTTGAGAATGAGTTTGTAGTGGGGTGTATTTTATTTGGAAGCTTTTCTTTAGGCAAGACCTACATGCATGCATTTACTATGTAAAAATGGATGTAAAGAGATTATTCTGAATATGTAAATAGCTTGTATTCCAGGACTGAGTGCTGATGTGCTGTGTAACTTTTTACAAGTTTTTGTTTTTGATATTATAATTGTTCTGGACCCCAGGAAGAATAGCTGTAATACAGAGGAAGCCAAGTTGCATAAGGTGAACTACATGCATTTTGGCCATACAATAAGCTTGCTACAGCTAATGGGGATCCTAAATAAACTAAACTAAACCTGGAATTGCTAATGAATGCTTCTGATAAAACAGCTTTTTGTTGCTTAGCTGATATCTAGTTATTTTGTGTTTTATCACATTTCAAAAAATGATTTCTTCAAAAGAGAAGTTACAATAAACCTCTCTACCTGGTTATGGTTTCTGGTTATGATGATTCTGCTGCTCCTTCCTGTCTGAACGATTGTAAATATTGCTGTGGTTTGTTACAGTACAGTTATATATCTCCTCCATGTCACCATAAACATGAAAGCGACTGGTCATTTCAACCTGGAATAAACAGGACATAGCTGATATTTTCTGTACATTAATAAAATATCCACCTGATATTTAAATATTTGACTGCTTGGCTGAGCCTGTTTCCACAGGAAACTACAAAATCTTGATGTTAAAATGGTGTCTACCATGAAATGATGTCACCACTGTGCCACTTCCGGTGTTTAAGTTCCTCCCACTCCGTGTCAATCTGCCTTTTTTTCTATTTGTTTCAGGATTTGTAAAAGAGTTCTGCCAATTGTAGATTCTTGTCTCTTTTAAAAGTGTTTCCTGAAATATAAATTTATTTCTTCAAATAGGAATTTGTTTTCTTAATTTTATTTTTTTTCTCATAAGCTGCATATTTGTTTTCTAAAATTGTAAAAATGTTTCTTAAAATATAAATTTGTTTTTAAAAATGCATATTTGTTTCCTATCATCTGAATTTGCTTTTCATTTAAATTAGTTTTTTTTTTATTTATTTAAACTTGGTTTTTGAAATTGAAATTTGTTTTTGTAGTGTGAATTGGTTTTCAAAATGTTTTTGAATTTTGAATTTTTTTTTTTTTTTAATTATTATTTTTATTTTAACTTGTTTTGGATTTCCCAGCCACCGGAATAAATACTGATAAAAGAACCTTTTTATTTCATCACATTGTCAGTGTGTATCTGGTCATGAATGGGTGATTCCAGCTTATTGTTAACATGGAGTGTGTCTTTCTGGATGTGTTTCTGTCTACAAAACAGTTTTTATTTTACTGCATGAAGTATCTGGTGGGCCCTACTGGACCCCCAACAGACTGGTTGCTGCCTGGAAAAGTTTGGGAACCTATCTCTGTCTTAGCTGATATAAGGACATTGCTGGTGACAAGTTTTTGTTTCTGTTACAGTAAATATCAGTGTTGGTACATCATGTTTTTCATGGTAAACTGGCATCTAAATGATTGGTTCAAACATTATATTTACTAATATTATGGTCCGTTCAGTTCAGACTAGGGTTCATCCTGCACAGCAGATGTGCTGTTCTGCAACAGCTACTTCTTCTCATCAACTCATTAGATTATGTAAAGCTTTAACTTCTCTATATGCAATAATGTGCAGAATCTTTGATTTTGTGTTGTTAAAGTTGATGGCTCTGAATCACGTCACCATGCAAATTAGATGTTTTTCTAATTGAGATCCCGGTTTGGTGCTTTAGCAAACCAAAATCCATGCGTTTTTTTTAATTTACTGCAACAAAGTGCTTTAAATTCTTAAGTACAACCAGTGTGACCATGTTTAGTTATACACAACTGAGTGCAAATGGTTTTTTTATAATGTAGGAAAATTCTTGCTATAAAACATTTAATGCAAATGCTAAATTAGAAGCAATCTTACAATTATTCACAATTAGCCATTAAAATCTTCAGATGGGTTCAAATGTCCAGAATAACTGCAAATGGTGATCACCTTGATAAGTGGCTCCAAAGCTAAATTTAAAGCGGAGTTGATGCAAAGATATGACATTCATTGTAAATATTTGCTGAGTTGAATGAAGCTACAGCTGGAGTTTGACTTAGATACATTTAATGGCACAACGCTGTTGAAAATTTCTTCTGTAGATAATTCAGGCACCAATTCTGAAGATAATCATACGTGTTAAAATAAATCATTTCATTATGCCAGCATCTTAAAAAGAACATATTCACTTGTAATTAGGCATGTGCAAGTGTTCCCTGTTTTTTTTCTGTTGATTGAACAGCTATTTGTGCATATCCTCATAAATGAACTCTACATGTTCGCAAGGTGTAAAAAGCAGGAAACCAGTAGGAGCGGCGAAGGGACCAATTTGACCAGATATGAGACCATATGGTTGCAAGTAATAAGAATGAAGAAAGGTTTGTTGAGCAAGTTTAAACTTACACACATCCTGATGATGCCATTGCGAAATGATAAACACACTTGTCACAATAGCTGGAAAATGATTAGTACTATTCTAGGAGTTAAAGTCAAAAAGAGTTGGACATATTTGCCTTTGTCACAGGATGCTCAGTTTAGGAGCTTTACTTACTGTCTACGATACTACTGATGACATTTTATTTGTTATCTGAAACTGAACAAAATGCTAACTTCCTCTATTACCATGTTTATAATTATGTGTAGCCCTGCGATGGACTGGTGACCTGTCTGGGGTGTTCCCTGGCTCTCGCCCGAAGGCAGCTGGGATAGGCTCCAGCTCCCCTACGACCTCTGATAGGATTAAGCGGTTCAGAGGATGAATGAATGAATGAATATTTATTTCTGCACCCAACAAATTCAGTCACTATATTGTCTGAGCTCTCTTCCTTTCTGGGAGGTGTTGATTGGCTGTGTAAATGCGAGGTTAAAAAGCAAACACGCTCTTAACCTGAAAGTTACACTGTGGTTTAAATCAGAAGGTTAATATTTTACATAACTACGAACAGATATGTAGTCTTAACGGGCTTCTTTTCTGTAGCAACATGTTGTAATATCACATGTACATACTATTTTTTTTTACTTTTAAAAAAACATGTACAGTCATTTATTTTGATATATTCTTCAAAATATGAATAATATAATGTTTTTATGTTTATATAATGTGAATATTTTATCAAATATAGCAGTACTCTACAACCAGCTCACGTTAATGGAATCATAGTCGGTAGCTGTTATAAGTTTCTATATTGTCATAGTAACTCGCTATGATCTTTGAACTTTTACTTGGACATAAATCTACCGGTTAGTCCTTTAGTCTGTGCATAAAACATGCAAAAGACAATACAGCACATAAACTAGCACGACAGATTCTTTGTGGTACTCATTCTTTTAATGTCAGGGTTAGATTGCTTCATGTGTTTTAATTGTGCGTTTGCCTCTTAATGCTGAAACATGGATTACTAGGGTGAAAGACAGTTTATTAAATGACAAAATGGATAAAATAACTGTCATCAGGATAATAGAGGTTAAGAGGAGGCTGGAAAGTTAAGGTCAAATCAAGTTCCTTTCAGACCGGAAAAGGGCAGAAGCTTCATCAATAAAAGTTACAGCATGTCACAGAAAAGGGATGTGAGAAAAGATCATCATGAGCCATTCTTTCAGTGAGAGAAGTATGATTTATGAACAATAAAACAGCCAGACGGCCAAACTACATGAAAGGTGTAACAAAATCAATGTCAAAGATGTTATAAAACCCAGACTGAATAAGTACCAACATCCTTACAATCTCCAGGATTTGGGTTTAACTCTAACATTTTAGTGCTTTGCTGAAAATCCCACACAGTCAACACGATTAGAGCTCTTTCTTAAGTTTTTGATCAGCAGTCAATGTGGATGATAAATTCCTAAACCTAGCCAATCAGATTTTAGGTGATAGCCAATCAAGTTTTAGGTGATAAAATCTGAAATATATTTAATCATACATGTTTCTTCAAATAGATCTGAATGACAATTATCCATAAAGATGCTGAACAACAATGATGTGTTCTCAATGTTCTCTTTTCCAGTAAGAAACAAAGTTTGAAGCTCACATAGTTATGCCATCCATCCACAACTATATTTCTGTTTTTCCCTCTACAAGACTGATTTCAAATTTTTCTCCTGTTTCAGCTTCACTTTGTTCAGACAGCGGGTCATGGCCCACCCCACATATGCTAAATTAGCAAGAATGCTAAAAATGGCAGTATTAGTCAAAGCTTTTATTTTACTTTAAAATGCAAATATGAATTTGTGTTCTACTAAACAGTCTTTATTTAAATTTTTGCTGTTTCCATTGTTTAACAATTTAATTCAGTCTTTTCTTGAACAGCTGAATACAGAACAGCATCGAACATATGAAAGTCATAATAAACTAAGGGCATATATGGCCTAGACCAGCCCATACGTTCACATACACCACTCGTCTTTGCATTCACAAAAATGTCATTAGCGAGAAACTCATTAAGCCACTAAATCTGTACAGTAAAATAGCTAAAATCAGTGAAAAAAGACATATTCAATTCTTTCAGAAGGTGCTAATAAAGAAAATCTAGACTACGTGACAGTGATGGACATTAGAGCATCTTTCTTCTCACTGTATGTTTAATAGAAAGAATAGACAGATATAATGGATCAGGTGGAGACTGTTCCTGGACAAAACAATGTCTGGGGATGTTAAATAATATTATTTATCCTAAATAAATTCAACTAAAGACTATATGATTTTTTTGTCATTGTATTCTATTTTTTTTTCGTTTTTACATGTCATTTCCAGAATTATAGATTTCTTGATAAAGAGACAAACATCTGGCTCAGTATAAACACATGAACAAGAATCTTGTTGAACAAACTCTGAAAAAGAAGTGTTTTATTTCTGAATATTCTCCACAAAAACTTATACAGTAGCTGCCTCTAACACATTCTGACCCAAAAGTATTCTACTAAAAACCCACAACCACTGACAAACAGCTGAGAAAATTAATACTATCAGAAAGTTGCTGACTTACTATTAATGTTGATGAATCAAGGTTAAAAATTTGTTCTCACTTTTAATAAGATTATTTTGTTAAGGGAGACATAAAAGAACAAAATGTAATATATATTGTTTTAACCAGTGAACACAATCAGTCAATCAGCTGTTCTCCTGCTGGTAACTGATGCCATCAACAATTTTCATCAATAGACAAACTAGCATGGTGATAAAATAGCTGTCTTATTGGGATGTTTTATCATTATAGCATTACCTTATAAACATCTAGTATGTCCTCTGATAATTGGCTCATTTGGATCATATATACCTGTATACAGGCGGCTGAAATGGGTTTCCTCCGCAGGGTGGCCGGGCTCCCCCTTAGAGATAGGGTGAGGAGCTCGGTCATCCGGGAGGGGCTCAGAGTAGAGCCGCTGCTCCTTCGCATCGAGAGGAACCAGTTGAGGTGGCTCGGGCATCTGGTCAGGATGCCTCCTGGACGCCTCCCTGGTGAGGTGTTCCAGGTACGTCCCTCTGGGAGGAGACCCCAGGGAAGACCCAGGACACGCTGGAGGGATTATATCTCTCGGCTGGCCTGGGAACGCCTCGGGATCCCCCCCGCAGAGTTGGCAAATGTGGCTGGGGAGAGGGAAGTCTGGGCTTCCCTGCTTAGGCTGCTGCCCCCGCGACCCGACTCCGGATAAGCGGCAGAAGATGGATGGATGGATGGATGGATGGATGGATCATATATACGGCACTTAATGGGTCTTCTTACTGAGAACAGAACCTCACTGCAGGTTTCCACAGCTTCTACCACCATCATTGTTGTCATTGAAAGCAACTGATGAGGGTCCTGCTTTGCCAAACATGTCAGTCATGTTTGCACAATTGATAGCATCTTCCCTTTTCCCCCCAGTGATATTGCACATTTTCTCAACATCCCCTTTCTGGTTCCTCTCCTCGATTCTGACAGGAAGCTGCATTCACTGACATGGAACCGAAAAATGGCTTTAAGGTATCTGATGAGTTCATCTTGGTGTCAGTAAAGAACGGAACCAATGGAAAGTAGATAAACCGGTTTCATTGGTTGGAGATCAGGCTAAAAGTTCTGTGCGTATATTTTAATGTGAGTGAATGAATTACTCAGGCAAAGAGCAGCAAAAAGGGGCGGGGTTTAAAATTTGAGGGGAGCAATCCGGTGTTATCTGGAATAAATTATCTGCCCAATATGCCCAATGGCCATCCATGCCTGAGGACGACCAAAGTGTCAAAATGATCACACTTTAGAGTGATTTAATAAATTCTGAACTCTTCATTGCAGAACTTGATGGAATTTGTTTTTTGGTTTTTCACTCACATATTCACTTTTCCTGTTCCTGAGTTCCTGACCTGTTCCTTGCTTTCTGTAACATAATGGCATGATCTAAGCATACGATTGGCTGTGTGACCCATCAATCTAAAGGCCTATTTATGCTTCCTCACGCATGTAAATGGAGATGTCCATTTCATTCTATTGGCCATTCAGACACAAAGCTGGCTAAATAGGGCACTATGGAGGGAATAGTGAGGACATTCGGACACAGCCTGTGTTTCCTTCCGGTTCATAGACTGTATAAAAAAAGATGGATGTAGCCTCTGTGACGTCACCCAGAGGTTTCTGAAAAGCTGAATTGAAGCTTGGTGGGCGGTTCCTACCATCGCCATCTTGGCAGGGGCATGCGTGTCGTCTCGCCCGGACAATGCAAATATGGGCAAAGAGGTGGAGCTGAGAGGGGGGCTGTGAGCGTCATGATGGATGATTGATATCGAGTGAACTCCGAGCCTCCTTTAGCTAAGAGCTAACCAAGCTAACCCGGAGATAGCAGGAGCTAACCAGCTAACGAAGATAAGCGGGCTAAAGCTAAGTCACGTTGTTAACCGGCTAAAAACCACGGTTGTTCTATGTTCTTCTTACATGAAGCAGGAGATCAGGTACCTGTCAATCAAAAGGACACGCCCCTAAATATGCAGAATTTCGAGATTAAATTACTTTTAAACAGGCAAGTTAGAAAAAATTTCACTCCCCCCCACAGTTGACATGAAGGCAAACCTGACTGAAGTTTTTCTTGTTTTTAAGCCTCCGCAAGAAAATGACGTCATTTTGTCCTCACAGGCGTGATTGAAGACAGTTCTTGACATATCATACTTGCAAAAGTTTTTTCTTGTGAGGCTCCGAGGAGTATCGTGTGATTGGTTGGACATTTGAGGTGGTTACCAGGGAACGCATGGAGTGGAAAGTTACCGCTTCCACATTTGTGCTGATGCAAATAAAATGGATTGATTTGATGAGACAGCTGGTGAGATATTTACAATTTTTACATGTGACATCAAAGCACACAGACCTAGCTGCGTGCACAACCCGACCTGCCGCAGACAAAGTTTCTCATTGAATATGAAATAACGGAGTTCCTGGCACATGAAAGCAGACATCACGGCCTGCAGTGACCCCCCCGCTTGGTTGCAGACAAAGCTTCTTGTGGAATATGAATGGACCAGATGAAAGCTAATTTTTTCTTGTTCTTGCAGCTTCGGAAACAAGAAGTTCTCACTTCTCGTTAAGGATGCGACAAGCTTTAGCGACCATGTTAAAAAGCCCAACTTCACAGCAGAAATAAACATGTTTACAGCCTGGTTAAAAACAAAGAGAAACATTTTAGGTTTAATAGGCCAGGTCTATTTTCATGACAACTGTGAGAATTTTTTATAACTAATAAATTAATCACAGGGTGTGTCCTTTTAATTGACAGCTATCTAATATCCTGCTGCATGAAGGAAGATTGCAGCACAAGTGCGGTTTTTTAGGCAGCCAACAGCGTGATTTAGCTTTAGCTCGCCTACTTCCGTTAGCTGGTTAGCTCCAGGCTATTACCTGCCAAACCTGTATTTCAAAGTGAAGAATGAAGTCAGACTTGACCTATCAAATTAAGTACCAAAAAACTGTGATACAGAACTTTAAATAAGCCAACCAGTACTGCATTTATAGGAATAGATTATCAGAACTGAAAATAAATATCTATGTTGAGCACAATATCAGACTAAACTGAGTCAAATCATACGGAACCGAATCACTCTGTATACAAAAGCATTCTCATCCCTCAATCTTCTCATTGATTCATCATATATTAGATAGATACCTTGAAGTATCGTGCTTAGAAACATTAAAAGGTACAGGGTTATGATTCTCTGCAAGATCCATGTCGTCATGGTGATGGACACCTGGGCAAAAATTCTCTCTGAGCTGGACCAAGTTTAATGAATTAGCATATTACATACTCACTAATATAAGGTTTTAAATCTGAGCTTATATACCCAGTGTGACACCAGAAAACATGTGGAACTAAAATGTTTTACATGCCTAGCACATGCTCCTTTAATCCTTCTAATGATAAATCATGAAATAAAGGGGGGGGGGTTGTGTCTAAAATTGCTTCTCTCCTCTGCTTAGTTTCTCACTTCTCGTTAGCCTGTCTCCACCTCTGCTGCACATTTTCATTAGAGTCTCCCCTGCAGCTCTATTTGTCTCAACCAGGGTGGCGTCTCCACTCTGTAATAGTGGCATTGGCAGGATCAGGAACGATGTGTCAGAATATGCAAGCCAGCGGATAGGAGTGTCAAATCTAACATACTGATGCTGTTCAGGCGGTGCCAGTGCATCTTAGCACACTCTGTGCAATAAGCTATCATTTGCAGACGAGCTTGTTCTGCCATGCTCAGAGGTGCTGTACATGTGTAACGATGTAAGTTAATAACAGCGCACAAAATAGATTATCTAAGTATTTCAAAATGTATTTTAAGTATAGAGGAGCAGTGTTGAAATCAGGACAAGGCTCATCACACATGTAAATCAAAGCTTAAAAAGGAAAAAAATGTACATATATATGTATATAGATATATACATATATATACATTTAGTAGATTTAATGCTTTAATTAACTTTAATTAAACTTTAAATTAATTTTGAGGATTTATATATGTTTCTGTTTATAAATGCATTTAAGTATTTACAGATGTGTTTATGTATTCATTTCTATTTTTATCTACTCTTAATGTTTACTAATGAATTATGCAGATAAATAAATAAAAAATTATTTAAAAATCTCTATTTAAATTTGCTCATTTCAAGTAATTATTTGCTTATTTATTCACTTATTAGGGTCCGAGCCATACGAAGTATGGCAAGGCCCTATTGTTATTGTAATGTTTATTATTTTAAGCACAACTCGCTCAATTTTGACCCCCTTAGACCCCGTGAAAAGTTGCGAAACTTGGCACACACCTCACGTCCGGTGAAAATTTTGATAATTTGGCGTTTGTATGCACGCCAATGCAAAAATGCCTCGACAGCGCCCCCTAGAAACGCCAAAAATGGCCTCTAGAATGGGGAAAAAAAAATTTAGTTTGACGTAGGACGACGAAATTCGGTACACATGTCTATCACATCAAGACAAGTAAAAAAGTCATTGAAACGCCTGTTGTCATGGCAACGGGCTTTCCGCCATCTTGGCGTTTGCGGCCATTTTTTTGCCCGTTTTTGTCAATTTGGGCGCATCGCATTTGAACGAACTAGTCTGAGGCGATTCATGCTATTGGCTCCACATTCGCCATGGAGCTTCGTGACGAGATGGGGACCAAAAGTTATTCAAATCTTTTTGATAGGCGAAAGCGTGTTACCGTGGCAACCCATGGAAAAAAGCGATCTCGCCATGAAACACGGTTCACTCATATCTTCGCAGAAATACATCCGATCGGAACCAAAATTAAAATAATTCATATTTGGTAGGTCCTTCACGCATTGTAATATATATTGTGGGGGGGGCGCATTTTGGGGGGGCCCCTAGGGGCCCGATCGTCTACTTTGAGCTAGGGCTACGAAATTCGGTACACATGTATAAGTAACCAAGACGAGCAAAAAACTCTATTGAGAACCTGTTACCATGGCAACGGGGTGGCCGCCATCTTGGCGTTTATGCCCTTTTTATCACTTTAAGCGCATCGTATTTGAACGAACTAGTCTGAGGGGATTCATGCTATTGGCTCCACATTCCCCATGGAGCTTCGTGACAAGATGGGGACAAAAAGTTATTCAAATCTTTCTGATAGGAGAAAGCGTGTTACCGTGGCAACCCATGGAAAAACGCGTTCTCGCCATGAAACACGGTTTGCTTATATCTCTGCCAAAATGCATCCGATTGGAACCAAAATTCCAATAATTCATATTTGGTAGGTCCTTAACGCGTTGTAATATGTATTGTGGGGGGGGCACATTTTGGGGGCGGCCCCTAGGGGCCCGATCGTCTACTTTGAGCTAGGGCTACGAAATTCGGCACACATGTGTATCAACCCAAGACAAGCAAAAAACTTCATTGTGCAGCCGTTACCATGGCAACGGGGTATCCGCCATCTTGGAAAAAAAACCTTCTCGCCATGAAACACGGTTTGCTTATATCTTTGCACAAATTCATACGATGTGCACCAAAACTGTAACTATTCATATTTGGTAGGTCCTTAACACATTATAGAATGTATTGTGGGGGGGACACTTTTTGGGGGGGCCCCTAGGGGCCCGATCGTCTACTTTCATCTCGGGCTACGAAATTCGGCACACATGTGTATCATCCCAAGACAAGCTAAAAAGTCAATGAAACACATGTTGCCATGGTAACGGGCTGTCCGCCATCTTGGCGTTTACACATTCTTTTCTCAATATGTGAATTGTATTTCTCTATTAAAATGAACTGGCTGTGCGGGTCCTTCACATGTAGCATTAGGAGAACCAGGACTCGGGTGGAGGGTTCGGCATGAGGCGAGGACCCGATGGATGCCGCTTGCGGCTTTAATTAACTTTATAATTTATTCTTTGTTTGATGATATGTGAATTACGTTTTTTTTCATTTAGCTTTATGCATTTAATTATCTGTTTTTTATTTCATGTTCATTGTTTGTTATTGGTTTGTTTTGGCAAGCAAATAGGTCTGAAATAATTCTGCAGTATGAAGATTTTCTGAACTGTAGACTGCCCACAAAGTTTGACAACAACATATTTCAAACTATATGAGCAAAAGTGAATATATTGATGAAAAGCATTTTGGATATTCTAGCATTCAGCTAACCTTACATAGGCAAGAAATATAACCCTAAAATGTCTCTCAACACATTGAGGTCCTATCTGGATGTGCAGTCACAAATTATTCTAATTTCACTGGAAAGGCTGATTTAAAAGGAGACAAATTTCGCAACAAAATGAAAAAGAAATCACAACTGCTGATGTGATCTCGATGAGGTAAATGTGAAATACAAAAGGCAGCCTTTAAACACCACTTTCGGGTCAGGACAGGACACATGCTGGTACAACAGGAGGTTAAGCAGGGTGTAGCCAATAAGGAAAAAGAAAACATTCAGTGAAAAGGTAACCAATAGAGGAGAGAAAAGGACAGAGAGGTCACGTAGGGCAGAGGAAGCCCCTACGGCCGTATTTCTCCATTCCTTCGTCAAGCCACAACGGCCAAAACCTGCTAAAAGAAAACTTGCAAATGAAAATGATTTATAGATTTCAGACTGTAGCAAACTGGTTTGGCAAACTGCAAATCAGATAGGCTTTCTGTTTGTAGACCCCTGATTTATGAACTAATAAAAAGAAATGTAATTAAATGGTGTGAAGGTGCAGCTTTAGAAAAAGAACAACTTTGATTGATCGAGTTACATCAAAAGCATTCATTTATTCAATAAAAGGTCCAAAAGCAAGAGTAGAATGATAGATTTTATAGTCCTTCTGAAACTTATTCACATTGCTCCGATTTCTTTATTAAATGGAAGATTTCCACTGTTGTTTACACTCAACAAAACCTGAATGGACCCAGATTTATTCAGTAAAGAGCACTTCTGTGGATGTATATCTCAAAAAATGAGAAGTTTTGATGAGTGATCTGAAATGATGGTAATGCAACACAAAATACATAAAGTGCAAATTAACAGTTAGTCACAGAACATCTTAGTCTATGAGAAGTTTGGTAGGCAGTGTTAGGTAAGAAAGGGTTCTGACAGTGACCTCTTTTAGTCTTTTTTCCAGATACAATCTTGGATACAGTTGCTAAGGAACTGTGGCGGTGGGGGTGGACACAGTGGGTACCAAAGGTTTACAAAAATGTTTTTAATAAAAAGAAAAAAAAAGAGAGAGAGAGAAAGAAGGGGGATAACGACTGGGGACGGAGAGATGTACAGTCGGGGGATACAAGCACAAGCGGCATGGCAACACATAGAAAGAGGAAGAAAAGAGTTACCCATAAGTAGCCGCCGTTTCACTCGCTTGTCCACATCAGCTACTGACGTGGCATTGAACTCAGAGCTCTCAATTGCAGCCTCATCTTTCTCTAAAACACAAGTGACAAGGGGACAAACAGTGAGCAGCAGGTTAATGAGAAGCCCAAATGACCAGACCTTCAGCCCCTCTTGGCGTTTGAGCAAAAAAAAAAAAAAAACAAAGCCAAGAAGCAAGAAGCGATGAAGAGGCGCCAAAATCCCTGTTAGAGTGTTAATCCCCCAAACAATGATAAATCCCCTGGAGCAAATCAAAAGAACAAAAACAAAATAAATGAAACTGATCAGTATCAGTGGGCAGCTTACAAAATGAAGCGGTAGGTAGGCAAAAAAGGTAGGGATGGAAAGTAGAATCATCAGGGATTAAAGCAAAAAAGCAAAAAAAAAAAAAAAAAGAGATTGGGGGGGTTTTAGGAATGGTACGGGGTTGGGGGAAACAATAAGATGGATTTCGATTCTGATGTTGACGTTGCTGTCGCCAATGGAGTTTGTGTCTTCCATATCAAACAGCCACACTTCTACAGCAATACTTTCCTCACATTAAAATGAAGTAGAAAGGAGAAGAAAGAGAAAAAGGAGGGGGAGGGAGAGATGTCCAACACTTCCAAGACAAGCTGCTTCGAATGTGGGCAAAGAGACAAGCACATCAAATTAGGCGACAATGACAAGAAGACGCAAAAGGGATGGTGCATGAGAAGGCAATGAGCATAGAGGAAGGCGCTCCAAGAACTGAGAAATGATGAGATTACTGAGAGAGAATAAAGAATACGGGGGGAAGAAAGAAAGAAGAAAGTTTGAAGGAAAAACACACTAATATGGCTCACAAGGGGAAGAGTATATGAGGGGAGGACAGATACACACACTGAGATATGAGCATTGAGAGTGTGGGGAAGACATGCATAGAGATATAAGTAAAAAGGAATAGCGGGAAGTCTGGGGGCAGTGCTGGTTGCCTGTTTGTCTATGGAACACATCACAATTGGCTTTTAACAGTCAACGCTGGAAAGACCACATTCCCAAAAAGCTGGGCAACGAGGTGGGGGTAAAGGGTGAGTGATGGGAGGAAAATGGAGGCAGTTTGCACTGGTTGGAAGGTGTCAGACGGCTGTCAGTGTGGCATGCATGTCCTGCTTTAGACAGTGGTTTGATGATGGGGCTGAGAGAGGGAACCAGCCTTTCACTGGGCTGTAGTCATTAAGGCCTGAATGAGCATCTTTCTATGAATGGACGCCGTTTGCTGCAAAAGGACAGGCCTTTGATGTCTTATGGGGTGGTGGGAAGGGCAGATAGGGGTACAATTAATGTCCCTTCATTCGCCCCACTGCCCCACCTTGTTACCATTTTTTTTCTGTCTTTGCTGGATGATGGACAAAGTGAAGGACTCTGTGAAGCACACTCAGGGATGAATGGAAGCTTTCTGGTGCTGAGCTAACAGGGGAAAATGTGCTTGTGTGAATGTACGATTGTTGAATCAAAAGCTCGCGCATACCAGTGCGTGCACTTTTGAGTGTGTGAGAAAAAAAAAAAAAAACTGCTAGAGTGGGAGATAAAAATGTAAGTGTGTGCGAGGAGTAGAGGCGTATAGGCCAGGTTTGAGAGGAGGTGGGAAGAGAGAAGTCCCAGCCGCTCATTCCTGAAGAGTCTATGGGCTTTTCGCGAAAGCGCTTTTTTAAAAGACCTATGTAGGATGAAGAGGGGGGGGCGAGTAGGGGGAGGTTAAATCACTCTACTCTACTACAGCTAGGAGGAGAATGGTAAAAAAAAACAAAAAAAACAAAAAACAAAAAACAATGCACTGAAAGGAAACAGAAAGGCCAGGGTCAATAAAAACAACATCACAATAAAAAGTATACTTCAATTCAACAGGAGAAAATAAAAAGGAGAAGGAAAAAAAAGAGAGGCCATACAAATGCAGTGCAGGCTCTCCAATGCAGCTGCTTAACAAGACAAGACAACAAACGGAGGGATTAGTGAAAGAAAGAGGCAAATGGATGATGTGACACATGTGAGTCGAGACATACGGTAGAAATGTGGGGTTATTGGTGTAAAGAGGGGTAGATACTGCAAGACCCTGAGCGACAATGGGAACTGATGGATTTAAGGTGAGGCATGGAAGTCATCTTTTGTTTCGGCTGGCTTTTTTTTTTTCAAAACTTTTTGGTTTTGTTTTTTCTTGTTGCAGTATTTGTTAGGGGCTTGTGCGGCGGCGGTGAATGAGGAATTAGTTAGAGGACCGGAGGGGGAGGTTAGGTCTGCATTTGTCAGAGCTTCATCTAAGATCAGGCTGCAATTGAGATGTCCATTTAACCACAGAGTCTAATACAAGCGCCCTGACCCCCACCCTACCCAAAAAACCCAGAGTTTCTCTTTCCTCTTGGTGCTCTGAGGAATAATCCTTATTTCCACTTGATTTGGTTTAAACATGGATGCTCAGACAAGACAGGCAATCAGGTACTTTCACCAGAAAGCAGGAGGAGTTGGGAGGAAGAAGGAACGAAGGGATGGTGCTATATAGAAAAAAGGGAGGAGGGCTGGGGTTAAAGGTATACCCAAAAAGCATTGGGGACCCCAAACAGAGAGGTCTTTTCTTGCATCAAAGTATAAAGTGAAACAGACAGAGAGAGAGAAAAGACACAAGACACTGGAATACGACAGAGTTCCCGCATTCTGCTTGTACGCTGCAGGCTTCTCCTCCATGGCGCTTTCCAATTCTTCAAAGTAGCTGCAAAGAAAACGGGTTAGCAGCGGTCAAAACCTGGCACTATACTGCCATCAGTTTCATCAGTGAAAGATGGAGACAGAAGGACGTCTGTGTGTGTTCCAGTGTTCAAACAAAGCAGCTGAGGCAGGTTATTATGCTTATGGACATCTTCAGCGGATGATGCAAAACCGTCTTCTTGTTGGGCAGGTGGTTACATGTGGCGCTTTGAAACATACACAAAGGTCCATTTTTATTTTGGGGAGTTCATCAAAGTTCCTACCACGCAAATACAAGCCAGCCAGAACTTGTAAACAAAAACTCCAATGAACTCCCAAACAGCATTAAACAAAAAGACATTTTAAGACCTGCAATGCAGCCAGCTATGAAAGGCCAACTGCAGGGAAGTAAAACCTAAACTTTAAGCATTACTGCCGCAGGGAATTACAAGAACAGCTGTGAACATCTCTGGATTGTTTCAATTAGAAATATCTGAGGAATATAAGCCAAGTAAGAGAAACCACATGGCAGAAAAGGAAACAGACCTTCTTCTTCATGATTTACATGGCTTTGCCTGAATTTTAAAGGTCATTGCTCCCATCAACTCTGCCAACAAGGCCACTTACTCCTAGCATCAATGCGGTAGAAGCAAAAATTTTATACATGTTATGCTTAATTCATTATTCAGTTAAATTAAATAATTCATTCAATTCAGTTCATTTCAGCTTTATTTGTATAGCGCCACATCACAACAATGTTGTCACGGGGCACTTTACATACACATCATTTCAAGCCAATTCATACATAGCCTATAATAGAAACCAACTGATTGCATCAAATCATGACTTCGATCCAATACTCCATCCTAAGCATGCACGCGGCGACAGTGGGAAGGAAAAAACTCCCTTTTAACAGGAAGAAAACCTCCGGCAGAACCCGACTCAGGGAGGGCAGCCATCTGCCTCGACTGGTTGGGGTGGAGAGGACAGGAAAGACAGATCAACATAGATGGCTACTAACATACAGTGCTGTATCTTCATACTGTAATCCAAAACCAAAATACAGAGTTCTGTTACGCCCATGACATGAAAACTTTCATTTGTATGGGGGTGCACAAGAACAGCTGTCAACCAAAGACATTTAAAAAAGGGACTGAATCAATGTTTATTGATGAGTAAAAACACAGTTACATGTTTGACAATAACTTTCAGGCTCTGCAAACTTAAAATCTGCAAAGAGAATGTGATGAAACGAAAAAGAAACGAGCAGCTTCACTTACCTGGAATTCCTTATTTATCCTCTACTGATTAGAGAGCAAAAGAAGCGAGACGTAAATGAGCATCCATATCCAAGTTGCAGAGGCATGCTTCTGCACAGATCAGCTGCGTTTTAACGTAACTGATGTACTTTTCAGTGTCTGTCGTTCACTTTCCACCTGACACCTGGTATTATCTTTAGAATATTGCTCATGTACATACAGTAAGTTATTTGTGCTTGATTTACACTTGATATAACAACAAAAATGACTAAAAATGCTCAGAAGAGACATCACAATCATAAAATAACCTTTTGTTTCTCCTAAAAAATAAAATGCATAATTTCTGCTCAGATGCTGGATATTAAAAATGAACCTAAGGGAGCAGATTAGTTGGTAAAAAACATGAGAGTGAGTGCAACGATGTGGAAATAAGATTTGCGTGGTCATCACATGTGTATTTAAAACGTCTGTTTACAGAGACAGAGGAATAATGTCATATGTACACCAGAAATCATTTAAATGTCAAAGTGAACATCCTGAGGCTCAACCCAGTCCTCAAACTAGCTGCTAGCTTGTGACTTCATCAAATATCCTTGGATGCACGTCCAACCAGTTTATTTTCTCTTTCCTGGATCTATGAACTTTTACTCTTACTTAGAATCCTGAATTGTTTCTGTGATTCGTTTTCACTGATAAAATCAACTGCCCTGACATCTAGCAGGCTAGCCCTGCCGAACAGACCGGGTCTGATTTCTGCTCCTTGGCTGTTCATGTCTTCCCTGCAATAGTGTTGCACAGAAACACGTCCAAGCTACAAGATATGGCGTTAGCTACTCTGTTCAGTGTGCAAATCCAAGTCAAGTTACTGTTTTGTATAATTTTGTGGGAAATAACTGTTTAGCTTGAAATAAAAAATAAAATTAAATCAATGTTCAAAACTTGATGAAAACGTAGCGTAAGCAGATAAATAAGTGAATTGCAATAAGTACATGTGGACGAAGACGGACCCCGACAGTTTTAAAAACGCAAGGGTCATTAAGGACTCTGATGAAAAACAAAAAATTTAAACCCTAAGATTTTTCAGTGTAATGAGCAGTAATGGAGAAAGCCATTTGTGTTTTTTAAAGCCCTCCATCATGCACCAGACGAAACATTCAACCAGCTTCAGGTGATTATTGTTATCACTTACCGATGCAGGTCTTGCTGTCTGAGTGCAGGGCGTACTTTTGGTGGCAGCCACACACCGGCCCTGCGTCTGTGTCATCACATGTGTGTTGGCAGCCGCCATTTCCATAATTACACGTCACTAAAGATAACACAACAACAAATAGCATACTTTTTGTTTGGAACAGTGTTTGTGACAAAAAGCTTAAAATTGAAAGAAAAGAAATTATTCTTTATATAACTACAGCTTTAATAACTATGGTTTATTTCTAAAAGTATTATTACAAAGATTGAAAAAGAAAAAAACAACAAACTTAGCAGGACATTTCCAGCATCATCTAGAGCAGGGAGGCCCAAAGTGGGGCCCACGGGCCATAATCGGCCCGCCAACACTGCTTTTGGCCCTTAAGTCATTGTTCATATTAATGAATGAGTGTCATGAACCCCAATAAGACCAGACTCAGAGGGACCCTGACTGACTCACACCTCAATGACTTTGTCAATGAGCCAGGTGCAACCCAACATGGAGAGACTGGTAATGGTCAAACATTTTTCTACTAAGTAACAACAACTCGCCTTGTTCCACATGCACTGTTTCTGGTTGTCGACACGTTGCACTTGGTTAAAGCTTAGTGGCTGTAATTATTGTTTCTTGCACCTCTAACTATGGCCTCATTGTTCTGTTGCTATATTGATTTTTTATGTAACGTTTTACTTGCCCAGATAGGAAAAAAATACACTGCATTCGCTATTGAACACCACTTAAAATAACTGTGCATTTTCTTGTGTTTCATCCTTAAAGCTGCAGTGTTTGGCCCATGGCTCACTGGGTCATTTTCAGTTTGGCCCTTGGAGGCAAAAGGTTTGGGCACCCCTGATCTAGAGCAATAAGGATTATGAAGTGAGACCGCGTTAGCATGTTAAGCAGCGCTAATAATGCATTTCGGAAGGATTTATTATCTAACGTCATATCAGTACATAACAGTGTTGCAGTGTGTCTGGATTTGCTTTAGTTTCTACAAAGCATACAGGTTGCATGGTGTAGTGGTAGCTGGCTCTGTCATCTCACAGGAAAAGCTTCCTGCCTTCTGGTTGTGTGCATACCCCAACAAGTGTTTTCTAGCACTCACCAGGTCAACATTGTCAATAAGAATATGTTCTTAATGTTTTCCCTGGTATAATACAGATTCAACGAGTAAATAAGAATAAAATCTCCTGGTGTTTCTGAATGGTAAAACACAAACCAAATTTTAGAAGAAAATTGAGGTTGACGCTACTTGAAGACATAAGCTGATGAAGACATAACTTCCGTTTCTTTCATCGCTTGTTTACTACTGTCCTGCGCCATCATGCCTAACAGGCTGGCACAGCTCTCGGTCTCTGCCGCTAATGAAATATTACCACAGCAGGGGTGCATTACAGCCTTTCAGAGGCTTTCACAATCCTTAAACTCTGTCTGAGAGGAGAACAAGATATGATGCCAAAAAACGTGTAACTAAAAGCTTACTTTTCCCCTCAACAACATCAGTCCTAAATTCCA
Organism: Telmatherina bonti; assembly: GCF_933228915.1. Lineage (NCBI taxonomy): Eukaryota > Metazoa > Chordata > Actinopteri > Atheriniformes > Telmatherinidae > Telmatherina > Telmatherina bonti. Next base: position 21,008,046 of record NC_136632.1, on the reverse strand, counting down.
TGGCTGCAGGCATTCGAGGAGAAGAGTGAGAAACAGTGACTGAACTGTAAAGGGGTGTTTAGACTCAGGAATTCTCTCTCCTGAATCTCTCAGCACCTCCAGCTCGGGTTGACATGCTTAACTGATTTTGGTATTAAATGTCCACCCTCATATTTTACCTTTGAAAGCTGACTGGAATTTGTCCATCATTGCTATTGCAGATGCTCAATACACAAATAGCTAACTTTATCTTTGCAACAGCACGAAACCTCAATAGAATCTTGTCTTAGAAGAGTAAAAAAAAAAAAAAAAAGTGTTAAAACATTATTGCTTCATAAATACAGTCAAAGGTCAATTGGGAAATCATTATATTACAGAAAGAGCAACACAAACATGCATCCCAGATGGCAAGGTGCATTTTGAGGTATTTGTGCAAAACAAAACATTCACTTTTTGGATTGTATTCATGTGTATCAAAATGGGGGTATGGGAATCTGATGGGATACATACATGTGCAGTCTTTGCGGTCGTTGGCTAGCTCGAAGCCAGGACGGCACTCGCACGACACTCCTCCTTTGCCTGGAGCCTCTCTGCAGATATGAGCACAGCCATGGTCCTTGTTCATACAGTTCATTCCATCTGTACATGGGAAAGAAACAAATAGTCACAGAAGATGTCACACAGGCAGGAACATTACTGATTCAGACTGAACAGCTCACATGCGGCAGCAGTGGCTCAAGCATTGTAGTGGTATTCCACTAAACAAAAAGAATGACTATTTAATCCCCAGACCTGCATGAAAAGCATTGCATGTTTAAGTACATTTATAGATTCATAAGGAGGAGCAAAATATTGCACTTGGCCATATAGAAGGAAAGAACCTCACTACCGGATTGTTACAAGCCAGTCCAATGAAGACGTGCAAAATTGAAAAATGGAAATTTCTCATTGGACATATAAAATCTGTCTAAGCCAAAAAAAAACTAAATATGATTAAAGTTTGCACAATCAATAGATTAGTTTCCTTTCTTGAACTTGGCACGAAAAGAAAGTAAATGTGTGTTTGGTTGAGCATTTCTTCCCTTTAAATAATACAAAATGGTGTATTATACATTGTTGGTAAGCCTAATTATTATCTGGTACAACCAGGAATAACTTGTAATAGCTAAATGTGTTGAGAATTCCCTTTTATTTTAAAAGGATCCCCAGAATCCCCTGCAGTATTCTCCTGTTTGTATTCACTGCTGTTCTGAGATTCAAGTGCTATCACCCACAAATGGATGATGGGCACCTGATTGGCACCTAACTGATAGACAGACATATTAAAATGACATAAAAAAAAAAGAGATTCTGCAGCCAGTGGTCATACCATATCACCAACAAGACCATCCTTACAATCCTGACTCCAGTGATGTAGTATAACACCAATTGGTAGCATAAAAGGTGGAGGGGGGGGGTGAACCAAATACAAGTTTCTTTACTATTTATGCTAACATAATTGATTTTAATGAATTATTTTAGTTTGGAAAAATCATCTTAAACTCTTAACCTCTTTTTCACAAGGCCGATTTTTTTCTGTGTGTTCCAAAATAAACTAACCAAAATAAATCAGGTATATCTTTGCAACTACAAGGGCTGTATGTACAACCCTGTCAGAATTAAGATACATGCTTCTGTGTCACAATAAAGTCACCTGTTACACAGTAGGATATTTAAGTTTATTCCTTCCTAAAAGAAAACAACATCACTTTCAGGGAAAACCAGAGGAGCTTCGCTCATCCAGGAATTAAGAAAGTTGTGTCTGATAAGGGACCGTGCAAAAGTAGAAGCTGAACACGAAAATTAACTATAGCAGTTCGAAAGATATTTTTATTGAGGTTTTACACAGAATATTTCCGAGACCCATCAGCCATTGTAAATAACCAACACCTACAACAAACAGGAGTCAGGAGAAGTAAGGGATAAGATCCCAAATTCATCTTAGAAGCACCATGAGGATCCAAAAACAAGTGAACCCAGATGGTATGATAAGAGGAGTGAATAAAACCCCCACGATAGTGTGGTTTGCTTTAAGAAGTTAGCACTGATGTGGACGTTGTTGTTGTCATGTTTTATTCATTTATTGATTTATTTATTTAGTTTTCATTTCCACTGAACTGTTTGGGGTTTAAATTGAGTTTTGTTTCGATGGCAATGCTCAGCAGCAATATCAGGTCAACTTTATTGTCTTGGTACCTTATTCACCTTAAAATCACTGCAGCCAAAGCTCCATTTCTTTCATGTTCCACACATGAAGACAGAATTTGTTAGAAAGGATTTCAGTCACTCTGTTCCTCTCTCACTATGCACACTCTGCAAAACGACCTCGAGCTGATTCACTCCATACTAACCAGCTCCTTCAAAACCATAGACTGTAAATAAAGAGATGGACGGAGCCTCTGTGACGTCACCCATAGGTTTCTGAATAGCTGAATTGAAGCTCGGTGGGTGTTCCTACCGTCGTCATTTTGGCAGCATCATGCGCGGCGTCTCGCCCTGAAAATACAACTATGGGCAAAGAGGTGGAGCGGAGAGGGGAGCCGTGAGCGTCATGGTGGATGATTGACATCGCGCGAACTTCGAGCTTTCTGTCGCCAAAACCTAACCGAACTAACCCTGAGATAACGGAAGCTAACCAGCTAACGGAGGTAAGTGTGCTAAAGCTATGTCACGTTGTTATCCGGCTAAAAACTGCAGCTGTTCTACGTTCTTCTTACTTGAAGCCGGAGATTGGTACCTGGATTTTTGCACCAGGCTGTAAACATGTTTATTTCTGCCGTGAAGTTGGTCTTTTTAACATGGGAGTCTATGGGGATTTGCTCTGTTTTTGGAGCCCCTAGTGGATGAAGGGGGAACTGCAGTTTTATGCACTTCCGCATAAGCTTCACTTTTAACCACTGGAGGTTGCCGCTTGTTCAAAACCAGCGAGTTGCTGTCATCTTCATGTGCGTGTTAGTGACACTGTACGCTGCTGTTGAAGGTGAAAGTGCTTTGAATTGTCTTAAAATGTTTTTTTATTTCCTGTATTCTGTATATCTCATCTCTTAATTGTGATTATTTATGTGCTTAGGGCTCACCTTCAAAAGAGAGTGACTTCTCGCTGATTAAATAAAAGTTAAAAACAGTTTTTCGACATCACCTTGGCTGCATGTTAACACTGGCGCAGCCTAGTGTGAGCCAAGACCCTCTGTATTGCATATCTCATGCTGACCACTTATAGGGGGCTGTAGTCAATCAGTACATTCACTTTTGACATGGGGGGGGTTATTGCCGGGACTAAATTAAAGATAAATGCAAGGAAAGCATATATGTAATAAAAGAAATCGCAGGAACCCAAATGAAATGAGTGATTTACTTTAAAAAGCTCAGTAGAAAGCTTGCAAGGAAAACACAAATCACCTTTTGGGATAATTTTACTGTGATTGCTTTAACTCTAGTGCTGACAGTCTACATCCACTACATCATTATAAGCCCAGAATCACACCCAAGATCACCCTCTAGGGTGCAGTTTTTACGAATCATGATCCAGCTGACAGTTGGAGGAGTTTTAACAGAAGAGTTGTGTTTTCTTTTGTTCTATGTGAATAAGGCGAACGATCCTCGGGCTGAGTCAAACAGCCAGGGGTCACATCAGCCTAATATTTTCTTACACGCTTAAAAAAAATGCTCCTGAAATGTCTGCTTTCCCCATAATCTAAAGTCCAAACAATCAGCTGTAGTTAAAAATGTTAACGGTTTATGCCGCTCTCAGCTGCGGTCTCCTGTCTCCTTAGGAGCCGTTTTATGTGTTCATCCAGTTCATAATCATTTACAAAGAACAAAGTGACAACTACATGAGAGACAGATGAGTGTTCAGATCCTGATCAGTGCAGAGATGAGTTGATGGATGAAGTGAAGAAAGGAAGAAAGGCAACATATATTTTTCAGTGGTTTAAGCAGGAGAATGAAGCCAGTCAAAGACATGTCAATGGGAATAGATGAAAGTCAGCACATATAATGATGTTTTCTTATCGTACCACAATTACATGCGCTCACTCGCAAAAGATGCATGTTCTGTGGCATTTCTAAAGTCTGAGCGAATAACAGTTTCAGCTTTGTTTTCTTTGGGTTTTTGTGCAGGAACCGTCTCCTTCACACTCACATAAGATGACAGAAAGATGTAATTAAGAAGGGAGGGAGGTGGGAGTGTTTCTCCCAAGGCAGCTTCCAAGACTTCTTCGTGACTTTTCAGCAGGCTCAAAGAGCTGTCCTTTCAACAACAAAAGGTCCATGAGGAGGACATTCTTGTAACAGTGACTTCATAATCGATTCAGTCCATCTTTTGTTCTCAGATGCTCAGGGGACAATGAGGAGGAAAAAATCAGTTATATAAACGTCAACTGCAATAACAGCAAATCATTTTATTGATTTTGTTCTGGCCGGAGCTGGTTTTCATCAACTGGGTTCTCAGGCGGCTGAAACCTGACATAGAAGTAGAGGAGGACCCATCAAGGAAGCAGAAATTGGCTGATAATGAGAAGTCCTGGTGAGAAAAGCTGGTCTAAAAGAGAGCATGGAGACACCAATTGTTGTTGGAGGCTCAACACCAGACAGGACCCCAGGTCCAGGCTGGGCAAATGGACCTTTAAGACAGTCCAGTCAATAGTGGCAGGGTGTAAGATAAAGGCAGATAAGGCATACACGGAGTGCCATAACTAGATGATTGAAATAAACTACAGGGACATCTGTAGGGTGAGATGAGATGCCACGAATCCACAGTGTTAACAAGTGATGGACAACCAACTAGACATCCAGGTGGTCAAGGAAGTACAGAAGACAGGATGATTTAATAATCCTAAACCACAAGAACATCAAGAAGAAGTAACATTAGAAGTAGGGATGCACCGATCCACTTTTTGGGAGTTACGATCCCTGAAATCTTAATATCTGCCGATACCAAATCTGTTTATGTGAACATCATTGTGACTATGGTTATTGTTGCTGATTATAACAGAAAATTACCCATCCTTTCAGAAGTTACATCACCAAATACATATATAATAACATTACAGATCTAACAATTTCAACAGGTTTTATTTTGATTTAGCACATTTTACCTAAATACAACTATAACTGTGTGGTTATGAAACAAAGATCTAGCTTTTAGTGCAGTGTTCATCATTGTGCCGCTCGCTAGCCACATGACTCTTGACTTGCGACTCGTGAAGCAGCCACTGGCTTTCTGAAAATGCTATCTAAACAGGTCATTATGATCCTCAACGCTGCAGTTCTCTCCACAAACAAGAGCTGCAGGTTGCTTGCAAAAACTTTGCTGTTGTAACGGCCCTAACTGACCCTGTCAGAGTTGCCCATTTTAGCTAATTTCAGCTGCACCGAACTCCACCAAAGAGCTGCTCCGTCCGTAGCTCTGTATATATATTGAAAAAGAAACTCCCACATTCCGGAGCCATTATTGTATTTTCACCATATACTGTTGCATATGAATACCATTACTCCGTGCAATATTTAGGATAACGGTTCCTTGCTAAAAAGCTGAATGTGACTGATTTGCCAACGTAGCAGGATACGTAGCATGGCAACGCTTTTTGTGGGGGGTGGCAGCTCTCCTCTTTTCTTAGTATATTGAGTGTGTCTTTTGTTGAATTAACAGAGAGGATCGCTGTTTTAGTGGAACAAAAAATGTCACATTTCAGCATTTATTTCTTTTAAAACATGTCCGAAGCATGTCATCAAACATATCTGCGCTAGCTTGACTGGTGTGATATCGGCTGTGGTATCGGTACACTTTTATTAATACCAAGTACAAGTACACACGCCTGGTATTGTGCCGATACTGATACTGGTATTGGTATAAGTGCATCCCTAATTAGAAGCTTGAAAACATCAAAGGTTGAAAAAGGATATTAAATACAAGCAAGAAGTGAATGCAGGAGATGCAGATGGTGATCAAAGAGTGTCTCCAACAGATCCCGGTGACACCACCAGATCTCTTCTTCCTGAAGTCCTGACAGCAGACAGATTTGGTAGCAAGAAGCAACTGAGACTAATACTCAGACATTAGCTTCCAAACATTGAAGTATATGAAATATTTCAACTAAAAAAACATATTGCACATTTGCTGAAACTTTGCGTTTAACCTAATTAATCTTTCAAGCTATCAAACTGCTTCCGTTTAAGAAATGAGCCTCCAAGAAGAGCCATAGCACTCAGACTCTATACACATAAAACCCTTTCCCACCAAGTTCCCACAGCAAATCATGCTTCATGTAGCCCAAAAGCACTTCAGGGGCTTCATTATGGGGCAGTTCATTCTTAAACGCTGCCAATTGAACTGTCCACTCCAAGCAGGTCCTTTACATCAAAAGTTTAAACTTAAAGTGTGAAAGTGCTAATTAAAGACACAATTACTTCATCTACTTTTCATTTTAATTTGGTTGAAGACAAAAGGAATCTAAGATATGTCATGTTTTGTTCTTTTGCACCTAATTTCTTCATTAGTATGCATACATTTACAGTTTCATGCCACAGTAAACCAATATATGTATATATGCATGTATATACATTGTACATGTAACATATATAAGTGTGTGTATTTACATATACTTTGGTATGTTTTGTGCAATGATTTTGAATCAAGAAAAACTGTTGCGGCAAACTTGTATATCATCTGGCTGTTGTTGACAAGCTGGCACTACTTCATGTTGTATGTTCATACTTTTTAGAAAATGCAATAGGAAATTAAGTATAAAAAGCAAAACAACAGAAGCGTTGCTTGCCAGTCACTAGTTATATCTGTATCTTTGCTGATGGCATTAATGCTCCACCCAAAAGGTTATGATGAATGAAAAAGGTGCAGCAGCACCAACATGACACGGGGGTCTGCCATTGTTGTTGCGCTTTTCACCAGTTGAGAGGGGTCGGGAATTTGCAACTGCAAGATGGCGTGGGAGACATCACTGTCATCTAGAGATTCCAGTTTCAGTTTACACCGACTTGGTTCACTTTGCATTGCAAGACAACTTCACTATGGAGGCAGGTTCATCCTCTCAAAACTCGGCCAGAATGCAACCAAACCATGGCTTTTTACTGTATGTGTTGTGGCGTAAACATGGCTTCAGAAATGACAACTCTTTGAAATGTAGCTGCCTCTTCTTCCAGGGACCAAAAGTAATTGGACCGTTAACTGTAAAGCTGTTTCATTGGCTTCGTGGGCTATTCCCTCAACAACCCACCATCAGTTCTGGAAGACTGATGAAAGAAAAGGTGGATTTATACTTGTGCAGTGTCTGCATAAGGTTGATTATGGCGCCCATGAAGAGTTTTCACATAAAAAACAAACAGTTCCTAAATGCTTCACAGGGTATTCTTTTAAACCCCTTGGATTGATTCTGAAAGTGACTTCAATTACATCTTATGAAGGGGCTAAGCCAATACTTTAAGCCACTGGAAGGTTTACAATCTGGAAGAGTTGGTGACTCACCTTTACCTAGTGTGGCTGGTATTAATAAAATGTCCTGTCGCTGTCAAATGCAGTCAAAAGCCGATTTTATTTCCCAGATGTGTACTTTCCAATATGTCCACAAACAAACAGAATTCTGTGTGTTAACAGCGTATTCCAGGTAAAAGCGGTCTAAACTGATTTATTCCTTCCGGTCTAACCCTTCACACACAATTTCCCGTCTTAAATAGATTTACATCTATTGACCCTTAGATCTTAGGTGTTTATTTTCAAACCGAATGTGGTGACATACAGAGCCCGAGACGTGAAAATCTGTCCAGATATTTCTGGGCCAAACTCTCTTCTGCCTTCAAGATATGGCGTTTTCCAGGGACATCAAATGTAAAACCCCATGACCTAATGGTGCTGCGTACATTAATACCATCTTTGCATGAATTGGGTTTCATCAATATCAGAGCATCTTAAAAGTTTATGGAAACGTTAAAAAATGATAAAGTCAGAGAATAAAAGTTATGTAACTGTTATTACATTTTTTTCTGATGAGGTCATATAAACATTTACTAAACACAAAGTCAAAGTTTCCCCATTAATAGAATCTGCCTAATACATTTTAGCACATATAAACTGTATACAGGAGTTGTTTAACAACTCATAAAATTCTAAAAGCAATGAATCCAAGGGGTGCAAAAGCAGAAAAATAACAGTGGCCTCAGACCAGTGGCCAATATGCGCTTTGGCCTTGTTTGAAAACTAAACTCATAAGAAAGCAATGTTACCATAATCAATTTAAACCTGGAAGAAGTCAAATAAACTGAGGCAGAAGGAGAGCGCGGACACAGGCCCATCACTCAGCACAACTGAGCCTACAACAGCAAACGGAGCCAGGGGTGCAAACCGTGGCCTCTCAGACCGTCTGCGACCAGGCAGAGCCTGCATCATCGCTCACACATTAACACTGTGCGTTTATATTCATCTAGATCCGCATCTGTACTGACCTGCTGACACACAGACAGCTGAAAGTATATGACAATAAATAAACAAACAACTTGAACACATTTCTTCTCATTTCATTTATATTTATTTATCCAATTAGCTTTGTGCTGCAGCTTTTTACAGTTGGGCTTTTGAGATGCATCTTGATTACTGCGAATGAACATTTTGGAAAAACACCTTCCATGGTGAAGATTTTTCACCGACTCCAGCTGCAGTATTTACAACCCCAACTCCAAAATTGTTGCTACGCAGTGTAAAATGTAAATCAAAACAGAATGCAACTTCTTATGATCAATTCTGGGAACTGAGAAGACCAGCTTTTGGGGTTTTAGAAGATAAATGTTATTGTTTGATGCAGGACCATTGACGGTATATGAAATATGGACGGAGCGTCCGGCGGTTAAAAGCCTATGTGGAAGTGCATAAAACTGCAGTTCCTCTTTCATCCACTAGGGGCTGGCTGCAAAACAGGGCAAATCTCCACAGACTCCCATGTTTGAAATTTGACACATTTAGGGGCGTGTCCTTTTGATTGACAGGTACCCGCTCTCCCGCTTCAAGTAAGAAGAATGCAGAACAACCGTGGTTTATAGCTGATTAACAACATGACTTAGCTTTAGCCCGCTTACCTCGGTTAGCTGGTTAGCACCTGTTATCTCCAGGTTAGCTTGGTTAGCTCTGAGCTACAGGCAGCTTGGAATTCGCTCGATGTCAATCATCCACCATGACGCTCACAGCCCCCCTCTCAGCTCTACCTCTTTGACCATATTTGTATTTTCCGGACGAGAAGACTTATGCCCCCGTCACAATGGCAATGGTAGGAACCGTCCACCAAGCTTCAATTCAGCTCTTCAGAAACCTCTGGGTGACGTCATGGAGGCTAAGTCCATCTTTTTACATACAGTCTATGTGCGGGACTCTTCTCATGTTTTCTACTTGGCAAAAGGCTCGGACTGCAGGTGGGCAAGTTCAGCAACTAAACTCTTCTACTGGGATGCCATGCTGTTGTGAAAAATATGGTATGTGGTTTAACATTGTCTTGCTGAAATATGCAAAGCCTTCCCCAGAAGAAATGTTGTCAGATGGGAGCAGATGTTGCTCTGAAACCAATTTGTGCTTTTCAGCAATGATGGAGCTTCACAGATGTTCAAGCAGCATCTGTCATAAGCACCAATACAACCCCATACCATCAGAGCATGCAGGCTTTTTAACTCTTCACTGGTAACAAGCTGGATGCTCCCTTTCCTCTTGAGTGTGCAGGACAAATCAATGAAAATTTTCAAATGAATACTGAACAGCTTTTCACTCAGGCCATGTCTAAATCATGTTTGCATGTGACTTTTTCTTAACAAGAGACTTCTGCCTGTGTTACACATGCATTTGTGTGCAATTACTTGAAAAGTAATGCAAATGGCGTGACAACATCTGGTGACAACAGAAAAAAAAACAAAAAACTAATGGCCACATGTTATTAATGTGTAGCTACAACATGTTATCACACAGCCACAGATCACTAATGTCTGGGACCTAAAATGCGGTTATGGCTTATAACTGCAACTGCAATTTTATTTATAACATACTTAAAAACAACCAAAGTGCTACAGCATGCAACATGACATAAAATGCAGCTGAATCAAATAGAATAAATACAGTAAACCAAAATCAGATCAATGTGTCGACATATCATGCTGAGCCAAAGGCCAAAATGAACACAAAATAGTTTTAAGAAAAGATTCAAACACAGATACTAACGAACAAGCACAACTGTGGGAACAAGATAAATAATTTGTGGCCTCACGTTAGCTATGCAAGTTTCTATATCAAAGTTGGAATGAAATTTAATGTTGCAACTGAGCTTACTGGGTTAACCTAGCTAAAAAATTTACTCCAAAACAACAAACAGATGGGATACCAGATCCACCATTCAGCCTCAGCTCCATGGTGAGATTGTTCAGCCACATACTACAAATCCAAGAAAAAGAATGTCCATACTAGGGTAACCCTGGAAGACATATATTTACTCCAAACCCCCCTACCAACTCTTTTTTTTTTCCTTTGATGCCACCAAAGAGGCTGTCCGGCACAGTTCTGAAGCCATGTGTATGATGAAAATACTGTATATTGTTTTGCTGAAGTAGTGCATCTAAAGCAGCCACATGAAAGCACCATTATTAAAAACCCAAATCTTACCAGTTGCACAACTACATTCAATTGGAATCACTTTATTTTCAGTCCCCAAGCACATTAAAAAACTTCCAGAAAGGTCTTTCCAATGAGGCCGTATTGGCTCCACTTGTCCAAATTTTCATTAGTTTGCACATTTTCACCATGTTCCTTTGATTTAAAACATGCTGGATCGCATGCTGTGAAGTCTGTGGTAATATAATCTCAAGTAAGTAGCTGCCTCTGCCAATCAGAAGGTACAAAAAGGAAAAAAAGACACCTAAAAAGTAGTTTCTTAACCACTTTTCCCTCCAGTTTGGGATGAAAATGTACAAAAATGGTTTTGTCCTTCCAGCTCAAGTGTGCAGATTTGTTTAGACTGCAGAGGTCAGCAAGTTTACAATGACTGAAGTTCCTCACAGGGAGCCCCAGCGTGTCCAGATAAAACACTGACTCTTCATGGCCCTTGTCTTCATGGCCCAGTAATAGCCCCCAGGACAGAATCGGTCTCTCACACAGTCTCTCTTCTGTCTCTTTTATTATCCTCTGTCTTTCTCTTTCACTCTCCCTGCCTTTCTTTAGCAGCCTCTCCACACATCTCTTTTGCTCTCTGAGGAGCTCCAACTCCAGATGAGGTCCAAGCATATCACAGCCGTGTTATTACAACCTGACTCTTGCAGCGAGACACCCCAAAGCCCCATAAGTCTGGCTGGCAGAATGCAGTGTGAGACAGAGAAAAAGGAGGAATCTGGTGAAAGACGGACAGATAGAGAGGGCAGAACTGAAGGAGGAGGACAAGAATGTGAAAAAGGATGGTTTAGAGAAAGAAAGAGAGAGATGGGGAAAGAGTAGAGTAATGCAGAGCCTCACATTTGCTCTCCTCCCAGTTCCTCTGAGGCTGATGAGGAATGAGGTGATGTGGAATGCCAGACGCACAACCCGATCGCCTCACCGGGGACAAAGAGAGATTTCAAAGCTCAATTCAGCTGTAGAGCTAATGTGATCTTAACTTCAGACAACAATTAAAATTTCAATAATGTGAAACACCTACACAAATATTCCATAACAGTATGAATAAATCCCTGCATGTTGACAGTGAAATTTCCACCCCAAAAGCAAATAACTAAAGTTTTTTAAGATGAGTAAAGTTTCAGATATCACTGATAACTTATTGACTTACATTGAGGAGGTATTTTGATGTTTAAACTTTATGAACACCTCTATGCTTAATATGATTTTAATGACAAGTTTATTATAAAAATAGGTAGGAGGGAGGGGGTCATTTTCCATTGTCAGTTCTTTACTGCAACAGCTTCATTCTTGTTGCGTTGTGAAGTAAAGACGTCAACAGCTGCCACTCTGAACTCAGCAAATGACAGGTGACTGCAGGTCAGCCTTTATATTAGGGGTGGTGCATAGACCATGAAAAAGGGGTGGGAGTGTGAAGGGCTGCTTTGTATATTAATGAAAAAAATGAATAAATAAAAAAAAAATAATAATAATAATAATAATAATAATAAAAGCATTCAAGGATTTCAAAATTTACTATAATTAAGACAGTAAGACAATATTACAACAGCAATTTGGTAATGGTCTGAAAAAGTAAAAAAAAAAAAAAAAATCTACTTTTTGGTTGCACGGTACAGAGGTCCTTTGCAGGATGCCACAAAACGAACTGTTCCAGTTTACAGTGAGCAGCCAAGACAAACATCTTATTGGTGCAGGGAAGTATGAATTCAATGACACGCCATCAAAATCTCGCTTTCTGCAAAAACACTTCGGATGAAGAGCAGAAAGTAGATAAAGAACTTTATCATACATTAAGAGCAATAAGGAAATACCTCAAGAGGTGTAAATAAAAGTTGTCATGGTAATACAATCCCCTGACCTGTACGGCAGCAAAAGTACGTGGAAATACCTTAAAGAGCAGCTTGTGCAAGACAGCCAAAGAATATATGAGCTCAAAGCGTCTTTCCAAAAAGAGTAAGTCTGCTTTCGCCCAACTCTTCTTAAGAGCTGTGGCTCCTGAACGAGAGGTGCTGCCTGTCAGGGTTGTTACGAAATAGCTTTAGAAAGAGAAAACCTTTCAAAGCTTATGAGGCAGCGAGGACACAATGGCTGCACCAGGTATTTCCAGGAGTAATACGATATGTTTTATTAGATTTAGAGAAACTACTAAATACATTACTCCATAAGAAGTTGCTGAAGTCAAGTTACCTAAAATGGAAATATGCACTTACCGGCCACTTTGGGCTCACCTGTTCAACACAAATATGTAGTAATCGGCTCATCACATGGCTGCAACTCAGTATTTAGTCATGTTAAACTGGTCAAGACAAAAAAAACTGAGGCTACCACTCACGCATGATCACCAAAGGGTTACTAAAATTGGACAATGTAAGATGGGAAAAATGTTGCCTGGTCTGACGAGTCTCAATTCGTCAGATTCTATCTCCTACATTCAGACAAGAGTCAGAAATTAAGGTAAACCTCATGAAAATATGAATCCATCCGGCCTTGTACCAGTGCTTTAAACTGTTGGTGGTATAATGATGTGAATAAAAATGTTCTTGGTGAACATTTTATACTTACGACCAATTGAGCGCGATTTAAATCCAACAATCTAACTGACTGTTGTTGTTAATCATGGCGTAGCATCATCTGATGGATGCTTCCAGCAGAATAACGCACCATGCCACATCATCTCCAGCTACATAGCTTCTTGAACATGACAGTGAGTTCACTGTACCTGAATGGCCTCCAGTAAACCAACGTAAATCCCATGGGATCTGGTGGAAATGGAGAGTCTCATTGTAGATTTGCAGTAACTGTGTGATCTTTCATGAAGCAAAATCTCTGAGGACTGTTTCCAATACATTGTTGAATCTATCAGAAGAATTAAAGCAGCTCTGAAGGCAAAAAGGGGTCCGACCTGATACCAGCAAGGTGGACCTTGTAAAAGGGAGCAATGAGCTATTTATAATCCTTTTAATCATTTGCTGCTTTTGTTAAAAAAAAAAAAATGTTTATCTATTAAACACCAACAATCTACACCAATGACAAATTGCTAAATATGGAAAAAAAAAAAAATTTCTTTCTCACACAGCCTAAGTCAACATCATAATATCATAATATCAGCCTATGAACAAGATGACTTGCAACCAAGTCAAGAGATAGAACCTCCAGCTTTTTGCTCCTCTTTACATCGAAGGAACTGATACTGATGCAAAATCCAACACAGTCAAGACAATTTGGTCACCTAAAACTAGATCAGAAACGAAAATCCCTCTTTAACTTCTACTTCCCACCTCGTTCCTCATTTCCCTCTGTCCTCCCTTGTAAATGCCATTTTAATTGAAATCTGTCAGACACTGAGCGTGTCCCTAACTGGGTTGCTCAAACCAAACCAACCACTGCTATAGGTGCTAAGCCATGAATTTAAATGAGCGCTTTTCTTCAACTGTTCAACTGGCTGTATTGAACTCCTTTAAATAAGGACTGTGCCTTTCTAATAACCCTTCCCAATCTCTTTGTCAAATAGACCCCCTCCCCACCTCTTACCCTACCACCAACACACACACACATCCTTATTCTTTTGCTTTCTTCAAACTAGAACACCATCAGCTTTGATGCTCCATCAAATTGGCATTTGGTCCTGCTGCCTCAGAGTTAGAACAGCTACAACGCAATGAACACCGCTGAATTGTATTGGAGCCTCGGTTAAATAAATATCAATAAATCTTCTGCTAAATACAACTGGAAGACTCAAGCAATAACGCAGAGAGGTGACGAGCTACCCTGTGACCTGATGCATCATTTATGGGAATTAAATAGTTTTAATCTATATTCATATTAAATATAACAGGAAATGCGAGTTTGAACGATCTTTTAAAGACAATTCAAGGGTTTTCTGTCTCCAAGCTTTTAAAAATGTTGTCTTTCCTGAAATGTTGCTATCTCAAGATGAAGGGACGGACTTTCCTTACAGGGGTAATTTTCTGCTGGAATATTGGTCTATGGCCTTACACCACAGATGTAAATCTAATATAATACATCCATAAGTTGTTTCACCTGCGATGGACTGGCGAGCTGTCCAGGGTGTACCCTGCCTTTCACCCAAAGACGGCTTGGATAGGCTCCAGCTTCCCCGCGACCCTGAATTGGATTAAGCGGTTTAGAAAATGAATGAATGAATGAAGTTGTTTCACCGTTAGTGAGTACGTCTAATGTGTGTAAGACTCATCGTTGTCATTCCTAACAAACCAACTCATGACACCTCACAGATCAGTTCCTAGCCCGATAACAGTGGAGTCCATCCACAAGGCACAAGCGAAGTGATAGAACAGGTTCTGGTAAAGATGATGATTGTTAGACAATTTTAGTTTGTTTGGTAAATGCTGAGACATTTTATGTAGTTTCTCTTGGGTTTCACTCATTGCTTCATACAGGAATATGACTACATTTATGTTATAAATCACACTGCAGATAGTATATTATGCTCTACTACCTACTGTGAGATAATGCAGTTCTTTTATACAGTGCAACCTACTCCTACGTATACAGTGATAACTGCTACCACGCCTAATCATAATGTGCAATAATAATTCTGTTCAAAGACACTTTATTCTGTTATTCTTATAGGCATTCATTCATTACAGTATTCACTTATATTTTGTTTTATATATTTTTTATATTTTTCTTCATATTTTACAATGTGTTTTTCCACTTTTCCTAGCTGCTGTGACAATGTGAATTTCTCCTGGGGGACTAATAAAAGACTATCTTGTGTGTTACGTTACGTTATGTTACGTTACATCTTATATCTTATCTTTCTGTTTATATTACATGAAAAAAATTGTCTTTGTTACCTTCCCAAATAAGATACAAAAGCTAGAATACACACAATCTGTGATGTGTGTGTCCTCTCAGGACAACTAGCAAACATAGCATAGCAACTAGCAAACATTAGCATTAGGCTGCACTGACAAGAGCACCCCCTGGTGGAGGACATGTGCTACTTCAAATTTATTATCACAACTTTTGATTTTTTTTTTTTTTTTCGTTTTGTTTTGTGTTGTTTCTTAGCTTGGAGCAACACCTCATTTGAACAGATGATTTCCTGGAAAGGATGTAAACTGATGAAACTGGAGTACTGCTTATACCAATGTGTAGCTATATGAGTTCCTATTTATTCCTCCTGCGTGTACTACCAAGCAGCAGCAGCTCAGCATCGGGTCAGCACTCTGCTCTCATATTAAACATTTCCACTGACCACTGGCAAACTCTGGCCTAAAAATAAATAAGAGGCCAGAATATTGGAAAAAAGGTGAATTACACCCTCTGTTCTCATGTAAATATTTCATATTTACCTCAGAGAGAGAATTAGAGGCATTAATGGAGCTTCCTTTCAAAATAAAAAAAATCACACATAAACATCTCAATCAAAAACCGTTTTGATAATATGTTGCTTATAAATGAGAATTACAGAGACTTTCAGCAGCTATAATGTAACTGTAGTGTAACCATACATCCGTTCTTGAAAATTTCCCACTTCAATGTCACACAAAGCAGGTAGCATGAAATGGACTTCCACCTGAAATTGAAGTTTTTTCTTCCTTCTTTGATCTGTTACATAATTACACAAAGGCTGCCGGTTATTATTTTAATAGAAAAGTTTATCATGCCATTATCTCAAAATAACAGTTCATTTTGTTATTAGAAGGATACATTTATGTTATATCAAGATATTATATTTTATTGGTTTGGCCAAATTAAGATAATTTTGCTCGAATTCCAGCGAGTGACGGGAGTGCGTTGGGCCTGTCTTTGTCATTGTCTTGTCTTGTCTTGTCTGTGTTGATTATTGTGTAAATTTTGTAATTTTGTTTTGTGTTATGCTGCGTGGTGTGTGAAGGGGGTGGACTAAAATAAGCATTGCTTCTCCCATCCCCCTTTTCAAACCAAAATTGTAAAAAAAAATTTTTGTAAAATTGTTTTTGTAAAATTGTTTTTGCAAATTGTGAATTTGGTTTGAAACAAATGAATAAACAAACAAACAAACAAACCCAATGAACATCTACCTACTGCAGTGGACTTGGTTAAACTCCACTCTAATAGCCCACAGACGCCACTAAAGAGCAGACAACTCCAAAACTCATTGCCTTGTCTGATTGTTATAAATCCTCTCCAACTGTCAAGCAAGGATAAAACAGGGAAATTGTGTGTCATCATAACCATCCATTAATCTCAAGGTAACAAATGGTTAATTTCATGAGGTAAGACAAACTGCCATCAGCTAAAGACCAGCCTTGTTATCTTGATCTAACTAAATAATTAATTGATTATCTTAGAATAATAGTAGAAAATATATACTTGCAGCCAAAGCTGTTTTTGGCTCCGAACATGTTCATTATTTTTTTCAATTAAAGAAAGAAAAAAAAAACTAGATGGGATGAAAAAGAAAAAAAAAGAAAATAAATAACAGCACTTGCAGTGTCCTAGTGGACAACCAACTGTCCCCTTACTGCAGTTAGATCCCGTGGTGTAGTCCAGGGTATATGCAGGTATACGGAGTGTACCCATTTCTTTTTCAGTCAGTATTGACTGTACCCTCTTCTAAAACCCCTGTGATGCTGCGTTTACAAATACAAACGTCCCTACACATGTACCTATGTCAACCAGCAGCTCAGCTAAGGTTACTCATGCTACTCTGGTGGAGTTAGCCCTCAGCTGTGTTAACTTTAGCCTAAATATAAAAATATATGCATATATGTAAATGAGCCTTCTCTCACCAGTCTGTGTGCCAGTATTGGTTTAGTCATTTCATAACTCTCCCTCTCTGAAACCGAAGAGCAGAAATCATACAATGAGCCAATATGATGGAGCTTTAGGGTAAACTAAACAGAGTAGTCTTACATGTCACTTTTTCTGAAACAATGTTTTTCTGGGCTACAATTTTTTCTTTTTTTCAAAAAAGGAAAAATAAAAAACAGAGTATACCCACATTTTGAGGGACCACAAAACCACTGGTTAGAACTTTCTTAATCCGTAGTTTTATAGATTCAACAGAGTGTCGAAAGCATTCCTCAGGGATTTTGTTCAATATTGACACTTACTACACTTGATGTGAATCTCCCATTCCACCACTTCCCAAAGGTTTTCTACTTCTGATCCTATCATCTGAATATGGCGGCTGAAATGAAGACTCAACAGACCAGGTGATGTATTTCATCTTCTATTTGTCTGTACTGGTGAACCTGTTAACTGCAGCCTCAGTCTCTGGTTCTTAGCTGGAAGGATACAAACCTGATCAGCTTTTCTGCCACTGTAGCTCATCTGCTTCACGTTTAATATGTTGTGCATTCAGATGTGGTCATTTGCAGACCATGGCTATAAGTCATTTTCACAACAACTTAAGCCACTGAGTTGCTGTCATGTGACTGGCTGGCTGGAAATTTGTGTTAACTAGCAACTGCACAAGTGTATAATAGAGTGTGTGGAGCCCCTTTGAACAGCACAAATGAATACTTTTTCAGATCCTCACCTGGTCCAAATATGAATAAAACCTTTATTGTTATACAGTATATTGGGATCTATTTTCAAAGCTGACTCAGAATGCAGGAAATAACTACATAACTATCCTTCAGTGTGACAGGAGCAAGAAATTATTCCTATTTTCTGACCAAGTGTTAGAAAGCTGTACAAGTGTTTCATATAGTTAAACTACTACTCAGTATCCTTACACATATCAAATTGTGGTTAATTTATAATGTCTGTGTATGATAAGTTAAGTGTTTTTAATTTTTTTTATTTTGTATAGCAGAGCGCTCTATACTTTGTTCCCACATGTCCCATGCCTGTCACTTAGAAGTTCGCCTTACCTCCAATTTCCTGCTTTGGTTTGTTTAAAGTGAGAATTCCTTCATCACAAAGAACATATGCATGTGTCATTGTGTGTCTGTGTGTGTGTGTGTGTGTGTATGCGCACACAAATAAGTGTCTATGCATCTGCCTTTAGGTGCGTGTATGTGTGTGTTTGAGTGCAGCAGCCTCCTCAGCCTGCTTCCTCTACTTGCACAGCTCCAAATAAACACCTCTACCCCAATCCACCATGTTTGTCTCCCTGTTTATTTTTTCTCTTTTTCTCCTCGAGCACTCACACCTCCCCCATCCCCTGTTCCCACAATCCACTTCTCTGCCTCTCTCTTTCTCTTTCAGCACATGGCATGCTGAAAATATAAATTACAAGCAAACTACTTCAGTACATTCATTTAAACTATAACAGCCATTGTGGATTAAAAGTTTCCTGTCATTACATTAATTGTTTATATCATGATATTGCTGGAGAGCAGAACTGCATATTTAAATATATTATATATATATATATATATATATATATATATATATATATATATATATATATATATATATATATATATAAGGATATGTACAGGTTATTACCTGTACATATCCTTATATATATATATATATATAAGGATATGTACAGGTTATTACCTGTACATATCCTTATTAATATGCAAATAAACCTGTAGTTGAAAGTGAATAACATGAAGTTTAGTTATTTCTTTTAAAAAAAGAAAAAAAAAGACAACTTTTAAAAAGCTGTCAAAAAATCTGATATTTTGGTTGGCTTTGGTTGCAACAAAAACACAATATATTTTTTTTTAAAAAAGGCCAGAATATTGTGGACAAACTAGTTAAAGTACCAGTTAATCTAGAAAAAAAAACCCACAAATTAAGTCAATTTGCAATCATTTTTAAAACAAACATCTTTTATTCCAGTCTGTCAACTCTAAGAACTTGCTTAGCTTGAAAATGTGCCACAAGCTACATCCCTTCTGCTCTGAGTAAGTAAAACAAAGCATTTTAAAAAAAAAAAAGTGTTTACCATTCTTTTACAGAGCAGAGTTTTACTTACAAAATAAAACTCATTAATTACATAAAAACAAAAGCAAAACAATCAAGTTATCATATTACTCTAGAGAAGCATGCGTAATAGTTCATAGAAGTTACACTTCCTCAGGTGTCATGTTAGGTCCCTGTATGTTTGTGTTTTAGTTTATTTCTCGCTGTTAATTGTAATTTTAAAAATGATATGTTATTAGTTATAATGAAGTGAAAGTTTTTTTTTTTGTTTTTTTTTTTATTGAAATCCATATTGCACACTGGCATCTAAAAGAAAAACTAAGCTAAAATGTAGAAGCAATGTGTGAAAACCTAAATTCTCATTATGATACAATGACTTTGAAGAGCAGAAACTTTTCCTAAGGTGATCTTTTTTTATCCCGTGATATCACCCTCTTTCATAAATGTGGAGTCATTTGGCTTCAGTTTACTCTTAATGTCATACAAGAGACAATGAACCCTCTGATAAAAAAATAAATTAAAAAAAACAAACCAAAAAAAAAAAAAAAAAAACAATGCCACTTTTTTCTCACATGCAATATTTTACTCTTTCAGACACGTCCAGAGTCACTTTTTTTTTTCTTTAATATTATAAGATTTTTTTTTATTTAGTTTTGTTTATTTTAGCTATTCTATGTTAATGTTCATAAAATAATACAGTATACTGTCATAATCATACTATAGAAAACGTTTTACAAATATTGACTTATATAATTGACCCGTCCTGTGTGTCACTGACGTAAAGTTAGTAAGAAAATAATTTGTGTTTATGAAATTTTATATGACATTTGTTTATTCTTCAGTGAGTGTCAGTGTGTTGGGTGACCCTCCTCATGTCCACTGAAGTTGCAAAAATTGCAAATATACCATCATCACTTAATGATGTGCTAGAAAACAGCCTTTAAATTGGTGTACACTGTAGTGGACATGATGTATTAAAGGGTTAAATACATCATAGATCATTTTTATTTTGCAGTGTTTGGGACCATTGTCATGTTTCGCGATCCATTTTCAGACGAGTTTTAACTGTCAGACAAAAGATTTGGCTTGTGAGGTGCCAGTCATTGTGAATAAACTTTCTCACTCCAACTTGTTTATTTTATTTTTATTTTACTTGACAGTGAAAAGGCATTCAAAAAAAATTCTTCTAAATATGCCATATTTATCTAAAGGTCTCTAATTGTGATCTGTTGTCCTTGGCCAGATCTTACGAAGGCTCACTGGAATAAGAAAAAAAAAGGGAAATGGGGCACAGATCAATAATCTAAAGAATCTGGAAATATTTAGACACTCTTTCCCAGACTGATAGACAGCAGCAGTTGCTTCTCAAAGTTCACAGCTGATGTCTATCCTTCTTGGCATGGCGCTAACACACCCAAATAGACCATTTATTCATACATCACTTGAGCATGTTCGTAACTATCCAAGAAGGTCTGAAGGATCAGATGTTTATTGAAATCTCCATAGATGCTCGTCTTTACCAGGAAAATTAGAAAAATGACAAAGAGAAGTTGCATGTTCAACTGTTCTGATCGAAGAGGAGAGACGTAATGTAATCCATCAGTTTCCCCAGAAACCAGCAATATACAAGTTTTATAACCAGCAAGACCAACAAATACGCTGTTGACCCAAAACAAGTCAGGCCACCAGGACTGCTCGGCATGTAGGACCCTGTGTATGAGCTTAAATGGGCGAAACATAACGAATAAGAATTTTCCTCAGCCCACATCAAAGGAATAGAAACTGATTTTGAGTCTGTTGACATCAGAAACAGCCTTGGTTGCTTACAGAAGAGGGCTGTTCTTTAACATCCCAATGAGGCGTGTTTGACCGATCAAAACCCTTAACAGTAAGGTGGGCTGGTTCAGCCGACAAAATTGCAATTAAAGATGTTTTAGAGGCTTCTTTGGCAGGTTAGAATAACTTTTGGGGATCATTAATAACTCATTTCTTCAGCTTCTATGAAGCCATTGCATCAGAATTGAAAAAATCATTTATGCTCAGTGGGAAAAAAAACAATGCAAACAAACTCTGAATGAGTGAATGACTAAAAAGGGTCTATACTGATGATCAGCAGTCTCACAAAACTTCAAGCTCTTACTCGTTAATGACCTGTTAATCAGATGCATAATAAATGTTAATGCTTCATAAAAGAAGCAGTAAAACACATAATGTCATGATTTTAGCAAAGGTTTTTTTTAAATACATAAAGGTGTGCTATTAGATATCATTTGATGTCATTCAAAGGAAGATATATTTTCTTAGTTTTAAGACCTGGGCCACTGCTTCACCACCAGGCGTTGTTTTTATGTCTCCAGCAAATCATGTTTCATACTGCAAAGAAACAAACAGCAAGATAACTTAATCTAGCAACAACAATCAGGCCTTTATCCTTTCACGTTTCTTGCCTGTAATTTTCCAATAGTGAGATTTATTTAGTCACAAAACACTCCTGCTACTAAGCGTGCTCCAGGATCAACAGGCATGGTGTCCATTTGAGATGGTGTTTAAAGTTTCCTCCCTACTGCCAACTCCCACTTTTCCAGAGATTTTGATGTTGAACTTATAGTAGAATTTACAAGCATATTGTTTTTGCTCTGTTTTGGCAGAGGCTGCATTATCCAAGGGGCACAATTAATAAATCAGACCAGGGGAAAAGATCCAGTCAACTCAGGTACATCAGAGTGGAATATCACACCATCATCAATCTCTGTATTGCTGCAGCAAATTAGACGCATCATGTGAAACGGTGCACAGTCGAGAGAAACCAAAGGTTTTACTTGAAGGGCATTTGACCAGCTGATTGCTAAATTCCATATCAAAATACTCCGACTTCCCTTCATATGTTAAAAGCAAGAAACTCATAAGGGGACAGATGTTGCAAAACTTTATTACCCCGAGGTGGGAGTGAGGGAGAACGAAATGGTAAGCTGAAACTTACCATAATTTAAAGCAAAGCGTCTCTCCTTTTCAAAACACATAACATGGTACCTTGCACACACACATATATATACTCCAAAGAGTGGTGTGTGTGATGGTTTTCCCTACTGAAGAATAATTTAAGGAGCTAGCAAAAGCCCAGAACTGTCCAGTGTAGCTATAATGTCAAATCATGATTTAATTCACAGCAGACATTGTCTAGAAATATATAAACATGAGTGTGTCAAGCATGTCTGCATTTCAAAACCAAACACCCCACAGCAGACTGGCCGCCAACTCATGAATGTATGTGATGAGAAGTGCAGCCACAGGCAGGGTCAAATACTCAAATTATGCCTAGGTTTAGAAAAACTGTTTCATTTTAGCTCATCTTGGCTTTTCTCAGGCTGCTCATGTCCATTTCTCCCACTCTAACTCTTCTCATTTAATGTCACAACTCTGATCCAAAGATTTGGCCTGCTTTTGTCAGAGCCAAACAACCTGTTCTTTAAATCTCATCC
The DNA here is from genome assembly GCF_933228915.1 of Telmatherina bonti. Taxonomy (NCBI): domain Eukaryota; kingdom Metazoa; phylum Chordata; class Actinopteri; order Atheriniformes; family Telmatherinidae; genus Telmatherina; species Telmatherina bonti. The sequence goes on along the minus strand of NC_136632.1, from coordinate 20,985,048 downwards.
CCCTCAGACCATTTCGGTGCAACCATCCTCCACTTCTCCATCGCTTCATAACGAGAATCCAAAACGTCAGCCCCCTGTTAACTCTGCAGATGGATCATCGACTATTAAGACTGTGGGACATTCCTGCACACTGTTTACTTCATATACTGATTAACAGCAGTGTTGGTTCAGTCAGAGGCTTCTTCAGCTTTACTGCAAAAAAAAAAAAAAAAAATACACCAACAGAGCTCATTCCTGCTCATGCCTTTAACTTAATTCAATAGTTGAGGAACAGCTGAGCCTCTCTTAACCAGGTTAATCACATAAATACCCTTCTAGTTTTCAGAACACAAAAGAGATTCTTTCTGTCTTAATCATAGACATCATGCATATAAAAAGATGGACGGAGCCTCCATGATGTCACTCATAGCTCTCTGAAAAGCTGAATTGAAGCTCGGTGGGCGGTTCCTACCATCGCCATCTCGGCAGAGGCATGTGTGCCGTCTTGTTCTGAAAATACAAATATGGGCAAAGAGGTGGAGTTGAGAGGGGGGCTGTGAGTGTCACGGTGGATGAATGACATCGAGGGAACTCCGAGCTACCTGTAGCTAAGAGCTAACCGAGCTAATCCAGAGATAACAGGAGCTAACCAACTAACGGAGGTAAGCGGGCTAAAGCTAAGTCACGTTGTTAACTGGCTAAAAACCATGGTTGTTCTACATTCTTCTTACTTGAAGCGGGAGATCAGGTACCTGTCAATCAAAAGGACACGCCCCTAAAAATGCCAAATTTCGAGATTAAATTACTTTTAAACGGGCAAGTTAGAAAAAAATCACTCCCCCCACAGTTGTTATGAAGGTAAACCTGACCTATTAAACTGAAAATGGATTTTTGAACCAGGCTGTAAACATGTTTATTTTTGCCGTGAAGTTGGCCTTTTTAACATGGGAGTCTATGGGGATTTGCTTTGTTTAGCAGCCAGCCCCTAGTGGATGAAGGGGGAACTGCAGTTTTATGTACTTCCACATAGGTTTCACTTTTAACTGCCGAAGGCTCTGCCCATTTTTCATACACGTTCATGGTCACAATGCTAAAAACATCTCATCTCTTTGAAGGTTCCCCATGGTTAAACGTGTCTTTAAAAAAGCTTTAAATCTGGCATAGAGGTCATATTCTTTTTAATTATTTAATGGTTCCAAAAGAAGGAATAAAAACTAACACAACATGGCAGGACAAGAAAGTAGTATTATTTGGCATTTTTTGAATAGAAAATACTCTAAAAGATGCATCATATACAAGCTACAGTGGGTGTTTTATAAAGTTAAGTATGGTCACTGAACTTCATTGTCTGACTATGTCTATTTAAAGTTGCATTACAGAACTTCCTAACCTTAAAACTCTGTTGCACACTCATTTGACAGCAGAGTAACATTTATTATACACATTTCTAGAGTCATCGCTTCCAAGAAGCATCTGGAGGCTGAGAAACTATGCAACTTTTTCACCCAGGATGCCTTGTGACAAGCGGCCAAGATACGATTAAAACACACCAGCCGTTTTGAACATACACCATGACTTATTCACACATGATGGCATTATCAGAGGATAAAAAAGAAAAGAAAGAGAGAAAAAGACAGAGCAAAAGTAAAGATGAGACTCTCTCTTGCTAGCTGGAGAGAGCTAACAGTACAGGCAAGATGGATGCTGAAGTAGCAAACAAGGGCGGCGCCTCACTGAGAAAATCGCAAAAGGTCTGTGTGTCTTTAAGAAATAGTGTTTTAGAACAGAGACAAAAATCGTGCTGTGAGGTTTGGAAAGCTTGAAGTATATTTGTACTTTCAGAGAGTACAAATATACTTCTATTATTAGTACTTTGTATTAATAGAACTAAAATAAATCCAAATCCTTACTTTCAAGTACTATATATGAAGGACAACAGTGTTGCCATGAAAGGTTAATCACCAGCTTCTGTAATGTTTTCATTTACTTGTTGCTGGTGATGTTCATCTTTTTTCTCAGTTTATCCTCTTATAGGTGCTCCTAATGATCCTCTGCTTTGTTTCCTAACAGAAACCAAATGATATTCCTGTTGGTGTTTTACTTTTGATTGTTGTACCTGTTTTTGTTTAGTTTTTTTTAACTTTTGCATATTAGCCTCCATTGATTCCTTTACTTTATCCCTCTCTTTTCTCCTCTCGCTCCCATTCTTCTGTTCTGCCCATCAGGTCCAGCAAACTCAGTAATAACCAATTAATAAATTAGTCAGGAAAAATACTCAACTATCAAAAGGAACGTTATTCACAAAGCTTCTTTGCCTTTACATTCTTTAAGCTCCACCTTGGTGAAGCAAATTTTTTCAGCACAGTAACACTCTGTTGTGATGCTAGACTGGGAGAAAAAAAGTCCAATATTAAGACGTTAGAATGTAAAAGCTTTTTAAAATCTTCACAAGTAACATCAAATAAGATGCATGCAGGATGACTGAGTGTAGAAAATAAACTGTATTTGAAAAAAAAGTAGAAATAAACCAGCTTTAAGACGTGGAAAAACTTGAGAGACGTATAAGAAAAAGGAGGGAAACTTTGCCATGACAGGAAAGAGGAAAACAAAATGTGCAAGAGGAGATTCCTGTGGACACAAGGATGCTGCTGCTATTCCTGTCCAGCAGAAGGACAGAAGACAAGTGTCTTATTGTGGATCTTGGACAAGGTAAAGGGCTGTTCGGATGTAATGAAATACTCAGGACTGGCAGCCAAAGCAAGGCCACAGACTTATACCACAAGCATCTTCCATACTTGTTTACAGCGAATATCTCTCTGAAAAAATGACAGAAATTGTGTTTATTGGAAAAATAAATCACATAAACTGATATGGATCAGAAAACATTAGTGCTGATGAGAAAGACAATGAAACAAATAAGAATGTAGAACAATCCAACTCACTGTTTATATAAATGTGGCTAAATTTAAAAAAAAAAACTGTCACCAACAGTGTTTCCCTCTTATGAGTCTGAAATAGTGTGGAAGAAGAGGAAAAGAGAGCGGGGGAAAGAAAAATAAGTACATACTTGTTTATGGGGTTTCCAGTAAGCAAACATACATCTATTTCTGCACCTATTTCATTCCCCTCTCTCTGACGTCTCCACAAAGAACCCTCTAACATCCTGAAACTGGTTCCTGACATGCCTTCGCGATGACCACACCGGCACAGGCCGCCCTCAGTAACGGGCGACAGGATAGCGGAGAGGTTCGCTCTGTCATCGCCTCCTCCTTTACTTGACCCCTCTCTTTTCGCCTCAGCCTCTACCACTCACCACATTCCTCTTTTTGTGTCCACGAGGAGATGACAGATGACTATCCTCTCGTCTGCCTTTGAACTTCTGTGACACACTGTCCCCATTCACGGCTGTGTGCATGTCACTATTGTGTTCGGAGAATTTGTGTGTGAGTGGAGAGACGGGAGAAGGCAACCCCTGCTCACGTCAGGATCACCGCCGCCACCGATTGAACCCATAAACTAGATGTGGCTGACACAATGGCTCTGAGATGCTGGGGGTAGCAGGGTCAGGGGAGTGTAAGAAACCCTGCCAACATGAAATGGATTCCAAACATGCAAGTCATGATGGTCATCACACCCAATGTTTGTCACTGTCAGGCTTAGTGAAAGGGGGAGTTGAATAACCGGGCTAGAGCGCTGATGTCAGTGCCTTCAAATGACCCTGTGATGGCATAGAAAGCCTATTGAGATGTTTCTGTTAAACCTTTGACATTCAGTCAAGACAAGATCAGGTATGTTAAAAACAGCAAAACCCGGTTAAAATGAAACCAAGTGAAATTGTAGCGACAGAAAGAAGAAACCAATGCATCAGTGATGTTACAGCAACGCAGAAAGCATGTAAATCAGGGCCGATGCAACTTCTTGCACCTCTTGCAGTGCAAACGTCAAACAGACACAGATGATCTCATCATTTGCTCCCAATGATTAAAGAGGGTTTAAGAAAAAGGACATGATGCCCCTACAGACAGAATTACAATATCATAAACACTACCAGCATTTCCTTGATAGTGAAGATCAACACTGATCAAAATAATAAACAATATACAATAGTTATTGACATATGACCAAGCTATAGTCACATCTACCCTTGATTATGTCTAAAGAATCATAGACTGCACACATCTTTGTATGTTAGACTGAAAATCAGTTTCGACCTTTAGCCTTATAAGTCAGTTCAATTTACTACCCTTTTGGGTTATTTAAGTATAAAAGGTCCAAAAACTGCAATAAAAACATCCCAGATTTATATATTTTCCACTCAAATTGCTCATTGAGCTTCAGTGTTAATCAGAACTGCTAAATATGTCATTATTCTGAACCCTTGAACTGAATGTTTTATTCTATTCTATTCTATTCTATTCTATTCTATTCTATTCTATTCTATTCTTGTTATGATGTGGTTGTTTGTGTTTTTTCCTTGGTTCAGGTTTCCTGTTTTATTTTGTAGTTTTTCCTGTTTAGTTCCCTTGGTTCTTGTTTTGCTTCATAGATTTCCTATTGATTTAGTTCACCTGGGTTCATTAGTTAATTTGTTTCACCTGTTTCTTGTTTGGTTTTCCAGTGTATTTATACCCCTCTGTTTCAGTTGTGTGTGTTGGTTCATTTTGTTAGTTCTGCCCTCGTCTCGTTTTGAGAATAAAGCTATCTTCGACCTTCGTCCTGTTGTCCCCTCATCTCTGCGTTTGGGTCCACATCTCCACTGCCACCACAACAATTATTTTCTATAGTCATTTAGCAACGCTTTTATCCAAAGTGACTTACGAACACACTCATATCGCGATAGGCACATCGGTGGGCAACTGGGAGGGTTTAGTGTCTTGCACGAGGACATATGTTATATATTATATATATTTTTTTTTAATATATATATATAAAATCCATATCCTTCTAACCTACGCTCTGTGGAGAAAAAAGACATTTCAAGACTGATTTTCCATGAAGCTTTCCACTATATCTTCAATGACAAACATGGTAGAATTCACGCATGTTGTACACCAATTGCTTTATGGTGCAACGGTGATAGTGAGTTTAAAAAAGTCCTTAATTACCTACAAGGATTAATAACAGAAAAAGGTGAAACGGAGGGCAGGAATCACAGTAATGTCTCCATAACTGTTCCGGTCTTACCGTCAGAGCGGTGGATGCAGGTATGCTGATTATCACTGAGGAAGAAGCCCTCTGTGCACTGACACTCGTAGCTTCCCATAGTGTTCACACACACTTGCTGGCATCCACCATTGTTGTCCAGGCACTCGTCCACATCTTTGGATGGACAGACATATTGAAAGATAGAAAAAGTTAGTCACAGTAGCATAGTGGAATAACAGTCCATTTGGGCTTCATAAATAAGTACATGTCAGTGAGAATTTATGTCTAATGAATAGGATAGCACACACATACACACACATAGATATGTCCTGACTGGCTAACATGCCTATTCTGCTGCAGTAGATGAGTGAATGAAAAGCATGGCACAAAGTGGTAGCAGGGTTCTGTGAACGTAACTGCACACAGTACGTGTGTAAGAATGTGTTATGTTCAAATACTGGTGCACAAGTGTGTTTATAGGGCCCTACTGTGCCGCTGAAAGGCCAGTAAATTTCCAATAGGGCATTTTGACAGGACTGAAGCGAAGTGGAAACATGTTACACCCTCGACTGACTTTAATAGGGATCAAACAGGACCGCCCCGTGTGTGTGTGAGAGAGAGTGTGTAAAGTTGGCGCTTGACCAGAGTGGTTTGCATTGTGTTTAGCCTGAAGTACAGAGGGTGACCTGGAAGATTGCAATGGCAGGTTACACAAGCACAGATGTGTGGGGAAGGTGGGGAAAAAAAGACTGGATTGAACAAGAACAAAAATATATTCAGCTTGATTTGCACCATATTTGACATTACAGTTTCCCAAAAGGTGAAGACACTGAGTTAAATGTTTAACAAAACACAGAATGCAATTATTTACAAATCTCACAAACTCACATTTTAATTCTGAACAGAATATGAGGGTGGGTGTGGATGAGATCTGTGATTTGTGGGTGTTTATTCATATAGAGCTTTTTAAAATTAATCCTGTACATGAGTGGTTCCAACATGTTTTCCCGAAAGAACCTCTCAATGCAATCACCAAAAAGACCAAAAAGATGCTTTTTTTTAAAAAATAAAACCAAAGTTAAAGGTAATTCCCCACATAAAGCCTTCCTTTATTTTTAAATAATGAGGAATCATCTGCACCATGTATTTCTTGTCCATCTCTCACTGATGAAATGGTACAAAGTTAGTGTTTCATGCTTCCGAAACATCGTTTCTATGTGAATTAAACACCTAAATGTTAGCAAACTTCTGCAAATACACCTCAACTTGTCTCTGTCTGGACATGGCTTTAATCTAAATCACACTGGCTCTGAACAGTCCTGGGGGATCCCCTGTGTTATTTGGGAGACCCTGGGTTGGGATCCACTGCTGTGGATGACTGGAAGCCAGTGAAAGGAGCGGAGTCAGGGAAGGTGACATGAGAATGTTTGTTTGACCTGGTAAGTAGACAAGCATCGGCATTCTGATAGGTTATAAGTGATGAAGGTTCGCTTTAATGAGTGATAAAAACAGATAGTTGCAGTAATTAATATGGGATGAAATGAAAGCATGAATGAGCATGTCCTGTATGCCAGACCATGGCGCCCAGTTTGTTAAAGTTTAGGAGGTGGAAAAAAAAAAAAAAAAAAATTATTAGATTTTGCCAGTGATTTTCTGTGCGAGTTGGAGGACAACAAAATATCAAATAATACCCCTAAGATTATCAAACCTCTGCAAACCATGGCGAGGACCCAAGAATGTGCATTGTTTTATTTTACAACATTTTATCTGGGCACTGTAATGGACAGGCAACCTGTCCTAGGTGTACCCTGCCTCTCAGCCAATGATTGCTGGGATAGACTCCAAGTTCCCCGCGACCCTAATTTGGACTAAGCGGTTAAGAAAATGGATGGATGGATAGATATTATTTGGACCTACGATTAGAAACTCAGTTTTCTCAGGATTTAATTGAAGGAAGCCATCTAGCCTTTTCCACTTTTAAATTTCGGAATAAAAGTGATCCATGATAATAAAAGTGTGTATTACATGTTTCAAAGGCCACAACTGCAGGGTAAATTGTAGTGGTCCCAGCACTGACCCCAGTGGAACACCTAAAGTCAAAGATTTTGATTAAAAATCCCATTATTATGGTGTATACAGCCATCAGGACTTTCTAAGAATTTAGAGTCAAGGGATGTACCGAAGGCCTCAACTGGATACTTGTGGTCTTCAGGCCCTGAAGCAGAGCTGCATTAAAGTTGGGGTAAGTAATCTTTCTCAGAGACTTTTTTTTTTTTTTTTTTTAACTCTGGGTGAAGTGGTTCCTCGTCCTGATAGTAGTCTATACATTTTGCAATCATGAACAATAAGAAAGATAGTTAGACCCCCCAGTTTACTGTAAATCTGTAAAAACTTGGACCAATCCAAATGTTAAACTGAAATGGAGTTGTTCATTTCTTATATTTTGTAAGCTTCTTCTGTCGGCTCCCCTCCTCCCCTTCCTGCAGCGCATATCTGATAGGCACACCCTGCATATATATAGCATGTTAAGATGAAAATACAAAGTAGTGAAGAAGAAACTCGGAAGCCAAACATAGCTGAGAAATGCAGGAAGGATTTCCCCGACCTGGCTCGGTTTATTTGCCTCCCCCCCCTGAACAGCCGAGAAAGAGAAAACCGGTAGTTTGAGTTATCTTGAACGCAAATAGATAAAGAGATAAATGCCAGTAAAAACATAACCTCCTTAGCGGAGGTAAGAAAAAGCCTTGGGTCAAGCAAGAAGCGGGGGGGAGGAGCCAAGACAGGGTGCCAATTTCAAATCTTGCTAGCTCCACAACATTACCTACCCCAGCTTTAAAAACAGGCACGGTTTTCCTGAAGAAATCACTGCATGGGTTCAGGAACATGTCCAGAAATCACTGTCTATGAACACAGTTTACGGTGCAACCCATAAATCCAGGTTAAAGCTCTGGAAATATGTGAACATAAAATGGTTCGAGGCAAGGTGGGAAATGGCTCTAAATCAAAATAACATGACATGCAACACTAAACATCATCCTCCCGCACAATCTGCTCTAACTGATCCACAAGGTTTGGTACCTCTAGATGCTTTTTCTGCTTGCTAATTTACACCAACTCTGCCAGAATGATGAGGGTTTTGTTTTTTGTGTCGATACGACACAACTCCTGCGGAAAAAAAGGTTTATTGCCATCCTGAATGACAGTAAACCTAAGTTAGCGTAAAATAGGTTGTCATTTTGTGGCCGGAGGTCCTTTTTCCCCAGGCCACTACATTGCGCTGTGCTGCGGGAGTGTCACGTGTTGGCAAATTGGCAGTACAGCGCAGGTATTTAAGCGCAGGTGAAACTCATGTTGACATCTCCTCTGGCTTTGTCTGGCTGCAGTGGGTTGACAGTAGTGTGATCTGTCTCCATCAAAAAGGTAAGTCTTGCTACCGGATCCTTGTCCACTCAGTTTTCTATGTGTTAAGCGGTTTGCCCTTTTTCACTCGTAGTTGAGCTGGTCGCTCATGTGGGGTGAGACTGGCACACCACAAGATTGTTCACATTTGACGCTGCAGATCTGTGCTCCCTCTGTCCCCTCTGCGCTGGGCTGATGCTGTGGCAGTGGTATGTATGGGCATAATTGTCGGCATAAATTTGCATCATTTTATATTAATTGTGCTTAATCTCTAGCTGGGCTGGGTACATGCAAACCCTCTTGGAGTTCCAGTGATCCCAGCCCTGCTGTTTTGGCTCCACCTAACTGGTTTGGCTGACTTCCGGGTTCTGGCTTAATGTCCCGGCTCGCCCTACATTACCTTTGAGTGCTGCGAGGGGCCTCTAGCTGGACGCGGTTGGCCCTACTTTCTGGGCCCACCTTATAATTGGTCTTTTAACCCATTAGATTTCCTTTGTGTATTTTGTTTATTGTATTTGGGTTAATGTTTTGTTTTGTTTTAATTAGCATTGTATTTTAACTTTTTATCCTGTGTGCAGGAGCTGTGGGCCTGAGGCAGCATTCCCTTCCCTGGGGGTGGGTTTTTTTCTTCACGACTGTTCACTTGGCGTGCAGTGCACAGGTGGTTTGGTTTGTAAGTTTTCTCCTTTTTGTTTAAATGCTGCAATGGTCCATTTTTGTCTCCTCCATTTCAGCTGGCAGCTTGGCGATTTTAAATAAGATTTAGATTATTTTGTAATTTGTTCCAATAAAATTTATTTTGTAACTTGAACGGTCTCTGCCGAGTGGTGAAGAATTTGTGTGCCTAACCAGTGTGTTCTGGTTAGCAGTTTCCCAGGGGAAGCATTCCCCCTGGGTGGCGTTGTCAGCAACACATTTCTGTACCCTTCGCTTTCATCGCGCCACAATTTTATTCAAGAATGTTGGTCAAAATGATCAGCATGATTTTTTTTTTTTTAAAAATGAGGCAACGGAAAGTCCTCACTTTTCTAATACAACTAGTCTCAAATCTCAGCTGTGCTAATTCTGTACTGTAAGCTACTCTGGAAGGTGGATAGACGTCCAATCTGCCTCAACTTAATTCGATTAGGGGACGCATACACCTATCAATTTCTCAGTCTGTGTGTAAATAAAACGGGGTAGAATCTGCATTGGTCTGATGTTGAATCATAACTCGTGTCCTCGCTGACCTCTAAGCTGATTAAGGGTCATGGGGAAGTTGGAGCCTATTCTAGCTGTCTTTGGGCGAGAGGCGGTGTACACCATGGACATGTTGCCAGTTCATCGCAGAATAAACTTAACTTAAAAAAGTGATATCAGGATATTTTAACAGTTTCTTTCAGATTTTACATCCAGACTGAAAAAAAACATTTTTAATTAGCTTTTTTTTCAACTATAAAGTTGGAAATTAGCTACTAACACTGAAGTTAAAACACAAAAAAATGGAGCAGGAGTAAAAGCTGATATGAAGCCAGTAAGTAATGTAGGTAATACTACACAGTTATGAATGTGCGACTTCAGCTTTCCTCGAGTGTTTTACCTGTCTTGGTCAGCTAACACAGAACCTGCAACGACAGGCCAATAAAGTGATCATTAACAACTGTCTGCAAACAAACTGTGGACAAGGGAAAGTGAAGTATTTAAGGACAAAACTGGAATTTATTATTCTAGCATTATGGTGAGTGGAAGTGTCAGCTTCTTTTGTTATTTGTGATGGTATTAACTTTCAGGCTGGGGACATAAAGACCTCAAGCAAGAGTGTCAAGTTGTGAGAAAAGGGCACGATGTGTCTCCTTTAAGGTGCAATACCACCAAAAGCTATTTAACACTCAAAACCAGCCCACCTGGCACCAACAATCATGCCACATTCAGTCACATGAATCTCTTCCTTTCCCCATTGTGATACTCGGTTTGAACTTTTGTTATATTTATGTAAAATGTACTCAAATTCATTTGAAAATAATGAGGGTTCACTGCTTTATGGGGTTCCTTGCTGAGTCACAGCAGAGGAATTGTAGGACAAACAAGGAACTTCGTACACAAAGAAGTCTTTTCAGATGTTTACGTTGTGGTAGTCTTACAGAGCCATTTCTCTAACATGGAACTGAAATAAAGGAATAGTAACAAAGAGAGCTAATGCTTTTCTACAAATATTTGAAAGATAACCTTTCATTTGTCAAATGTACCAATGGTTTTTATAAACATAATTATTATGTTAATAGATTTTTGCTCAAATATAACAATTATAAATGAAAAATGAAAATTTGTGGAATGAAATGAGTAGTTCTGCAGCGTCATCTAATGCTGATGTTAGGCAGGGATGCAGGTGGAATAAACAGGAACCATCTTGCAAATCTGTAACATTAACAGGGTTGTGTATTGAAGTTTAAATTAGTTCTGACTTCAAACACATTTACATGCAAGCACAGAAAGAAAAAAAAATTCTTTTGTCTTAAATACTTCTTTTATGCTCATTTCAAAAGTTTAAAAAAAAAAATTAGCATAAAAGAGAAAAATCTTTTGTCAAAAATGTTTAGTTTATGTTTACATTAATGCTTGAATCTGAAGGTTTTGTTCTTTATTCTAAAACAAATTAATCAGTTTTCATTAATGGAGTTTAAGTGTGTGTTTTCCTGTTGTTGTTGTTGTTGTTGGCCCTGCGCTTGTCTTGCTCTACGCCCTCAACTAGAACATGCCAGACATGCTGTGGTCAAAGTCTCCCTGCTGCGCAGCCACCTCCTCAATCCCCACATAAATGAAAAAGACATGTCAAAAGGAAAGGAAAATAAACTCACACAAGCGCAGCAGACATTCAAAGAGGGCACTGAACCGTCGACACATTGAGCCCAGCTGTGTCCACGCCAAAACCAAATAAATAAAGTCAAAATCAAAAGGAAGAACGGAATCAAAGTGGGCCGCTCTCTAATCAGAGCACAATTAACCAATCTTAAATCAATTACTGCCCTAAGTTGTTGACACAGTGCATCTGCAAGATGATGAAGTGACTTCCTGCACGCACACGCAAACTGTTGTCTACAATTTTCCAAAGTGTGGTGTGCCATCCAAGGCTAATTCAGAGCACTACAAGGTTCTGAGGTTTCTCAATATCATGCTTTGGGTCTATTAAAAGCCACAAAGCCTTTAAAGTTCCTAACAAGCAGGCCAAGAGCGTGTGAGGAATAAAACGAGTGTGAAATTTCATGGAAAAACAAACAAGCTGGGCAAAAATGCTGTTTTCAAATAAAGCCGTTGTACTTTGATGATGGCCTGACACTGTATTTATGCCTTTCCACTCACATCTCCAGCTCACTTCAGTAAAACTGAAACTGGTCCAGATCGATGAGCTGCAGTGCTTCACATTTCTTTCCCCGTCAACGATTAACTAGGGAAGGGGGACGGTTCATTTTTTCTTTTGTCATGGAAGGCATGTGAATTGAATTTACATGGTCTTTGAACTCATCCCAGCTGACTCAACAAGCACTGACGTACAATGTTGTGATAGCTCATAACAGGAAATCAAAGAGCATTTAAACTGTGGCTGCGCATCCACAGGTAGTATTCACTGTATGCATGCAGGAGTAAAGCGATTCTGCTCATGATTGACATGTATCAGAGGTTCCTACTTATCTCCAAAGTTAACGCTGACTGTAGTGTAACAGCTGTTGGTGATGAAATGCTTTTAATGAGACCAAACACAAAAACACAACCTGCTTGTTGACACTTCACCCACTGCTCGAGCAGGATTAGGATACGAGATCAGATTTAAGATAATCAATTGGCTTCTTTTACTAAAGAATTGTTTTCTTTTATGAATTGGTTTATGTGAAAAGGGATTATTATAAATTACTGTTGATTATCCAGTAGATTTGTTTTTAAATGGATCAGTGGACTGGTTTGAATCAGATTATTATTGCTGAACTGCAGGGAGAATAAATATAAAATCAAGGTAAACTGAATTGAACAAAATTTTTTCAATGCAAATTTAATATTGTCTGAGCCCACCACACACACCCACACATACACACACACTTAGATGACTGGTAAGAAACACTTAAAAAGAAAAAACTCCATAAAGCTTACTAAATACATTTTAAGCGTCAAAGGATTTTTTATTTAAATAGTCAATCTAATTAAAAAAAATTAATCTAATATTTATCGCTTTTATTATTTTAGTTTATTTTTACATAATATTAAATTGGGCTTAATATGGTGCAATTCAGTATTTTTTTTCATTTTTCACCTAATTATTTTTATGTTTTTATTACATATTTTATCTTAATTTTTTTTTTTTTTCATTATATAATAAATAAAACTGCATTTTTATTATAGCCTGATAAAACATGTTTAATAAAGTTAAATGCCATTCTAATTATAAGACTTTAATTTGGATCTAATTCTCCTTTTAAATAAACTATGTCAGCTGACGCTTTGACTTGCAGGCAAGATAAACAATTAGAAAGAAAAATAAATAAATAAAGGTGTAATCAACATTTGAAAGTTATATTGGAAAAAAGAACTTATTATTGTTGTTATTATTGTTATTTTTGTTAAATGTGAACGCAATTGGATATAGAAGTAAGCAGAGACATTGCTATGCGAATGAGAAAAGATAACAGACAAATAAACAGGATAATGAGGTTTAGACAAAAAAAAGAAAGGTAAAGGAGCAGACACAAAATCAGGGGGTGAATAAGTCCAAAATAACTAAAAATCAGGAAAATAATGGATTGACTAAAAGAAGTAGAGACAAATAATCTGAAAAATAATCCTGATTTTAATTGAATTGAGAAATTCTAACAGTACATATGTGACCAAAAGGAAGAAGAAACAGCACATGTCCTTGTTGGCTCTGTGATCAGAGAGATGTGCGTCTGATTTTACACTTTACTGCCTCGTTTGAACTCAGTAACCCGGATCTAATTAGCTGCAGTTCATTACGGCTGCATCCAGTCGACATCAAATGAAGCAAGTCTCGAGGTTAAAGACAGACACATGCTGGTTTCCCCTTGCCAGGCCATAAATCCCAGTTATTGTTAGAATTAGCGGCACAAACACATGTGGTGAATCCCACTAACCTTAAGCCCCTTTTCTTTACTTAACCACAATACACAAAACATCACAACACAACAGGCAAGTTAACTGCACAGAATTACAGTGGCAATTTCCCATCAGCACGTTGCTCCAATGTGGAAAACAACAATGTCGTCAGGGAAAATTTTTCCCGGGATAAACGAGCTTTACGCAGCAGCTTCACTGAGTGAAATGGATACTAAAGGAATGGCTGAAACTTGTTCAATGACCTCCAGAGGCTGCAAAACAGAGGAAATCCCTATAGACTCCCATGTTAAAAAGACCAACTTCACAGCAGAAATAAACACGTTTACAGCCTTTATCAAAAATCCATTTTAGGTTTAATAGGTCAGGTTTACCTTCATGACAACTGTGGGGGGAGTGAATTTTTTTCTAATTCGCCCGTTTAAAAGAAATTTAATCTAGAAATTTGGCATATTTAGGGGCGTGTCCTTTTGATTGACAGGTACCTATCTTCCGCTTCAAGTAAGAAGAACGTAGAAGAACCACGGTTTTTAGCCGGTTAACGACATGACTTAGCTTTAGCCCGCTTAACTCTGTTAGCTGGTTAGCTCCTGTTATCTCTGGGTTAGCTCGGTTAGCTCTTAGCTGCAGAAAGCTCAGAGTTCGCTCAGTGTCAATCATCCGCCATGACACTCACAGTCCCCCTGTCAGCTCCGCCTCTTTGTCCATATATGTATTTTCCGGGTGAGACGACGCACATGCCCCTGCCAAGATGGCGATGGTAGGAACCGCTCACAAGCTTCAATTCAGCTCTTTAGAAACCTCTGGGTGACGTCACGGAGGCTCCGTCCATCTTTTTATATACAGTCTATGTTCTGAACTCACTCCTGCCAAATTTGCAGCAGCAGAAGCAAAGTACATCTTTTGGGTTTTTTTTTTTTACATCTGCCTTTTGATGTTTTCACACACAAGAAAATACAAAAAGATAAATGTGAGATTTTCATTCATTCACTATTCTAACCCCTTTGTCTGACGAAGGGTCGCGGGGAAGCTGGAGCCTAAACCCAGCAGTCTTTTGGGCGAAAGGCGGGGTACACCCTGGACAGCTCACCAGTCCATCGCAGGGCAAATGTGAGATATTATCAGTTTAGTGTCTTCCCAAAAAGCTTACAGTGCAAATTTGGCTGCATTTGTTTGAGCATTTGGACAAGTGTGGGGACAAACAGTAAGTGGTATATGGAAAACAGCAGAAAGGACCGCATCTAACAAGAACACACACCCCACACACACACATGAATAGTTATCCGGTGATATATTCGTACACATTGTATCATCCGGTGATGTTCCAGAGATTTTATATCAGGGCCAGGCTGGAAAGTCTGTGTAAGAAGTTCTATGCAAATATAGCAAACATTTATGTTCTGGCATGCCACTGCTGCAGAACAACCCTAGAACATTTCAGGACTCCAGTTCATGTGTGAAAGCAGATTTAGCCACAGCACAAGCCAGCCTCCTCAGGTAGTGTGTCATGTTTGGAAATCTTCCAAAATATTGGAAGAAGAAGAAAAAGAAACGACATGAAACATTTGCATAATAGCAATTAAATGTACAATATGCAATATCACGATGGCAAAAGACAGCTTGCTGCAGACCACGGGGAACTACATGGGTGTTGTACTTTAGTCCATGTGTTCTACAACACGTGCAAAAGGGCATGTACTAATGTAGCTTAACGCCATGTAGGTACTGGTTCACGGTCCAAATCCTATTTTCAGTGCAATATCAAACAAAGATACTGCATGACACATTGGCTTTCAGTAGGAAATAATTATGAAATGTGCATGACGTAGCTCTGCAGTTGCACAGCTTTGCACGTCCATAAAAAAGTCTCAACCTCTTGTATTTCTGCAATAATAGCAGAAATACATACTAAATGAAAACAAAGCTGCCCTAGCTATATAGCTAGACTATAAGAATATGTTCATTTTAAAATTCGCCTTACATAAAAATGTTTGTAATGTGGAAATATGTAAATAGAAAAAAAAAAAAAAAAAAAACTATATTCAAAACAAAGACCAGCCATACCTAAACAGTTGTGTCCATCATGGGCCAGCATGAATCCATCGTAGCACATGCACCTATAGTTGCCTGGGATGTTGATGCATTCATGGACACAGCCTCCGTTGTAGTCGTTGTCACATTCATCCATATCTGAAATGGAAACATATTTATGTTACCCCAACTTACAGCGAGCAAGTATCCCTTTGCAAATGTATGCATGCTTTGTACCAACATGTTGTTATTCTAAACGAATATATTTCCTGACTCCCGCTCATTAATGTTGGCTCTGAATGAACATGTTTGAAATGTTCAACAATGCAGATATTACTCATGTCAAAAATGTGAGAAATGCCCAAAAAAAAAAAAGTAGCAGAATGACACTACAGAAGGTTACTTTTGCGATCCCCTGCATGTGCATATGACAGTATTACACAATGTTCTGCAGACCGGCACTTTTAGGGAACAAGGTTATTTGGGTTTTGCTAATTTGAGGCTGCAACCCCGCTTTCCGTGATGAGCCAGCAAAGCATTTCCATACAACCAATGATTTTTCTAAAGTATAAAAGAGTATTATCACAATGCTCTGTGTCATTTTTTACACCTCTCTGGGGAAATAAAAGATTCATACCCACAATGAAATGAATAAATCTCTGGAACTATGAGGTCTTTTTTTTATGTTTGTGGAGTCATCATAAACAGAACACTTGAGAGATTTGTTAAGATGGGTCTTGGTTTTTCCCAGCAGTACCTGAAGGCATCAACCAGGGCTGATTTGCTGATGCCTTCCACGTGTGCCTCTTTCTATTCAAGCAGCAAGCCCAGGACTGCTGATTGCCAGATTGTCAGAGTTTCTCTGTTCGTCTCCAACACCTGCTCTCCCTAAATTCTTTTCCATCTCCTGAGTACATCCCTGCCCCACCGTTTTCCTGAACTGTTTTCCTCGAGTCTTCCTGTTGAATTGGACCTTGGACTGTTTTTTGGACTGTTTTTTTTTTTTATATAGGTCTTCTGATTCTTTTGGGTCCTGTCTTCTAAGTCGTCAAAGATGTGTAAATACCAGTACATGTAATGAAAAAATAAAGGTGGCACAAAGCAGAAATTAAAATGTTTCAGATGCCCCCAAAAACAAACAAAAAAAGAGTTTTAGGATGAAAATGTATATCTTACCTGTATCTGCAGAACAATGAGAGTACATTATCTCTTTGAAAGAGAAGCAGAACCAAACTGGAGAAGTTTTGATACATATAGACAGAATATATTTGTACAAATTGCAAAACTTATACCAGGTGACTTTAAACCATCAGCTCTGTTATTTCAACATTAAAAAAAAAAAAGCCTGTAGCACTTCATGGATGGACCTGCGTCCAACTGGACAGTCCACTAGCACCTTCCTACGATCTCCTCTACTGTTTGACTTTGTGCTTGTGTTATTCTCACTCATATGTAAGTTGCTTTGGATAAAAGCTTCTGCTAAATGACTGTAGAATAGAATAGAAAGAATAGAATAGAATAATGAAAGTATTGGAAAGCATAAGAAAAAGTGCTGCAGCATTTTTTTTTCTACCCAACAAAGTTTAAAACAAGACTGTTCCAGCAAAGATGTCCTTTGCCTAAAAGACATATTAGTGTGTCCTAATGCTGGCAAATCCAGCACCAGTCTTGCATCCAGCATCTCTACAGCCAGCACAAGTCAGCCTGATGTTGGAGGCCTGATTGTGACATTCAGTTTCTCAGTCTAGAAACGTAACCGGACAACAGCAGCTCCACAAATGTACATAATCATTGTCAGTGTGCCGTCAAAACACGGCAGAAGCATGAAGTTTAAGGATGGAAAGTTTTGTTCAATTAATTATTAAAGCCTAGCACACATTACAGGGTTACTCGAACCGTCACAGATTTAGGAACCACAGGCTTGATAACAAAAGACAGATCTCACAACATCACTCTCTTCTGATCTTATAGTGTGTGGTGTGCACTGTGGAGCACACCATGCCAAGCGGTTCTTCAGCAGAGTAACCGGTTCTTTGCACGCACTATTCCAAATGTGGCATAGTCAAACAAGACTTCAGTGTAAACAAACTTGGGAAACAAACAGGAAGGAGTATTGATGGTTGTTTTCAGACCCTTTTGTCTGAAACGCACAACAAAGAAGTTCAATTCTGGACAAAGTCATGGAGACGGAGTGAATGTGGGCAGCATGCATTACAGCGTAAGTAAGTACCAAATGTCACAAATATTACAGATTGTTGGAGAGCAGGGCTGTGCGCTAGATGCTAGCACCAATGATAGCAAATCAAAAATATCAGTAATGTCACCACAACCATTGCAAACTATCAGTGATTATTTTACACACTGTGTGTCCTCGCTTCCTCTTGGAGCACCACACACACACACACACACACTACAGGATTGTTAGTTGCAAATATTAAACAATCTCTCCTTCTGAGCAAATCAGACTGGATGAAATCACTCCTAACACACCCCACACTACAGGAAAATTAGATGAGATGTTGTTTGCAAACATCGGACAATCGAGCTTTTGCTGTATTGATCGTAACAGGTCGATCAGGACTAAAATCACCCGGATTATTCTGCCTTCACTAGGAATTCTAGGATTTTTACCACATTCAGCAATTTAGAAGTAGGCGTCTTAAAATTAAGACTGGATGTTTTTTTAATTGAGCAAATAAGGAAATAATGAATATCTAACCAACTGCAGATCTGTAAGCTCAGGTTTACTCTTTTCACAAAGAACACAACCAGAATGTCAGGATCAGTTTGTGACTCCAGTCTTTAGTTGTTTGGTGAACAGAACTCTCGCGGAAGGATACTGTCTGGGACTCAAGTAGTCAGGTTTGATTGATGGTACAAATGGTACAAAGCAGGAATGCAAAGTTGGTACACAGCAGCCATGGGCAACAAGCACACAGAAACAGTGGCATGGCTCCACATCCTGTTTGTGGACATAACGTAGGCCTGGACACTGAGCAGATCCAAACGCTGTCTGACATTACACAGTTGCACCACATTCACAGGTACCAGCAACATAATTCATGCAGATTCAATCTCATGTACAGTTAACATTCAGAAAGACTAATATATGGCCGGTGAAGAGATAAAGATTCTTAAAAGAATGAACATAATACATGTGCATTAATACAATTATGTAACACAGCAAAATAGTAGGTTTTAATTTATACCAATTTCTGGCAAAAACAAAAACAAAAAAAAAAACACTGCCTTCCACCTTGAAGTTAATGGGGAAGGTTAATATCTTTCCCCTTACTTTCAAGGTTATAAGCTTTAAACATTTCTTTTGAGCCTAAATGAATTAATTTCTTTAACACTTTCGAGAAGTGCTGATGTCTTTGTTCAACATGATGTATCCCTTTTTAGAGTAATGATGCATTAAAGGAGTGGAGATACATTCACATGTGAGATACATTCACATACAGATTGGGTCTAGTTTGACCTAGACGATGAAAATCCATGAAAAATTTACATTTTAGTTATTTGCAAGAAGTGTAAAATTCGTCGGTGACTTGAGAACCAACATATTTGATCATTTTGAACAAAATATTCTCAAATTTCTGTGCAAAATAAAGTCAGATTAGGTGATAAAAAGATAATGCATGTTGGATGAAATATGGTCTGAAGTGTCCACAGGTTCATGACTACGGCACAGAAATTAAATGGAGAGAGAAAAGACAATAATCGGAAGTAGTTTTATGAAGTCTTCTTAGTCTGCTGACGTAATGTGATTCCACTCATCTTTTGAAGAAGTTGGTCCCTGAAAATCCATAAAGATTTATATCTGGATGAGTGCAGATGCGTGTTCACTTAACTATGACTGAAAACTTGTAATTTCCCTTCTGTTATAGGAAGAGCCAAGACACTCTCTCTCTCCCTCTCTCTCTCATTCTCTCTCTCTCTCTGTATATATATATATATATATATATATATATATATATATATATATATATATATATATATATATACACATACACACACATATATATATATATATATATATATATATATATATATATATATATATATATATATATATATATATATATATATATATATATATACACATACACACATATATATATATATATATATATACATATATATATATATATATATATATATATATATATATATATATAGATATATATATATATATATGTATATATATATATATATATATATATATATATATAGATATATATATATATACACACGGTATATTTTGAGGGATTTTATATATCAGTTTAAAACCTGTATCTGGATTTAGATTATGCCTACTAAACTACTAAATGACAGGGAATTTTTTCCTTTCTTTCTGATACATTTCCACCGACCAGCAGCAGCAGTCTGTCAAAAATGTACTACGATAATGGTCCGAGATGCTTGCATGAGGTGTCTGTATCTATATATAAAACCTGTGCTTCAGTGAATTTGACCTTCTCCACTCAGTGTGAACAAGGAAGATGCAGACAAGAGATTAAAAAAAAAAAAAAAAAAAAAAACAGTAAGGGAAGGATGTGTATGGGCAGAAACTGTGTTGGGTGGGATCAGTTTCTGAGTGTGTGAAGGTAGCCAGTAAGAAGAGTGGCTGGCTGATGACGAAGGTGCAGACACCAGGCAGACAATGGCCTAGTAATTGTCTGACGCTTTTCATCTCAGTCTCCCAAACGTGCTTTGTCCCTCGCCATCTACTGTTCCCATGTGATGCTCTGTTTCCGTCTCTATCTGTTAAACAGGGTAGGAATGTGTCACCATGGCACTCAGTAAGGCAAAAACTTAGAGCTGCATCATCTCAAGCTTCTTTCATTATATTTTACAAACTAAACACATATGTATAAATTTACCTGTCAGTATTAAAACATAATAGCTATTCCTCACTAAATGTAAAATGGCAATCATGACACTAAAAAAAACAGAGCCCACTAACACCTTACTTTCCTTGTACTGATTGAAAACACTGATCAAATCAGCTGCTAAAACTGAAAAATCATCCATGAAGTCGCTCCAGCTGCTCAATCCCATCCAGGTGCCTGTATGAAGAAATCTGAAGACAATCACATGCAAACTCCACACAGCAAACCCCCAGCCAGGCTTCATTTTAAAAATCCTGACTGTGTTTATGTTTGTTTTATGATTGATCGCCACTTGCAAAGACAGACTCTTTGCAGAAAGTTAGACTTTGGACAAATCTTGAAAAAAAGTCACGCAGTGATTATAAAAAGCATCTACTCATTTGATCAGCTGATTGTTTTATTTTTCAAGTTACAGAGTGAATAATCACTCCTTTTGTATTGTCTATAACTGCTTCTGTCAACACTGTCTGTAAACACACCTCTGCCAATCCTAAAGTTCTGAAAGCAGTTTTAATATTTCATGTATGATTAACTTGCTCTGGAGCAGGTTTGGTTCCAGCATACACTGTCATAGTGATGCACTGAGAATAAAGTGTTAAAACACACACGACCTCAATTAGACAGTAATCCTGGGAGTATTCAGTGACAATGGCTCAAGAAAGAGAGACCCACCTGAAAAAGTCATACTCAAACTAGCATAATTTCCTAATTAAGCTTAAAGTCATTCCACAAATGCAGTACGGCCTTGTTTAATCTATACTGATTGAAGACAGACTTGCATAGTCTCTGTGCACACACCTGGGATTTTTAAAAAGCCTAAATGAACGGAAGAAGGAAAAGTTGATTAAATGAGACGAAATGACCGTTTCCCTCACCAGCAGATTAAAAACTGCTGGTGGTCTGGATAATTACAAACATTTTATCACCAAAAATAAGCAAAAACTTCAGTCATTACCAGAACCAGGGTGATGGCACGACAGAAAAATATCAGTAGACCAAATGTGTAGATAATTGAAGTGTTTTGTGTGCTGGTGTATTTCACTTTATAATATGCATGGGGTAAAGTACAGTTACCTCGTGAAAAGAGAGGCTGATTTAGATCTGAAGCACTCAGGTTTAAACACCCACACTGACAAGAAAATCGACCTCTTTAGGACTGGAAATGTAACAGAGCAGCCAACTATACCAAGTGCAACTTGGATGAGTTATAAGCAGATAAAAGATTTCTCAATTAGGAATAACAAAAACTAGTATTTATTGTTCCATAAGATTTTTTTTTTATTCTTTGTCAAATGTTCTACTGTATCCTCATCTTTCTTTCAATTTACTGATGAATATGTGACGATGTTGCCAGTCTAATATCGACATTTGTCTGACCACATAACACATACCGTTCAGACAATACATAAGAAATATGGAAAAGATGGTGTCCACTACTTTCTCTCAAGGCATCAGTTTCATGATTCTCATAATATGCTAATGCCTACCCTAAATGCATTCATTCCATTTATGTATTTTTTCTTAAATATATGATGCCACTTGTTCTGGCCACTGCCAGTCAAAGGTTTGGGAACATTTATCTTTTGGAAATAATGGGAATGTGTGTCCAAACTTATGAGTACTACTGACTGTCTTGACATTTGCAATAATATGGCTTTAATTTCATTCATCTAACCGCTTAATCCAACGAAGGGTCGCGGGGAAGCTGGAGCCTATCCCAGCAGTCTTTAGGCGACAGGCAGGGTACACCCTGGACAGCTCGCTAGTCCATCGCAGGGCCACACAGAGACAAACAACCACTCACAGGGAGAACATGCAAACTCCACACAAAAAAGCTACTGTCCAAACCTCACCCCAAGCCAAGGACTGAACCAGTGACCTTTTTGCTGTGAGGCCACAGTGCTAACCATTATGCCACTGTTCAGCCCTGGCTTTAATTTAGTTTAGAAAAATGAAAATGCTGTCATGCAATTTAAAAAGTTGCATATTATGCAAAATCCACTTTTTAGAGGTATTTTAGTAGTCATACTTGTTCCCAAAGGTTGGGTATGGGCCCAAAAGTGAGAAAATTCTGGCACCTCTCTTGATTGCTCCACATTTTAGCAAAAGTGAGTGAGATCTTTCCCTTTGTGACTTCATGAAAGAAAATAACTACTCCACCCAGCTGTCCAGGGTGTACCCTGCCTTTCACCCAAAGACTGCTGGGATAGGCTCCAGCTCCCCGCGACCCTGAATTGGATAAAGCGGTTAGGAAATTGAATGAATGAATGAATGACTATTCCTCGTGGTAATGGATATTGCCATTGACCCATACCCTGGCTAGCTAAATCAGCCCTCAAAAATCACTAAGAGGGTGCCAGCGAATCCTCTCCCTGAGAATGAGTGGAGTGGGCGTGGACAGGCACCACTAATGAACAATTCAAGGTTCAGACACAGAAACAGCATATTCTCAGTACAGCTCATTTGAGCAACTTTTGGAATAGCTGAAACTAAGTACTAAGGCTGAATTCAGAGGTAATACTCTTTGAAAAGAATGTTGTTGGACATCTGACACCCATATGAAATTGCTGGGGAAAAAAAGTATAATTCTGGACCTTTTAATTGATTTTAATATGATTTCATTACAAGACATTAGTGCACTTGACAGTCAGCCTAGTCCAGAGAGGACTTGCCCACTAGCTCTAGTTACCATGGTAACTTTGCTGGGACTCATTTAAACATGTTTCATCTGCGATTGGATCCAGTGGCCTCAGGTGTAGCAATGACTGCAAAACAAGGTAACAAATAAAAATTTGTGTGTCTTTTAGGCATTAATTATACCAAACCGTGCTTTGACACCTATCTAACAAAGCTGGTGCTTTGTTCAGAGGGTCTCATTTCACACGGACATACACAGTTGTTTTGTCAATTCAGAGGAATTGTGGGAAAGAAAACAATTGGCAGCTGCCATATTTGTGGACCCACAACCTGTAGATAACTCATTAAATTAAAGAATGCCAATAGAAATAAAATAGAAAACAGTTTTTAATTATATAATTTCATTTATTTTTTTATTTAACCAGGTAGAATCAGTTGAGAGCAACTTCTTATTTACAATGATGACCTGGCAAATGATATATGTTTCTGTCACTGACCTTTGATTTTACTACACACAGCACCTTTAAATGTTAGTATAATAAAAAAAAATTTAAAAAAGGGGCCAAATAGAAGTAAACTAAATCCAACATATTTACCTACATACTTCATGTTACTAAATGTAAAAAAAAAACAATTCTTCAAGAGCATTTCTAAAAATATGTTTAGTATGTAGCAGAGAGAACCTGACGGAAAAGTGCTGCTTCTATGTTCTGCATCTATTTAAATGTCTTGGATTCGCATAATCTCTCAGATAGTGACTCTGTACTGCATATGTGTACTTTGTTCACAAAGTTGTTGCTTGTCTGATTTGTTTGTTGTTCTTTACAACCTTAGTGCCTGATATAAACTGATCCTTGCTCTGAACTAGCAAGTACTGCTGTGGTGCTAGCACCAGCTTTCCTGTCCCTGTGGTCAGTTTGTCAGTTTCCGAGTGGGAGTAGGAAAGAGGAGCTGCATTCATTCCCAACACTGGCATGACATAAACTGTACGTTTGATATTTTTTTGTGGAGCAGCTGGCAAATTGTTGAAAAGCAGAAAGTAAACCTGGCAGGAAGAAAAAAGGGTGATGTGGTTTAAATCCAGAGCTTCAGGTCCTTCCTTTTAAAGGTGATCAAACCTGATGAAATGGCAAGCAGCAGCAGCTGATGCTGAGATATACACAGCTACAGGAGTTCATGGGCTGGGGGACTCTTCAGCATTGGACCACCTTCCTATAACAAACATTTCAATCCTCTTCCTTTCTTCTTACTTCACTTTTTTATAATCTGTCTGCTCTGACAGCATAGCCTCAGTGTCGTAACATCTCAGCTCCAAGGTTGTCCATTACATGCCCAAAAGTTCATAAATTTAGTTTAAATTTTCTCCACCATGTTTAAATTTGCTCTTGTCCAACTTTCATTCTTCATGTCTTCTTTTGAACTCATTCAGGCAACGGTGAGGCTTTGGTAAGTTTAACTAGCTAGCTTGCACATGTAAAAAAAGCAGCCCCCAATTCCATATTGACCAAACATAACAGGTGCCAAAACTGCCAGAAGTGAGAACCCTTAAAGCATGCAGGATGGTGAGCAACAATGACCGCAACCTGAGCTGCAAAAACTGCACGGAAAAGAGAGAAGACTGGGGCTGTGTCCAAATGTCCACCCCACTCCCTACATAGTACCCCATATTGCGATCAAGCCATTTTCTAGGAGTGTCCGAATATCCAGAGAGAAAAACAAGTAGTGCACTCAAAATTACGCACAATGCATGTTGAACTGTAGTGAGCATCAATGCTCATTATACAGGTCAATATAGACTACAATGCATTGCAGCCAGAGGTTAAAGTGGTGCAAGTGACACAAAAGTCAAAGTAGGTTAAGAAAAAATAAACTTATAGATCATTTTACCTCCTTATTTGTTGAATAAATATGCAACAAAGAAAGAATGAAATACAATATAAGAAAATAGAATGGTCACGTGATCTGCAACAATGAGAAAATTACCGTCATCATGTCAGAATCACTAGTAATTAGTAAGCCGGCGACGCAGAGCGTTGGAGACAAGGAGGTGATGGCATTGCACCTAGCAACAATTGGTGGGGTGCACCTTGAACAGGTCGCAAGGCCATCACAGAGGCAAACGAGACCATTTAGCATTACTAGTTAAAATAATGTGTTTCCTCTCATAATGAAGAATGGGAAGAACACACTTCCCAGAAAGGCCCCTGCAAAGTGATGCTGCTAACCACCATGCCACTATGCGGCCATGTGTTTTTGACAAGCTCATATGATTTATGACCATATTATATGATGCCAAAACTTGGTGCTGTATCTCACCCTAATGCCAGAGATTCACTCTGTTTAATATTTGTGTCTTTTAAAAAGAATGTTTAGATTTAGTGGTATCATATCTAAAGGCTTGACAATTCATATTATTGCAATTTTTATAGCTATACAAACAATGTTTATATTCCAAAATCTTCATCTTCCAACAAAATATTGCTGATTTTAAATGATTAATCCCATCATGAACTTTTGAATGTTCAACTCTGAGCTTAGCAAGTAAATGCCCAACATCTGAGTTGTTAGAAGTTCACAAACTTTCTTCATAAACAGGGAGACACCTCTGGCACTGTTTGCACAAACACACACAAACACACACACATGAACCCGTGTGCACTCAAGGCAGCCTTGAGTGATGCACAGCTCCTCCCACGTACTCTTCATTTGACAGCAGAAGGATAAAAGTTCAAATTTTTCCATAACAAGCCAGCAGTATCAGCTTGTGGAAAAGTCTGCAGAGAGGGCAGCATTCATAATCACCAGATCAGATTTCAGTGGAGAGCAGAATCGGTGAAACACACTGGAGTGAGAAAATGGCTCATGTGCAGACAGCACTGATGTGAGGAGAGGTCGGAAGTTAGTAAATTAGAAGAGAGGCATCTAAAGTCTAAGTGAAACTGGCATGTATCTGGGATGTGATCCTGCTGAAGGGTCGGGGTAAGACAATGTGGCCAAGAAGCTGCTTATAGCAGAAAGACTGAAAGCACAGGTTGTATCCCTTGGTCACCGGCGCTTGAATCTCAAGTATTATAAAAGCTTGTCAAAAGTCAAGTCACAATATGGCACGCAGATTGCTGTTCTGTATGCTGAGATGCTGGACAGGACAGGTTAAAAAAAAAAAAAAAAAAGTCAAGTCACAGTTTTTTGGGTGTGGCACCACCATAGACTGTATATAAAGAGATGGACGGAGCCTCTGTGACGTCACCCACAGGTTTCTAAAGAGCTGAATTGAAGCTCGGTGGGCGGTTCCTACCATCGCCATCTTGGCAGAGGCATGCGTGTCATCTCGCCCGAAAAATACATATATGGGCAAAGAGGTGGAGCTGAGAGGGCAGCCGTGAGCGTCATGGCGGATGATTGACATCGAGCGAACTCCGAGCTTTCTGTAGCTAAAAGCTAACCAAGCTAACCACCACCTAAAGGAGGTAAGCGGGCTAAAGCTAAGTCACATTGTTAACCGGATAAAAACCGCAGTTGTTCTACGTTTTTCTTACTTGAAGCCGGAGATTGGTAACATTCAATCAAAAGGACACGCCCCTAAATTTGCCGAACTTCGAGAGTTTGAAAAAAATTCACTTCCCCCACAGTTGTCATGAAGGTAAACCTGACCTATAAACCGAAAATGGATTTTTGAACCAGGCTATAAACATGTTTATTTCTGCCGTGAAGTTGGTCTTTTTAACATTGGAGTCTATGGGGATTTGCTCTGTTTTGCAGCCCCTAGTGGATGAAGGGGGAACTTCAGTTTTATGCACTTCTGCATAGGCTTCACTTTTAACCGCCGGAGGTTGTCGCTTGGGCACCACACAAACTTACATCTCTCCATCAACTTTAAATATCGCAACTTATGTTTTATTTGTTCTTTTACAGTTACGTTGTCACCAAATGTACATGCTATTAATGGTTCATTAAAAAGTAGATCTAAAAGTCCTGTCCTGGATGGCTTCTGCATATTTAGCATTTAGTTTGAGAGGGGAAAAAACAAATCCTTTGATATTTTTGTTTACTGTATATCTTTATTTACTGCTCCACTCTCATTTCTGTGTTATATCTTGCCCAAACTGGAGGAAACTCTCTGCAAGTGTTTCTGCAAGAGAACATCAAAGCTTTCAAAAACTCAACATACGGTCAATCGCTATTGTGATTACGGACCCAAGTGAGTCTTCCAGGCCCTGATCCTAATCCAAGTCTTTTAATAGGGAGTATTTCCCAACAGCATTTCATTAGCTCTGAGTCCTGAACACTTTCTTAATTCATTTCAATAGACACTGTGTTGTCATTCATCACATATAACTATGCAGTGTCTCAGTTATGCAAATACAACATCTTCCTGGGAAGTGCTGTGATGACCAAGCTGAAAGCATTCACTGTTGCTAGCAGCTGGTCTGCACATCAAAGGAAAAAACATTATGATGCCTTACATGTTTGATTGTATAACTTTATAAGGATAAGCTACTCAACTGCTTTTGCAACTGTATTTTGGATACTGTCTACACTGAATATGTGCAAGTATCCAGAAAAGCAAACTAGATGTTTGATGTGTGCACAGTGTGTATCACACCAGTCCAAGTTTGGCAGCATATTTTTCTTCCTACTGAATAAGTAGGCGTCTTTGAACTATTTCTAAATACCTTTTCATTATGTGTGGACTGTATTCCACAGCTCTTACCATCTTCTTATTTAAAAGTCACAAACATTCTTGTTTTTTTGCTGCTGAGTCAAAGACAATGCAAGAATAAATAAAGGACAACTTCCTTTATTTCTCCATCTGTGTTTGTTCTGTCTTTGTGATAATATATTTTTTGTACAGTCCCGATTAAGACCAATTAAAAAAACACTAGAATTTACTTTTCGCATATTTGGACCTCAATGAGAATTTAAGTAGTGCTACAATATGCAAAAGCAAGAAGAAATAGTAATTTATTGAAAACAACAATTAAACTGAAATACGCTGTTTATCAGCTGATCAAAAGTTTTAAAAAATAACAAAAAACTCTCCAAATCAGATCAAAAATGTAATGTGTAGTTCCACCGTTCTTGTTAATCACTTCAAAAATTCATCTGGGCATGCTTTATGCGAGTGTTTCCAGGAGGCTAGCGGAACATTGCTCCAAGTGGTGAAGATGGCTTCACGAAGGGCATCAACTGTCTGGAACTGATGGTCATATTTATTAACTCCCCTTGCCATACATTCACAAATGTTCTCTATGGGATATAAATAAGGGGAACATGCAGGATGGTCCAAAAGAGTTATTCTTCCTGAAGAAGTCCTTTGTCAAGTGAGCATTGTGAACTGCAGTGTTGTCCTGTTGAAAAACCCGGCTGTTACCACACATACGTGGGCTTTTAGTAGTGAGGGATGTCCGCTGCTACATCTGCACGTAACAAGCCGCCGTCTGATGACCTTGCACCACCTGAAGCTCCTCTGTTCCACTGAATGAAAAAGCACCCCAGATCATGATGGACCCAGATAGAAAACATCTCAAGTGGGATCTCATTGTTGTGTCAGTAACGTTGGAAGTCATCTGGACCATCAAGGTTAAATTTTTTCTCATCAGAGAATAAAACTTTTTTCCACCTTTTAATGCCCCATGTTTGATGTGTAAATGGGCAGTTTTGTAGCGTTTAAGGGGACGAGTCTTTGAATTTTTTTTTTTTTTTTTAATCCCTTTTCCCGCAGATGCCGATGATGGTTATTGTGCTGCTGTCAGCACCAGCAAGGGCCTTAATTTGGGTTGAGGATGGCCCTGTGTCTAGATGGACAGCCAATCGGTTCCTCCGGCTCAGTGCAGGTGTAATTTTTTGGGTCTGCCACTTGACTTTTTTGTTCCATGATGCTCAGGATGTTTCAAAAAAATTTAGAGTGACTGTCTTACTGCATTCAACCTCAGCAGCAATGGCACGCTTCGAGAGGCCTTGCTTATGCTGTCAAGGTCATGGTGGAGGTGAGGAACCAAATGCAGGAATAGGAGCCAGAGATGCAGAGTCTAGACATTTAATTCCAAAAGAAACCAAAGGCAAGTAAACACAGGACGCAAACACACACAATGGACCAGCAATGGGAACAGAAACCAAGGGGTTTAAATGCAGGGAAACCCAACAAGACAAAGGTGAAATGGATGAAATTAATGAGAGCAGGTGAATCTAACGAATGGGAACAAAGACTAAACAAGATACAAGACACAAGTGAACAAAACAGAGAAGACTACAAACTAAAACAGAAAACCAGAACCAAAGGTACAAAACACACATCATGACATATGCAGATCGACAAGCCGACCAGGTTCAAGAAAAGAAAACTTCTTAGCTTTAGGAAGGCATGACTGTGTGAAAGCTGGACAGAAAATGAGAATTCTGAGCAGATTTTGGCTTTTATAGCCTGTGGTCTTAAACTTTAGATCAGCTGAACGGCCTATATTGTTGTTTTCAATAAATTACTTTTTCAAAGTGTTTTCGTCACACTCCCCCCTTCTTGCTTTTGCATATTGTAGCTCTACTTAAAATCTCATTGAGATCTAAATATGTAAAAGGTAAATTCTAGCAATTTTTCAACTGGTCTTAGGATTTTAATCAGGACTGTGCCTTTTTCAGCTCTCCTTCCATTACCTCCAGCCACCCACCTATAAGGGGTTTGCAGTTCTGGGGGTAGTCGTGAATGATCACAAAAGGGGCATTGGTTCTTAAGAATGAATCTAGAGTATGCCATCGAATTATTGCGCCCTTTTTACACCTTCCCTTGTTTATCTCACATAGCAGAAAGATAGAATAATGCAACTGAAATAGGCCTTTTGTTTTACTCTAAATGGTTCTTAATTAATAAATGTATGCAAGTATGGTAAGTACTTTAGTGGTAAAAGCTGAATTGACACTTGTCTACTTGCTATATAAAAAGCATACCCCTAATACAACCCGACTGTGAAGAAACTATACAATAGTGATATATTTCCATGTTTTATCAGACTGTTCAATGTCTGATTCTATGTATATGTATTCTATGTATAATTCTATGTCTGGAGTGATGCTGATAGTAAAGAGGCAGAGATGACCTGAGAGATTTGGAGTGTTTGTAGATGCTCTGCTTCCAGGTGCTTCCAGGAATAGCTGAGCTGCTAATGGTGCTGGATAGCAAAGTGGGCAATAATGCCTGTTGATGGAAAACACAGCCAGCCAATTATAGAGTCCATATCTAATCACCAGGGTCAGGGGTGACCTCTCATCCGCCATCTGCTTTAATTTGGAGTCCTTGTCACAAGCTTTTTTCCTTTAACTGAGATGAGGAGGTAGGTTATTTATAGGGCAGATGTGTCCTATGCACATGAAAAAGATCTAAATCTTCAATGTGAAATATTGATGTGATTGATAATATTTCAGCTCCATTCAAGTAGCGTTAAAGTCTCTCACACACAAAAAGAAACACACACACTAATTCAAAGAATGGCTGGCTGAAGTAATGTCATCAAGTCAAATCAAAATTTATTTGTATTATTTGCATCTTTCATACATAAAGTAGCGCAAAGTGCTTTACATATATTAGAACAACAAGTAAAACAATTAGAAATATAATCATTCACACACACATACTGAACACACTCCCAATCCCACGTTGCATGGCAAAACTCTAAAGTAATCTTCTGTCTCTTTAACCATAATAATAAAAATAATAAAAATAACAGAATAAACATCTGGCTTGGCAAATTCAGGGTAAAAGCCTGGCAGCTCAGGTCTGCTCTGACACCAACTTTATCACATTCCTGAACAGTTCAAAACCTTGTACTGTTTCCGCATAGAGGTCAGGAAAGATATAGTTATTCAGAATGTCTCTTTCAGACAGTGCAAAGTGTTTTATGTATGTCCCTGTGTGATCTGCTCATGCACATCTAAAAGGTCACTTTTACAAGAATGAGACTAAACAGAAATAAAAAAAAAAGATTTGACTTGATCAAGTGTTTTTTTTTTTAGATTAGACTGCATTGAGATAAAGTGCAAATAATAACTTTTAATTCCAAAGAATTTGTAACAAATCATCACCGAAACGTATATTTATATGTATATATATATATATATATATATATATATATATATATATATATATATATACATATAAATATACGTTTTTTAAAATATTTAATATGAAATAATAAAAAAATAAAATATTTACATATTTAAACAACCTTCGAGCACAAGAAAATGTTTTTATTATTATTAACACAGAACTTATTTGTTTACTTGTTTACTTACAATAGAATTTAGCAGCTGGAATCAGATTTGGGCACAGTTAGCAGATTTTCTATTCCAGGTACAATTCAACATCTCTTGATAAGGTTCACCTTTTCTTGTCTAATTAAATTAAAATAAATTAAATTAAAATAAATTGATGCCATAGATTGCATTGGCTACCTGTCCAGATTCTACCCTGCTTCTTGCCTTCTAATTGCTTGAATAGGCCAGAAAGTGACTGAATTGAATTCAATTGAATTGAATTGAATTCAAGGGCTGCACGGTGGCGCAGTGGTTAGCTCTGTGGCCTCACAGCAAGATTGGTTCGATCCTTGGCTGGTTTGGTCAGTGGCCTTTCTGTGTGGAGTTTGCATGTTCTCCCCGTGTATGCGTGGGTTCTCTCCGGGTACTCCAGCTTCCTCCCACCATCCAAACGCATGCATGATAGGTTAATTGGTCACTCTAAATTGCCCCTAGGCATGAGTGTGGTTGTTTGTCTCTCTGTGTGGCCCTGCAATGGACTGGTGAGCTGTCCAGGGTGTACCCTGCCTGTCGCCCAAAGCCAGCTGGGATAGGCTCCAGCTTCCCCGCAACCCTGAATTGGAATAAGCGGTTCAGAAAATGAATGAATTCAATTCAATTCAATTGAATTGTGGTTAGCAAGGAGACAGTTATTTACTTTCTATTCTGTGAGATAGCTAACTAAAGTCCAGTCACAAACTGCCTTATCTTGTCCGTTACACCATATATGGTGACAAAAACACATTTCAAAAATTGCCTCTTATGTTATTTATTTAGGGACTATACCCTAAATTAAATGCTAGTTTCCTCCATAAGTGTATAGAAACAGTGCATTAGCATATGTGAGTGATGAGCGGGTTACATTAGTTTAAGATAATCAGAGGCCCCAATGGAGTCAATCAAAACATCCTACAATCTGAAACCCTTCATACTATTTTTTTTTTTTTTCATTCAAACAGGGTGATTTACCAAGTCTCGGTTATTCGGGTTGAATTGTATTCAATTGGTGCCAAATTTGATTTCACATTTACTCAGTTGTATTCATGGTGGCAAATTAAAAGACTGTTTCTCAGATGACTTGCTGAAATGGCTGCACACTTTGGGTAGAGATACTAGTTTCCGCCATTAGCATAGCAAACACAACATTAGCATAAGCGGTAAGTATAGGCAGTTTATAGGTAATACCAGAGTACCCTCTTTGGTCCTTCTATGATCTGAAATACTACATACATAACCATAGCCATGCTTAAATAAAATTAATCCAGAGCCAATACAAAAGGTAAAACAACAATTTTGCTAAAGGCATAGAATGAATAAAAGTGAAAACTCTAAATATTAAAACGAATTCAACGGAACGCCACCATTTTTCTTTTAACTTAATCAAGACTGTAGAAAAGCAAAGCACTGTAGCATAATTTATTTAGAGGCAGTTCACTGCTATGAGCAGTGGAGCGTACATGGGAAAAGATTAGTGGATTACATGGCATTTGTGTGCATATGCGTAAATAAACTTGCAAGAGAGCTAGCAGAGGAAGCATAACTGTTCAGTTGGTGGGCTCCAGCTGTGGTGTGCTTTGAGGCAGAAGTGAGTAGAAGTGTGAGAGCTCAGCCAGGTGCTGCCCCCGTCTTACCCTAACACCCTCAATTAGTCCACTTCCTCCCCGTTAATTAGGAGAACCTGTAGGCGGGTGCATGACGGGGTATGAAATGTGTTTATGTGGGGGTTGTGAAACAGCTGTTTACTTACAGTTACATCAGAATCACAGATTTAGGCTAGGTTCACTGGAAATATGTCTTAGTCTCACTCAAGTTTATGCTTCAACTCAGAGGGTGTTCCATTTATGAGCCCATTTGATGTTCTTGCTCACACTTGCAAAACTGTCTGAGGTGGCTGCCTCTGACGGATGCTGCAAGGGTTATTCAATATGAGTCATTGACTTAAAGTAGCTTAAATGTTCAGTAGACAAATATTCAAGACCCTGACGTAGCAGATATCACTTCTATGTTTTGTTTTGTTTTTTTTATCCATAAAGCACAAGTTCTGGTTTAAATTATGACTCAAACATTTCCATCCACTTCAACCACTTACAAACTTATTGTTCTTCCTTTTTAAGTTTTATTTTATTAGTTTTTTAACACTTTTCAGTGTGCAGCCTAATAAAATGATACTAATCTCTCAACTGTTAAAAAAAGATATGGTTCTCTTATTAGTTATGTTCTTTATGTTGCAATCAGAATATCCTGTTTTACTGTAATTCAGTTGTATGTTTTGTCTTGGATCTCTGATATTTCCATGTGCTTCAGAGACAACATTGCAGATGCACGGTTTCTTTCTTTCAGCAATCTTACACCTGAAGCTACTACAGCCATTCACAGATGAAAACATGTTTTTGTCAGCCACTGGCCAGTCACTGTGATTGGCATCTGAAGTCATCTCTATCTTTACCTCTAGATTTCAGTCATTTTTACAGACTGTACCTTTAAATCTCATACTTCCTCTTTCACACAAAAAGTAACACCATAATATCACTAAAAAGCTACCCTCACCATGCCACATTTTGCTTGTAAACAATGACCAAAACCAAGCTGGTGCGATGCACTCCATATTCACAGAGCGTCCTAAAGCTCCAGGACCGGAAGCGTTAGAAACCACCCAGAAGGAGTTGCTGCCTAAGCAGGGTTTGTAACACCACAACATTATAGTCAACTGTGCTAGGACTTTTGTCCTTTTCCAGAAACTCAGATTCAGATCTTTGAGTACCTCAGCAACATGTTTAAAAGCATAACAACTCAAAAGCCTTAACCAGACTGTGTCAAAGAAGCTATTGTCTCAAGAGTCTTCGCAAACCAGACCTCTTTTTTGACCCCATCAAATGCTTGCCAATGCACTTTTGCAGAAAGAACTAAACTTGCATATTTGCTCTTGCCTTGGCCTTTAAAACAACATGTGTATTAATGCTTAAACCCCAGCCAGTTCTGGTAAAGTTTTCACCAGTACTCCCAGAAGCCAAGAGAGGTGTGGTGTGATGGGAACTCACCCTCACACTGCTTGCCATCTCCTTTAAAGCCTGGCTTGCAGATGCAGTTGTAAGACTTGGGCGTGTTCTGGCAGAGGGCATCGATGTGGCAGTCGTCTGTATCTTCCGCACACTCATCTGTATCTGCACAAATGTTAAACATCAATACCTAATTAGACTGGAGTCCCTGGGGATTTAATGAGCTCACATTGTTTTGTATGACTAATGACGCTACGCCCCAATAGCTGACCGTCTGTCGCCTTAAATAAAAGGTTTTATGCATTCAAGTAAACATCTTTTAAATGTGGACACAAGAAAAGGAGCAATGCTGGATCGATGCTTGTTAACTACACACACAATAACCTGAGATGTGTGAGGTTTTAGGATTTAGTTAAAATGACTGAAGACATATCAGCTGTCACATATGTTTCCATTTGTCCCTTTAAATCAGCCTAATAGATTCTTGTGATAGTCACATCTTAAGAACTGTTAATATCCCAGTTCATGTCACAGAAAACTGGCTGCCAACCACATTTTATTTTGTTTCTTATGGTTTAGACAACTGACAGGACAAAATTATGAGTGTGAGCCTCCATTCATATGTATGGCAGCCAAAAGATGCCATAATTACAACTGCTTAATTATTCTATTAATCTCAAGATCACAAATCTTAATGTGATAAGTGAATTTTTCTCATTATCTTGAGAAATTTTGTCTTCTTGAGATGACCACTTACTGCAACTGCAACTTACTTTCTGTCACTTACCACAGCATCACAAAACGATCAATGTAAAACTGAAAATGATTTGCTAGCATCCTAATTTAACTATTTAAATCCTTAAGTATCATAATTGATACATACAGTTGTTAAGGCCAATGACATTTTCTTATGTTACATGCTTCGTGAAAACCCTGCTGTATGCAGTCGGATGCTTGTCTTCTGCCCCCTGGTTGATACGTTTTGCACTACAATCATTTCAACATAAGCATAAATAGTACATACACGTAACATGTTTTAGTTTCTCATTTTACATTATGTTCAAGGGTCAAATAAAGACTTTCTTTTCCCCCATTACTTCTTAGGTTAGATTGGGACAGTAAGTTAAGGCATGCATGTGGTATTTGTTCACTTCCTGGCAAGACCATATTTGTTTTATCCTTATATGTCTTGTAAACTAAACCATTGTCTTCAGAAAACAATCCTGGTTATATCAAGATAGTGTTGCTTTAAAAATCTCAGTCATGGCCGCTACAGACTTCTGCACACAATAAATCAACAAGAGCAACTTATAATGTGAGCAAAGCCTTGACAGTTTGCAAGGGAGTTGTTTTTGTCTTTTCATTTGTCACTCTTAAATAGAAAAGGGAGGCAAACTATGCTTTTGGCCATGTGATCATATCTGAAATCTAACTGTTGAGCAAAAAGAGAAAACTAGAGGCCAGTACTTGGTTTAAACACTCAATACACACTTTTAAGAAGAATGCTGGCATTTCTTTTCCTTCGTTTCTTTAAAGGGTTTCAAAAATGGCCTTCAATTGGTGTCCACCAATTCCATTTTTTCTCTTGGTGCCCATTTAAGGAGTTGCATCATTCAGCATTAATTTGACTTCATTTGCACCTTTAAATCATTCAAATCCCACAGCATCTCCCATAAGTGCCTTCAACAAATTACTTGCAGTTTTTGCATATTGGGGAAAAAAAAAAAAAAAAAGAAAAAAAAAGCTTTAAAGCAGTGGACACGCAGAGAACCTGCGGGTCAGAGGGCTTCTCAACTGATCAGGTTATTGATAGAGGAAGCTGGTCACATCTGGGTTTTAATTCAAGGATGAAGGGACAGCTCATTATGCACACACACACACACACACACACACACACACACACACACACACAACACACAGCAAGGGAGATGCTGAACACAGACGTCGCTGGTTCCTCCTGTCAAACCTTTGCATCGCAGCAGAGCAGCTCTCTGCTTCAATCCAGGTATAAATAGCCTCTGCATACATTAGGCAACGTGGCTGGAAGAAGCTGTGGGTGCTGTTCCTGCTCACTGTCTGGCCCTCAGCCCGGCTCAGCAGCAGAAAGGCAATAAATACGCGATAAAATTGGATTTATGATCAATATTTTTACTGTTAAACGAGTCAGTGAGTGAGAGAGTGGAGGGGGTGGGAGGCTGGGGAGCAGAGCATGGCAGCAACAAGTTTACATCTTCTGTGATAGTTGCATAAGGGGCCGTTTTCCTCTTTATTTCAGCTTTTTTGCTCTTCCTGCGAGCTGTCCTTGTGCAGGCTCAACAATGACTCCTCACCCGGTGGTGGGAGGCAGAACAATGTGCTGCTCCTGCTGCTGCCTGGTCGATATTGGGCCCCTGCTACCTCCTCCTGGGACTTCTGACGGCCCCTATGTCCAGCCTTCCCCCCCTCGTCGTCACCACCACCCCCAAAACCAACATTTACATACATACAACCATACGGTCCTCCACCTCCCGGCCACTAAAACCCGAGGCAGAGATGCTCTCTAGCGGACTTTGCGGACGCTTGTACAAACTAACCCCCCCCCCCCCCCCGCGTAAATCATTTTGCGCCGATTCTTCCCCCCACCCCTGCCAAAGATGAACCCTCTCAGTCTAAAATCAAAGCAAAGGAGTGCTTAACCCAGGGATCAAGCTGCGGTTTCCGATTGAAACTGGCGAAGAGGCGCAGCAAACAGAACTTCCAGTGAAGTCTGGTGCCGTTTTACGCGTCACAAATGCAGTCCGGAGGGGGACACGACGGGGGTGTCAAGCTGAATTTCTACCACAAATCTGTCATTTACACTGAAAAATCACGACTCACTAAACAAAATAAGTAAATTGAGAAAATATAAGTCTTGTTTAGTGTCACACACAGCAATTCCACCGGTGGTTAAAAATAAAAAATGTGCGCAAACGCTACTATACAAGTGTTTTCTTTTACATCAGTGCTGCTATCACACACACACACACACACACACACACACACATGCCATTTTAATATCATAACAACATTTATATGATCACGTCGGGCTTCTGGCTGGAAACTTTAAACAGGTCTGGGGGTCTCATCTAGATCATTCTTGCTGCTTGACGCACGTTTCCACATTTACCACCTTTTTTTAAAGAAAAAAACTAAGACTGAAACCAATATTAATAATCATAATCATAAGCTGTAATAAAAGTACACGTAACGGTTTACAATGAAGCGAGACTCAGAGGGGGGAAAAGCACGTCCTTCCTTACCTGCGAGTCCGACATTCCCCATCACCCTGCAAGTATTTATGAGGAGGATAAACAAACAAACGTCCCGGGAAAAACAAGCGCTCCCCATGCTGACAGACTGTGTGAGGATCCAGCAGGGCTTTTCTGGGGGTTTGGACTGAGAGTATGTGTGTGTGTGAATGTGTGAGTGTGTGTGTGTGTGTGTGTGTGTGTGTGTGTGTGTGTGTGTGTGTGTGTGTGTGTGTGTGTGTGTGTGTGTGTGTGAGTGTATGGGGTGCATGTGTGAATGTGCGTCTCTGATAGGAGAGGAGGAGGACCGTTTTTGGTGGACTGGCAGCGGTGAGGGGGAGCGATGGGCAGTGGAGAGAGGGTGGGGGGGAGGGGGGGGGGGGGGACACAGAGGAAGCGATCAGAGGCCTCTGATTGGCTCGTTTGGCACCGGTAAAAGAGAGCGAAAGAGGGGGAGAGAGAGAGAGAGAGAAGACCGCTGAGGGGTGAGGAGCACCCAGGTTGGTGCTGGTGGGGTTCTCACGGTCACCCCAAAACTTTCTAAATGAAGTTAAACAGTAGAGAAAATTATTACATTTGTTTTATTTGTTTTAGAAAGAAGTGTTTCAATAAACCATTTGCTTCACAGGCTGCAGGTCAGGAAGTCCCAAGATAAAACTGAGGTGTCAAAAGGAAGAAGAAGAGGAACATTTCATTTGTTCCATATCTTCGCTCATCTATAACTTCTACTGCAAATCTCTTTGCAAATCAATTTGCACAAAACCACTGAAAAGATCTGAAAACCGCTGTGTTGGATCTTTGACTTCTGCGATGCATCCACCTGCTTTTTGGCTCATGAAGCCAAAAAATGAACTTTTCCACCAAAGGGGAAGAAGTTCAGACGTCAGTTTGGAACAACAGCTGAGGAGACTGTAGCAGTCGTGGTTCAGCTGCAGCCTAAATGTCTTCAAACGTGGCACAGACGTGGTTTCAGTGATGGTCTTCCATACACCTCTGCGAGAAAACAAACTTCTTTTCCATTGTAACTGTCTGAAGATGGAGATGATAAAAACGTGCTGATTCACATTTGATGCAGATGGAGCGTAAAGAAGAGATTTAAACTTCAAATATATGGAAAGTCTCTGGGCTGTCATGACTCTTATGTGAAGAATTTGGAAGCAGGTTGAAGATGTTATTATGCTAACATGTTTGATGTGTTATTTGGCTCCACAAAATCCTGGATTGTAGAGTCTCTGTCATTTTTTTTTCCCGTGCAAAAGGGCAAATTGCAAAAGCATGCTGCTTTTGCAATTTGCCCTTTGCTGCTGTGCAAAACACAAGGTTGCAACTTGTTTTTCTCTTTTAGCTCCATGCCACTAAAACTGTTTGCGTCAACAAAAGAAAAAAGAAAAATTACATTTCACTATATATGTGACCTAAAATTATTTTTTTTAAAAAGTTGTCAAATTAAAACTTTGAAAGATTAAACTTTTCTTACATTTTTATTTAATCATAACAGGCTTTGAACCTATAAGGAGGTTCTGAGGCTTTAAGAGGACACCTAGTGGCCCCCAATACAAATAACTTTGTTATAGTTTGACAAATAACAACATCAAATAAGTATGAACATCTTAATGGAACCTTCCCACTCTCACCTGTTGTATGGAACATGCAATCATATCAGCTTTTTATCATCTGGGACAGTTTTTTACTTTAAAAAAAAAAAAAAAAAAAAAAAAAAAAAAAGTATAAAACAAGGAAATTCAGCAAGTTAGGTGAATATGTTTGGATTTACTTTCTATATCTAATTTTTTTTTTCAATGGAGTTGTTTTAATTCTTATTTATTGATGTGACAACATCACTCGTGGCAAATCCATCTAAGGGTCAGAAATCCATTTCCATGATTAAAAAGCAGTAAGAACCAGTGAAAACTCCATTTTCAAAAGGCAAACAACAATAAAACGTGACAGGTTGTTGTGACATGTTACAAACCAAGAATCATAGTTCAGTCAGTTTAGTTATATGTAGCACCAGTCAGTGTTGACTTGTTCCTATAATAAACGGAATAAATGTACAAACTTATTTTAGAATTAGATTATAATAATGTAGTCTGTTTATTTCATTAGAAAGCAACAGCAATACTCTCAGTAAGCAATTAATGCAAAACTAGCCTGGAAGCAACCAAACATCTGGTAAAATTCATACAAAGTAAAAAAAAAAAAAAAAAAAAAAAAAAAGAAGAAAATGACATAATTTTCTTATCATTTGAAGGTCAAGTGATTACATATGTGTTTATTGAAGAAGTATCCTCAGTAATTCCAGCTGTTTTAATGACATCAAACATATCAAAACATGAAACAAGCTGGCGTAGTATTCTGTCTTAAAATTTCCAATGAGATTCAATGTGGACTAATAAATCCAAATCGATCAAGTTGAAGGGATTTTTCTACAGAAGAGAAGACAATCAGCGCCATCTGCTGGACAAACTCTGCCAATACATTTTCCTTCCTGTCCACTCAGATACAGCGTGTAGTGATGCCTTTAAGGGCAGATCATTTTAAGGATGCTTGTTAGCATCTGCGGTGTTCGTTATGTTATCTTTTGGCTTAAAACAGTTTACCTTTTTTTGCAACTGCAACTTATAATCTTTGTTTTTAAATGTTCAACGTTGAAAAAAGTGTCATAACTTTCTTACTGACGTAAAACGAAATGGTTTTACAGTATAGGAAACTTATCTTCGGCACCCTTCGGCTGTGCTGTTACGTAAAAAGAAAATTGCTAAAAAAAAAAAAATTGATTCTCATCATCAGATAAGAGAAACACGACCACGAAATTCAAAAGTTCAATCTTAACATTACTGAACACACAATAACGACTTAGCTGTTCGTGTTTCTGTATTCCCCAGTCCGTCGTCTGTTTTGATTTCCGAGGAGTATTTAAACACACCACCAGTGTTGCCAGATCTTGTGAGAAAAACAAGCAACCAGCTGGATGAAAACAAGCCTAAAAGAAGCGACCTATATATATATATATATATATATATATATATATATATATATATATATATATATATATATATATATATATATATATATATATATATCATATGTTTTCAAAGAAATGGATAAACTACTGTGTGATGCTTTTCACATAAATGTTTATAAGTGAGAAAGATGTACGACTGGTTAAAACAGGGAATAAATTAGGCCCAAATTAGTAACCAGTGTTTTGAAAACAAGCCCAAAAAACCGCAACTCGCGACAGATGATATTAATAAGCGACTTTACAAAAAAAAAAAAAAAAAAAAAAAGCCCAAAGTCTCTTATAATAAGCCGGACCTGGCAACACTGCACACCACCAGCCTTCAGCAACTGTCATGGCGTCTCACATGAAGGGGGCTTGGTACCCGAGACAGTAGCCGCTGTCATTTCTCACTTTTCCCCTTTTGCACAGAGCACCAAACTCGGGTTAAAAACGCCTACAGCAGCGGTTGTTGAACATGGGGACCGTCCATGCTAAGGTAAAGCCCTTTATCTCCTCCAACACGCCTTTTGTAGCCTTGACCTCCCTTCCCTGCTGAAGGCTGCAGAATCCTCTGCATGTGTTCTCCATGTTCTGTTCAAGCCTGTTCATGAAACATGGACATTACTGCTAAAAACATCTCAATTTAAGTTCAGGTTACCACATAATTAGGAGTGAAAAGATTTAACGTTACATTCAGCTAATTAAAACACCCTTAAGGTTGCATTACACACTGTGGGCAGGGCGGATTAAAAATGCACAGACCCCTGGGCCCAGTATTCCAGGGGCCCCTTCCCCACCACATTATTTTTAAAATTGTTAATGATATACTGTGAAACGACATTTCTAACATCTCTGTCAATGGTACCAATAGCAATACACCAGACACTGTGGTGTAACTATCTGGCTTTTATGATTAAAAAAATATATATATTTAACCTTTATTACACCAGGTAAGTCCCATTGAGGTTAAGAACCTTTTTCTCGAGGGAGTCCTGGCCAAGAGGCAGAAAGAGTTACAGGCAATTTATATGTTACCACTTAAATAGAACAAATAATTAAGAGCAATTACAACTAAATGGTACATTTGGTTTCATGTCCAAACTGCTGGTGTTTGCTCCAAGTGGGTGTGGGCCCCTGGGCCTGTGCCCCTAATGTCCATGGGTTAATCCGGCCTTAACTGTGAGGTATCTAAAATGCATTGTAATGTGTAATTGAAAGCCATAATATAAATCCATTTTTAAATTTAGTTTTAGAGGACATCAATGGAATAAGAAATGTCTTAATTCAATTTTATTGACCTGAATTCAATCAATTAAGTTTAAAAGGATTGCCTTGTCTTTCTGTGATTATGTTAAATTTGAGGAAATACCAACTTGCATGACTTGATATCAAGATTATTTGTTTCCCAAATTCAGTTTATCCTTAACTAGTGCAGATACAGCGACTTTCAGTGGTTAAAGTATATGAGACCCTCCTCCAGGAGCCCCACCCATTGGCCTTCTTGTCTTCTATAACAGCTGCCCTTTCAGAAGGTGACAGTTTAATAATATTTTAGTTAAAAATTTTTGTCTGGTCATCTTCACCTCCTTGTTACTACGGCTACACAATGTGTCGAAACCGTATCAGTTATTGCATTATTAGCATGTGAAATACTATATATCAGTATCAATATCATAAAGATAATTTAGCTTGAAATGAGATTAATGTGGGCTGCATTCCAATTAGAGGATTTCAGTTTTTGTTCATGCTCTCCAACTGACAAGAACATACAAGTGCAAGAGTGGAATGCAGCCCTTCATGATAAACCTAGAATTAGTGTTGTGTTTGTAAATATCTGTCTTATCAAGCTCTATTTTTTCTTTTTTCTTTTTTTTTATAATTTAACAATTAAAGAACCCTCAGAATTGAGTTCAGTAGGACTTGAACACTGTGTGAACAGAGTCTCATGAAAAATAAAACAAACTGCTGATTGAAACTTTATATACCGCAGGGCTGTGTTCTCTTACCAAACAGGATGCTTTAAAGCATTTTACTTGTCCTTGCTGCAGAGTCTGGATCCTCTCCCGATGCATGGCCGGGATCTGGGGGTCAACCCTGATGACCTGATCGAGCCTCCGGAACAGGAGCAGGACTCCAAGCAGGAGATTCTGGAAAACAAAGATGTGAGTAGAGGTGGTGTCTTAACACTGCATGTAAAATTAACTGATTAGAAGTCTTTAAAATAGTTCGTAACGCTTGTAGTTAAATGCATTTTTTATTTCTGTCCGCAAACATAACAGCTGCTCTCTGGCTGTGCTCCCTTTTCCACTGTTTTGTTTGGTTGTTATGGTTTTGCAATCTTAAAGAGCCTTTCAGTGGAAATGTTTGTTTATTGTCTCGATGAGTATAGTCGGAAGAATTCCTTTAACTAGCTTTCTGGAAAATGCTTTTTTAAATAGTTTTCCGTGATTAATCCAGTTTTTCTGATTGTCAAAGGGCCTTTCTTCGACTTGCTGATGGGTTATTCTTCACCGCATTCTCAGTCTCACCGTTTAATGCATGAAAAATAAATAGAAAATGTTTAGTTTTGGTTTTATCACAGTTTAAAGGAGCCATCCAGTCAGACGGAACAGTAAAGAAAATGACTTGTTTCCTGTCTTTGATTTGCAGGTTGTCGTCCAGCATGTCAACATCCAGGGTCTGGGGAGAACCAAAGAGGATCTGCTCGGCTATGAGATCTCTGACGTTTTCCACGCCAAAAATCTCATTGATGTTCGTATTTGGAACGCAACTATAACGATGTAACAACTCTGAAATAGTCAGTGTCATGTTTTGTAAGCTGACAGGTCTGTTTCAGGTGATGAGAAAGGCTCACGTTGCCAGACAGAGGCTCCTCCGTCTGGGCATCTTCAAGGACGTGGAGGTTCTCATCGATACATCTGAAGGTAGTGCACTCAGAGCTAAGAGTTAGCACCCAGTGCTGTATTTAGCATCAGCGATTCCTGATTGGCTTTTTGCTCCTCAGGTAAAGATGCTCTACCCAATGGCTTGGATGTAACTTTTGAGGTGACGGAGATCAAGAGGCTGACAGGAAGTT
This sequence comes from Telmatherina bonti, assembly GCF_933228915.1. Classification (NCBI taxonomy): domain Eukaryota; kingdom Metazoa; phylum Chordata; class Actinopteri; order Atheriniformes; family Telmatherinidae; genus Telmatherina; species Telmatherina bonti. The sequence goes on along the minus strand of NC_136632.1, from coordinate 20,941,246 downwards.
ACAACACCATGGTTGGCAACAATGAAGGCAGCATGGTGAGAAACACTTCAGACTGGCCTTCTAAGGCCTCCCAGGCTGATGAGGACAAGCAGTGATACTTTGTAGAAAGTCTCTGAACTTGAGGCCCTTTTTGTCATCTTCCAGGTTCTGGGTCTGAAGCTGCCCAACATGTTTGGTCGGGCTGAGAAGCTCACCTTCCAGTTCTCCTACGGGACAAAGGAGACGTCGTATGGCTTGTCCTTCTTCAAACCCCAGCCTGGATACTTTGAACGAAAGTATGTCCTCAAGGCAGTTCGGATGCTTTGCCAGTCTACCTTGGTTCAGCACTTGTTCACATTGATCCCTGAAACACATCCCCCTCCTTTTTTTTTTTTTTTTGCAATAAAACTGTAAAAGATTTGATGTTCAGACTTGATTGGTTTCCACCAGTCATGACGTATCCACCCACCCAGCCAGCCAGCGGCCATGTGTTTGGTTTTCTAAACTGTGGAATGACGCTTTCCATAAGCATTAAATGCAGAGCCCTTGGTTCTACCAAATGTAAAAGCGCTGCGGTTCTGCTGAGCTGCGCCTGGCAACACCAGTCAACAGGAGTGGTTCCACCAGGTAGCTGTTCTGTTTTTGCCGCTTTGAAATCGCATCAAGAGCAGAGCGGATCTTTGAGGCAGGAAATCAGTCAATGAAAACCAAACTGGATCCAGTGGATTTTACCTGCAAAAGTCTACATGTCCACTTTGGATCGCATTGTTTTTGACGCTACACATCCGTACTATAAAGAAATGAAGAGCAGGCACGTGAGACATGCTTGAACTGCTCCTGCTAATTTCTTTGCTTGTTTATTGATAACTTTAAAGTATTTTAGGTGCACCGACTGTGGCATGATGATGCAATCCTCGTGTGAACTGCTACACAGATGTCCCACACTGAAATGTTCCTGGTGGAAAAACCAGGCAGAAACTCACTCTTTTTGGCTTTTTGTATGTTTTACAACCTTTTAATACTGACTTTTAAAACGTTTAGTATCTTTTCACCTTATTTATTTAAGCTTTTAGGGTGTATTCAAATCAGAATAGTCTGCTGGACTCGGCCCGATTGGGGATTTGTTTCAGTTGGGGGCAACATTATACCGAACTGAGAGTGTGTTAACAAATCAGACCTTTAAAAAAAAAAAAAGAAGTGCTTCACTCTTCACCAAAGGCAAGAAAATAAGGAGCTGCATCAGATCCTAGTGGTCTGGTTGATCAGATTTCTGTCAGAACTTTGACTAAATTCCTCCATGTGTTCCCTGTGAGGTAGTATTACTGTGCAGAGCCGTCTGTTCTCTCACACACTGTGTTTGTAGGCGGACCGAGTCCACTTCTTAGATCCAAATCTGAATTCATTTTTAGGATTCACATTTCCCCAAATGAAGCGGATTTTCCGAGCAAAATGAGGATTCAAATGGAAAAGGCTGATGGGAATATGTCCTTAGACCTAAATGAGCCACAATAGACCCCAACTGCAGCCTGGAGAATGGGGCGGGGCTGGATAATGGGCGGGATGGACGTCCAATGGGTGGGGTTGGATGTCAAATGGACGGGGTTAGGGTTCATCCAATCAAAATGTTGGGGGGGGCGGTTTGGAAGCCATAATGTAAGTCATCGATGTTTGGGAATATGCTGATGTGTACACACTTGATTGGCACTTGGAGGGTGTGTCACTTTGGGTGTGTATACTGAGGTTACAAACAGTTGCTTTCAGCTGGGCGCATCACTTGCCTTGGAGGATGTAAAGGGAGGGAACCTTTTTGTTGACTGCCGATTAGGTGACTTGTGTTAGTACTCTGCGTTTTGTTACTTCGTCGTGTTAGCAGATTTATTTTGCTGTAACAATGAAAATAAACAAACGCAAGATGGAGAAGATACAACTGAGTGCGCGTCATCAGTATGTATGCCCCGGCTGGACATCCAACCCCGCCCAATATCCAGCTATGCCCCGTTCTCCAGGCTGCAGCCAAGACCCTCTCAAATGAGCCTGTCTGTAGACTGAGATCCTCTGGTTGAGGATTTTTACTCGTTCCAAAACACATCCAGGTAAATTCTTCCTTAAACTGGAGTGTCCCATGTGAGGAGATCAGGTTTATACGATTGGTTGTCCGTCAGTCTGATTCAGTTTCATTCTGTTGTGTTTTTGATTGCAGTTGCTTTGGTTGAACTTGTGTCTGTTCCCGCGTGAAGCACTCGGTAACATTTGTAAAGAAAAGTTGCTGCTTCCACAAAAAGCATGCAGCAAGGCGGGATTTTGTTCACCAACCTTGTTATTTTAGCAAGTCAGTCCAGTTTTCAGCTTCAGTTTAGTAAAGTTTTTGTCGAATGAACATGTTTCCATGCATTTTATACAAACCATTTTGGTTGGACAAACCATTCTTTTTCCATTTCACATTCCAGTCTGTCCCTCAACATGTACAAAGTCACCGGCCAGTTTCCATGGAGCTCCTTAAAAGAGACTGACAGAGGCGTATCTGCAGAGATAAATGTAAGTTTTTCCGTGCATACCACTTTTTTTTTTTTTTTTTTTTTTTTTTTTTTAAAGCAACTTTCGGTCAGAAACACGTAAATGTGACATCATAGGAAATGCAGGGTCGACACGCGCTGCATGACCACTGCACCTTGCATTAACACATGAATATTTCTGTACAGTTTCCTCTTGGGATGACAAACCACACACTGAAGTGGGAGGGTGTATGGAGAGAGCTGGGCTGCCTGGCACGCAGCGCTTCCTTCGCCGTGCGAGAGGAGAGCGGACACTCGCTAAAATCGGCCCTATCGGTAGAGCCTGAAGCCATTTTCTCACTCCTAGCATCCTGTTTCTTTGACTTCATTTCTATTTTCCACATTTGCTCTTATCGTCCAGGTTTCAAAGCTTATCTTTTTTTCTCTGCAGCGGTTTGACAGAGTTTCTGTTGCGTTTGTTTGCAGCACACTGTGTCGATTGATTCAAGGAATTCTGCCATCTTTCCCAGCAGAGGTGCCTTATTTCGCATCAACCAGGTCAGTGTGAAAGCTCGTGTTCAATGCACTTCTTTTCTCAAAAAAACTGGTTGTACTATTGGAACAGAAAGTGTCAAATTCAGTATTTATAGATGAAATGTTCCTCAGCCAGCAGTCAGTGTTTTAGTCTCAAAGTCAATAAATTCGTTGTGGAAAAAAGTCTGTCAATGACGAGGAGTCTGGTCTGAAGTGAAGAAGACTACAAGGTTTATTGAACAGAAAATAAGAAAGAACAGAGTAAAACAAATTTAAAGAGACAGTTCAGAGGTCTGATGGGGTGGAAAGTCTGAAAGTGCTCCAACAGAGTTCCAGACTAAACTATCCTTTTACCCTTGCATCAGGAATATGTTATTCTAAACAAGAATTGTCTGTTATTAGTTGCAACACTCTTTAAAGGAGGATTGTTCCAGTAAACCAGATCCCAGATGTCTGAATGCAGACATCTCAGGGCTTCTACACATTCACTATGTCTGTAAGGACAACAAGAAGACAATTTAACTAGGCTTAAATTCTTAAGTTCAGCATGACCTCTTCAGATCTACACAACAACCATCAAGATATATGCTAAGGATTATAAAATATAGGGAAATCTAAGTTAGAACATAAAACTTCCACAATTCTCAAAGTGTTTTTGTCCTGATTGAAATTGCAGGACTTTGTGATGCAGTTGATTTAGATTTTATTTTATTTAATCTCACAGTGGAGAAATTCACTGGTTGCAGCTGCTTTTAGTGTGGAATAATGTTTTAGAAAGTAGGAAAAAATTGGCATACATCACAACTATATGTCTGTGTGT